>NW_028258412.1:26540833-26847500 GCF_053883595.1 Heterocephalus glaber
TCTGAAGCGGGGGGAGGACTTTAAGGGAGAGTGATGGCAATGTGTCTTCTGCTGTAATAACTTTTTTAAAAAATGGAAACATTGACTGGTTTTCTACCACACTGCAAATTCTGAGACCTCGAACTCAGGGTAGCCTGACACTCTCCACCTACGCCACGGCCTCACTTGTCAGTGAGATCCAAGCCAAGTGCCAGGGCCTCTCGTGACACTTCACACCGCACGCAGGAGGGAGCCTGGAGGTGAGGCTACTCGGATCCCATGAGGCCCCTCAAAGAGCCCTCCCTGTCTCCCCAGTGCACTGTCCATCCGGCTCGCCCCTCCCTGCAGGCACCGCACACAGTTCCTGGCCTCGAGACAGCCGAGACCTTGCTGCCCGGGTCCCGTACCCCGTACTGTCATTGGGAGAGTGCTGTCCATGACTGAAAGATTCTGTCAATGTGGGACCTGCTTGCGTCTCCTAGGAGGGAGACTGTGCATGTGTGTGTGCACATATATGCCTGTGCACACATGCAGCGTTAGGAGTGTGATCTTGCACAAGTGCATTCTAAATGCCGCAAATGTAAAGATGCACACATCAGCTCTTCATGAAGCAAAAGTAATGCTTACATAACAATGTAATGACACTTTTCCGCCCTTAGGCATAAAATAAACACCTCCCACGAATCACTGAAATCAGAAAAAAGGTTCCCAATACCATCGGAGGCGTTAATCCTGCTGGAAAGTGGCTCTCGCACACTGTTCTACAGTAGGGCAGTGTGAGACAATGGTCACCCTTACGACTCTACATCCATAACGATTCGGCCTGCTTGTAAAAAGAACAACTACAGCTATCACATACTGACCAAGATACCCGTTAACTCATCCACCCTTCTAACTGATTCCAGATTTTCCAAAGCAGATGAAAGAGGAGGGGTTCTATTTTTCATCTACAAGAGAGAGGAACTGGCTCAGAGAAGCTCCCCAGAAACAGCTGTGTGGCTCCGGGCTCTGCTAACTGTCCAAGCAGCACTGTGGCGAGCACTGTCGCAGGAGCAATGTTCCGGAAGGAAAGGCATGTGACTTCGCAGCAGTAGACACGCTGCCCAAATCCAATGACCATTACTCTCAAGACACCACTTGCTTTATCAGGAACACAACATTTGCAACAAATGCTTTCTAAAGATGTTCTCCTTTGACAATATTGCTAAAAAATTTTACTTTTACCAATATTATGAATATTATTTTTATCAGTGCATGCTAGTAATATAGAACGTTGAAGTTGGTTTGGGGAAACTGGTCCTGCACTTGACAGCTCTTCATCAATCCTTTTCAATTCCCTTCCCCAGCTTCTGCTTTTGCTCCACCTTTCCCAACCCCTTCTCCCCTCCAAAAGTCTATCTTTTAGTTTTCTGTCATTTTCCCTCTCCCTCCTTCCTCCCGCCCTTCCTTCCTCCTTTTGTTCCTTCCCTCCTTCTCTCCCTCCTTCCTCCCTTCCTTCCTTCTTTCTTTCTGTCATTCTTTCTTCCTTTTTCTTCTCACTTATTTGGCTTCCCATGTAAGAGAAAACATGCAGTATTTAACTGTTTTCTGGCTTAACTCATCTAATATCATGGTCTCCAGTTCAGTCCACTTCCCTGCAATTATTATTATTATTATTTTTTTTTTTTTGGTACCAGGGATTGAACTCAGGTCCTTGCGCTTGTGCAGCAGGCTGTGAAACCACTCAGCTAAATCTCCAGTCCTACTTCTCTGCAATTATTCTGTAAAGGTAAACATGTGCAAAGTCTCCAATACAAGCCTGGGTGTTATTTACAAGGCGGGGGTGATGTACTGAAGAGCTGAGTACAAAATTCACACATGCAAATGAATGTGCTAAATTGTTAAGTTTGTAAACAAAATGCCTTTTAACGCTTTCTATAGTAGAATGGGGTGTGAGACAGAGACAGGGAGGGAGGGAGGGAGAGAGAGAGAGAGAAACAGCACATTTATTTTATTCTGCTCAATAAGACAAGTCCCCCAAATACATGCATTCAAGCTTCCCAGGAGGAGGAAAGAAGATAAATATATTTCTCTTTCACTTACCTACATCGTACAGATATTTTTCCCCCTCCAAATAAAAAGTTTTGGCGTTTTTGATTTGTTGTTAATATTTTTATCTCAAAGCATAAACCTAGATTATTTATTTCCCAAACAGGCCGGTGCCTCCCTCAGAATGAATGGGCCGCATCGCATGGCAGTGTCTGGACTTCCTGGCTCTTGCCAGCCCATGAAATATACATGAAATGGACTCAGGCCACCTGCACGTGAGGAAGTCAAGCGCGATTTACAGCAGGAGGCGGAACTCCGAAAGCCCTGGCAAGGCCAATTTAGTGCCTCTGTTGCGCACAGTTACATAGAAAACCTAATCCAAAAGAGCTATTTTCTCTCTCGTCAGATAAAAATAAAGCAATTGCCCAGACTTGGATCAAACAGCTGTCCCACCAAACAGATATTAACCTCCAACGTTTTTAGGCACCAATAAACTCCTATCACGCGACATGCCCTTCAGGAACGGCTGCCCTCCCCATTACAGAAAGTGCTACACTGGCTCCCAGCCTTAAACCACAGCCATAAATCAGGACTGAAAGCCAGGGCCGAGCTGCTGTTAGCTCAGGGTGTCAACACTGTCCTCCCCAAGCCCGCAGCACCAGGTGAAAATGAGTGTGACTGGCTGCACGGGTTCCAGGACAGGCACCCAGGCCCCTTCCCCAGAAGTGGGGCAGCGGCTGCAGACCTCCCAGGCGCAGCCAGACGGGGGCGGACCCACGTCACGCCATCGGGTGGCATGCAAACACGGACCCCTGCCCGGCCCGACACCCAGGCCCCCGGACCCCAAGACCCAGCCTCGCCCCTCCACCGTGATGCCAAGGAAGAGGAGATGGAAGGACACCCCGACACAAACACGACTCACGGCTGGGCAAGAAGTGTCTGTAACATGTTTGGCACAGTGCTATCCTCAGTGTAAACTGAACTCTCAGATTTAATAAAAAGGGCAAACACCCCCACATTAGAAAATAGACATATTCAAAGGCTATGAATAGAAAATGATGACTCACCAAAGGGAAAGATACAACGGGGCAAACAAATAAGAAAACCATGCAACTCGATAGTAGTCAAACTCCTGCAGACCAAAGGAAGAGTAGGATTTTTTCCTTTAATCCTAATAGCTACTGTTGTCATGGGAATATTACTAATCTCACACACACCATGACCACTGGGTATTTGTCAGTTTCTCACTGCTAGGACAAAACACCTAACACCAACAACTTACGGGGGGAGTTTAATTTGGCTCATGGTTTCGGAGGATTCGGTCCATGGTCGGGGGCTCCATGACAAGAACATCATGGAGGAATGGGGAGGGGTGTGGGGGATGGTGAGCTGCTCACCACGTGGCCCCTGGAGACAGAGCAGAGGACAGAGCCAGGGAGGAAGGCAGGGACCAGGCACAGCACCAAGGCCACATCTCCATGACAAACATGTGTGTGCATGCGTACACACACACACACACACACACACACACACACGTGCCTTCACTCATCCTTAGGTGGCTCGCAAGCCAATCAAGTTAACAGTGAAGCATAAATGTCATGCTGCTGTAATCCCTGGAGGCAAATTTGGATGAGTTCTTCCAAATTTAAAATTAAAAGTTTTTTCCAAGTTCCCCTTCTGGGAGTCTGCCCTCAGACAAAGACTGGAGGCATTATTTTAAGGTGTGGGTGGAGGGAGGGTTGTATTAAGTGCATATTCAAAAGAATCCCAAAATCTAAAACACAAGTTGAAGATGACGGTCAAGCTCCATGTAAACAAGAGCTCTCCTCCCTGCGCCCTCGCTGGGCCACTCACTGAGAGCCGGGGCTCCCAGGGGGCCCATCCTCCTGGCAGCGAGCAGTGGGCTCCTGCATTAATTAGGACAGGGTTGGAGTCGAGGGAACCCAAGTCGGCGAGGCCCTGCACAGTGACAGCACATGGCCGCCCTAGGCCCTCCCCTGGCTTGGAGTGACAAGTACCCCGAATTCCTGCACCATCAGCTGCCCCAAAATAAAAACCAAGTGCGGTCTAAGTGCAATCCAGGAAATGGATTCCACTTAGAGAAACAATAAAACCATCCTCAGCTGTGAGATTCTAAAGTTCATTTGCACGAATGGAAAGAAAAGTCCCCATCGATGGGCCGCGTGGCGGGCAGAGCCTTTGGAAGCCACCTGCCCTGGTCCCTGACATGGTCCGGGTCTCAGAACCTCGGCCACAGACAGAACCACAGGGGCGCCCAACTTGTGGGGATGCACGCGGATGACAGGGGACCACTTCCAGCTCAACGCCCCGGTGACTGTCACCTGCGACCGTCACTGTCGTTACCAAGTCCGAGAAGAGTCCCTACCGGGCATGCTGCTTGGATACAAACCGGGGAAGTCCATGAGACAGGCAGGCTGGAACTGTGTCACTTTATCACACTGCAAAGAGCTATTGGGGCCAATAAATGCACAAGCATGCGTAGTGGTTACATTGTATAGTACACGATGCACATGGCACATGCACACACACACACCTGTAACTTTTTAGTCCATAACACAGTCACCAAAAGTTTTCAAGGATGATATTAAACTTGCAGAGAAGCAAATCTCAATACAAAGTGAAAAAAAGGATTCACATAGTTCCAGAAATCTACTTCTAAGATTAAAACCAGGGGAAAAAGACACAGCTGCGGGTGGGTGTTTCAAAGCCCAAGCCCAGCGACAGCTGCTTAATTAGATTGAGAACCTGTGTTCCCTATTCAGGGCTAGGAGACCGGAATTCCCAGTTTAATCAACCCCAGGCCCTCCTCCTCCTCAGAGAGAACTTTCTTCCTCAAAGCTATGAACTTCAGCCAAGACTTTGTTAATTTTACCTTTTGTGTTTCCTTCCCTCCTCTGCCATATTAATGAGGTGTGTGAAGATGTCAACGTTATTTGGGATTTTCATTTAAACTATTTCTTCCACTTTGGCCCTAAGATCTCCCCATCTAATAGAAGAAGTTTCAGAGTGAAAGCTGCAGAGAGAGAAAATAAAGTAGAAGCAATTGGGCTCAGAGGTGAACTGCATTTCAATGAGAATCCCCTGACTTGTTGATCCAGCAGTCTAAGGGACACTCCAGTGAGTGTGGAGCCCCCAGCCCTCTAATAAGAATCAGCACTGTTTGCAAGAAAATGACACCGTACAGCAGTGGCCGTGGCGAAGCCTTGCTGGGCGCTCACCCGTGGGCCCCTCCTCCCACCACCGTCACGGTGGACTCGGGGTTGGGCACAGCTGCGCCAGCGGAGACTCCAAGAGCTCACAGAGGTGGGGCGCTTACAAGGCGGCACTCCTGAGGCAATCCCAGCACTCTGGGGGGCTGAGGCGCCCAGATGAGCACCATCACGCCTGGCTAAGATGTCATCTTAGTTTTAAAGAAGCACAGTAACAAACCAGTTCAAACTGCCACGCTAGTAAATACGGAGGGGAGGGGTGGAACGGAGAGAGGGAAAGTGGGGGAGAAGGAGACGAAGGAGGAAGAGACGTGGGCAGCCTGCGCGCTATCTGGCGCACACACGACAGGATCACACACCTCGCTCTCCTCGGCCGCCAGGGTCCCCCTCCCCGTGCTGGTACCTGGCTTAGACCTGGGCGTCTCACCTGAGGCTCACCTGAGGAGCCCGGACCTTCTGTGTCCCTGCTGGGCTCCTGGAGGGGCTGTGCCCGAGGGTCACCCCTAAATAAGGCAGACCAGCTGCATCTGCACACCGGTGTTCTTGGCCGCAGCAGCGAGATAACGCTCCCCTTCCAGCAGTCACCATGTCCCCTTCTGCAGCCTCCTGAGTCCTCGTCCAGGGCGGAATCACAGCCCTTCAAGGACCTGTCACGGCAGGGTTCTGCACTTAATGCATTTTCTATTTAGCTCTAAGTGTGGGCCTCACAGGGCAGCAGTCTAACTCAGCAGACAGGAGGGGCTTCAAGCGCCTGCTTATTGCTGTGCTGTGGGATTACCAACAATTCCACCTCCTTCCTCGCCAGGCTAGAACCAGGAGGTCAGGGCGCCCATAAATCCCAGGCAAGCAGCAGGCACAGCCAGGAAAGGGCTCCCTTCCCCTGTTTACCTGCAAACAGAGAGCTGGGCAGATCGGCCACTTCATTTCCACATCTAGGGAGGTAAATGTACGCCAGCTACTCCACAGAAATAAACATGAAACCGAAATACACACAAATATGAATGCGAAGCTAAGTCAACTGCTCCCGGCTGATCTCCAGGGAAGGCTCCTCACCAGGCGGCTCTGGAGGAGGTTCAGGTGCGACTGTGGTTGCTGGTCAGTGTCCCAGATGAAGAGGGCGCAACAGAAAACAGAAAATTCGCGGGTCTTCTTCGTGCCAGGGGGTCAGAGGCAACATGCCCCACACAAGCCAGAAATACGTAACAGCAAACCATAAGCCAGCGTTCTGGGGGAAAGAGAGCCTCGGGGGTGGTGAAGGTCCCTCCCTGTATGCACAGAAGCGGATAATGTGAAGTGAAAATAAATCAGACACACGCGCTTAGGGCACGGTTTCTCACATACGAGAAACCTGAAGAATAAGTAAGTTAAAGAACAAAATGAAAGGTAGACAGTAGGGAACAGGGAGACAGCTCTGCAAATAGGACGGGAACCAGGGGATGAAGGGAGGGGAGAAGCGCGAAGATGTGTCCTGAACGGCACCACCTCCCCATGTCTGGAATCATCACAGGCTCCAGACACGGACTAAGGAAAGAAAAATGAGGGCAAAACTCTGGGTGCACTGCTTGTGTTCAGATGTTAACCTCTAAGAGCCAACCGCTCCCCCTCTGGCAAAGTCTGCCTCAAATTTTAATGACAAGTCATATTAGATTTAACCCAACCTTAACAGATTCTCGAGAGCAAACTCATTGCGGCATAAATGGTTTTCAGTAGAATTCAAATCAAACGAGCCTGGAAGACGCTGTGACCATCAGCACGGGGGTCAGGTCTTCCCGAAGGTCCCCGCCCCCCCCCACCCTCTCCGTTCTCCTCGCCCCAGGCTCCCTCTGGGGACCCTTTTCTAAGTACCTTTTTGCATCCTTCCACTACATGTCGGTCACGGAAAATTCTCTCTGGTTTTGTTAGTCAGGAAAAATCATCATTTATTCTTCATTTTTGAAAAGTATAGTTAGAGGGGAAAGGGGAATAAAAAGAGCTAAGTTGTGTTCTGTGCATGCAGCAGCTCCCCACGATGGCTGAAATCACTGTGGACTGCAAACATGGACTAATGAAAATTAAAATAAAACAAGAAAAGTCTGACTGCCACGTTAGAACCCTCGGTGTGAAGAGAACTTTTTCTCCTGCATATCCAGTGCCATCCACTCTTCTCCAGATTGCATTGCTCCCGTTGAAAATCAGCTGTCGCACCTTTGCCTCTCCAGTTAACTGGTGCTTTCTTCTCACCCGCGCATTCCTTACGAGAAGCCTTCTCGAAGCGTCATCCTTGGTACTTGTCCTGCTTGGACATCGGACGCCAGGCCTTGCTGTGGTCCGTGCCTCCACCTGGTTCATCCATTCGGGAAACACTCTTCCCCTTTTATTCTCTCCTCTGTGCTCTTCAGAATATTTTCTGCTGATTTACCATCCGGGTTTCTAACCCTAATCTGCTTTTTGTTATTCTTAGTTTCAGCTGCTCTGTGATGCAGTTCTAGAATTTTCATTTGGTTCTTTGCATATCTTTTAATTCTGCTGACCCAGCCGTCTATTTTCTTGCATGTATTTACTGTAGCTACTTTCAAATGCATTGGACATCCCCATGACTGGTTCACTTGGAGTCTGTCTATTTCTGGTCTCTCCCTTGCCCTTGGCTTTACCTGTGCCTGGCAATTTTTGATTGAATGCCAGACCATGTACATGAAACACTGAGGAATCTGGGTTAGGTTTGCTTCCCAAGAGTGGACTTATGCAGCTTCCAGTAAGCAATTAGAGCAAGAGGAAACAGCCACAATCCGGGCATGCCCAAGTTGCTCCACAGTGGATTTTGAGGTTTGGGGAGAATTCATCTATTTCTGGTTCGTCCTCCCTCTTGGCCTAGGGCCCTTTGGGGACCCCAGCTGTAAGCCTGGAGGGTCACAGGCCGCCCTCCCACAGGTCCTGGACTTCATCTGGTTTCTCCTAAACATCTGTACAAGGTGACTGCAAGCTTCCTCCTCAGCTTCTCAGCCTTACCGCTGACCTTTCCGCCCCTCTGGCAAATGGTCCCAGAGAAACGGCAGAGCGGAGCACAAGGCTCACCTCCCTCTTCCTGCGCCGGCTCTGTGTCCCTAACCTCAGCCCTGCTGTGTTCATAACCTGGAGCCCAGTGTTGGTCTCCCCAGGTCTGAGGGCTCAGCAGACTAGTCTGCTCTGGCTCTCTTGGCCAGGGCTTGGCACCAGCAGGGGCACGGGGCAGAGGGGGCCTTAAGGACCACGCAGCTCAGTCCATGCGTCCTCTGCGGGGTCTCAGTCACCTTACACTGTGGCCCTGCCCTGCAGCCTGGATGTCCCCATGCCTCTTGGACTCCCATAGACCACACTGGGAGGAATACTCAGCAGTCTCCAGGGCTCGAGTCCCCTGCCATGCCCACTTCCTGTCTCTGAGGATGCTCACCTGGGCAGAGGAGGCGTCACGTATCGGGCCGGGATGTCGCCAGCAGGAGCAGGCCTGAGCACACAGCGGCTCTGGAACAACACACCATCTGCCCTCGACAGGGCTAAAGACCCGAGCAGCAAGGACACAGCTGAGACCGACTGTGAAGGAGGGCGATCAGCTACTGTAGCACACAGACTTCTGGGGTCGCCTTCTGGGTAACATGGGGTGTGGTGGAGAAATACGGTGAATGACTAAATTCAAGGTTTACTGCAGGGAGAGACACACTGCCGTGAATCCCCTCAGAACCCTCCCCTCACTTTGAACTCACTCGTCCCTCGTGCTTGCCACTTCCTGCAGCAGCTCTGGAGCCCTCTTTCCCCAGGGTCTTTAGCTGCACTGTCCTGGCTGCCTCGATGTCCTGAATGGATTCAAAATGTTCACTTCCGTGGTCATTCTGACTTTGGGAAGAGCTGGGCACACAGGGTGCCAGACGCGGTGACTAAGGTGGATGAGGACACGGTCAAGCTTTGATGAGTGGCGTGTCCCTGCCCTGAAGGCCACCGTTCCTCAAAGCCTTTGTGGCGGCACGGTGAACAGGGCCAGTTCTCATCTTCTGAGCCCAGGTGTGTTCCATTTTGGCCTCTGTCTGCACAATGCACACCTTTTCAAAGTATTGTTTTCAAGAACACGAACGGTCCTTCTGAAACGTGGAAGTAAACACCAAATAAATGCGGGCACCTAGTCAGACTTCCAGTTTTCTAGGGAGAATGCGCATCTCCAAGCATGAGTCATTGTGCAAGGCCGGAAATGCAAATCTCAGGGTGAGGTTTCCTTCAACTCCACAAGATGTGAATTCCTCCATTCGAGTGTGTAACAAGTGAGTTTGCATTTGCTAGGGCTCATGGCCATGGCTACGCGTTGTGCACATACATGTGCTGCGTGCACAGTATTAAATGACAGCGTGTGTCACTCTGAATGCTGCGGCAGGACCTGGGGCCCAAGAGCAGGGAGGACGGATGTCGGGCACCTTGCGGCACACATACATGCTGGTTCCTTTCTGTGACTACACCAGCGGCCACCGTGTGGACTCAGAACTGAGTCAGAGATGCTCCCGGCTCCACAGCACAAACCCCAGGCACAGGCACACTTGGCTGCCACTGCACTGCCCGCAGTGGCCTCCCACCTGGAAAGGAGGAGGAGCCCCGTGCACCTGGACCCCGCCCATCCACAGGTGTGAGAGGACCAGGCTTCTCCTGGGGCATCCGGGGTGGGGGCTTTGGAAGGGACAGCCGGGGTCTCTGCCTCTGCCTCTGCCTGTGCTCATCTCGACCCTGGCCGAGCCCCTTCAAGCAGGACTGATGGCTGAGCAAAAGGGAGGAGCGAAGAGACTCCGCCTCCAGACTCGGGGGAGGACTGAAGCCCTTGAGCCTACTGTCAACCCCTGCAGTGGGTTCCAGTCCCCTGCCCAGTGTGTGACGCAGGCCTGGGGAAAAAACCCTAAGAGACAAAACTAGGAGAGAGAAGAGTGGGGGCCAGGACGACCAGCGCCAGTGGAATCCACAAAGGCCCTGGCCAGTCCCAGGCACTGACTTTCACTGGCAATCCACTGGGGTAAAGATGAGCCACGTGCAGTTTCTATGGAAAAGAATGTAAACAAGGCTCATAAAGGACAAGACAAAGCATTCTCGAATTAGGAACAGAGTAGACAAAACGCATGGCTGTAATTGGAACACTGTCCTAGTTTGAGGATTTTAGTTGTGGGAACAAATTTGGGTCCAAGTTACTCTGCCTTCGGCACACGGGCTTTGGCCAGACTCACTTCTATAAACAAGCCTATTGGGTTAGCTCTTCACAGCCTGCTTTGAATACAATCAATATCCCAGTCTCCTGCAGAGCCTTTAGAACTTGTCTCAGACAGGGACAGGGACAGAGGAAGGGTGGGACTGGACTCGAATGCCCTGAGCCGTTCCAGGGCCGTCCACTGTGTCCCCACAGGAGTGCTGTCAGGACGCACTGCAAGCATACATGGACAAAAACTGCAGAACATGAAAGTCTGGAAAACAAGTAATGAAAACGCCCATGCAAAGACGAGAAGCCCAGAGACACAGGTGGGGCAAACCCATGGTCTGCAGGCCACACCAGGGCCCGAGGCGCGGGCTTCCTGCCGAGAACCGTCTGACCTGGGGCCATGGGTCCGAGGGGCACCGGACACGTTAGAGACACTTCTTTGAGAACAGAGCCTCCCTCTGCTGCTTCCCAGAGCAGGCTGGATCCCAAGGCCTCTCTGCCCCTGCACCCAGTGCTCCCGGCTCAGCCCCAGTACACAGCGGGGAGGTCACAGTGACAGGTGGGTGATGCCCGGGCCACACGCACCTGGCACAGTGCCGGGCACCTGGCAGCCAAGGGCAGGAGAGCACAGCCGACATCACCAGCCCAGAGTTTTCCTAACGAGCTTCTTTCAAGCAGACCCAGTCGGGAAGTTGCATCAGCCAGGTCTCTTCCCAAGTCCCTGAGTCCCCGAGGGCAGAGCCAGGCTGCTGGGATGCTGCTCGCTCACCAGGGCCCAGGTGCCAAGCCGTCCAAGCAGTGGCTTCTGGGAGGCGACCTCTCCTCGCTTGCAAAGGATTGGCTCAGCTTGTACATGGGCTGGACTCGAGATGGGCGAGGCCCTCGCATCTACACCCATGTCTTCCCAATCATTTGGAAAGTAGTGGTATTGCTGCTACATCCAGAACTTAAAACCTCCTGACTCACTCACGACTGACACTTGTCTTACAGCCAGTCAGGACAGGTTTCCTCTCTGACGCTGCCATGGTAAATATGAAACTGAAACACTGTTCACTGACTACAGTGGCTCCACTGTTGACAAAACTGCACACAGGCCGGGCTTCAGGTGGCTCTCAGTGGGAAATCACCACAACTTCACTAATACCCAAAAGGGCCACATGAAGGTACAAAGATGTTTACTGCAGCATTGTGTGTAATGGTGCAAAAGTGGGAACAATCAAAATGTCCATGTTGATAAAATAAATTATAGCACAACACCATTTATTTTTTAAATGTGTGTGTCCTGGTGTGCGTGGTATTGCCTCAGTACAGCTGTGCATGTCGTGCACTGCACAACTCCAGGGCAGACTCACATTGTAGTCTATGTCAGGGCCCAGAAGAACTGGGTCTCTGCCACAACTGTTCGATTCTGTTACTGTGGCAAAAGGCAGCCAAAGCACACAGGTACAAGACAGCTGTATTTGTAAGAGACATTGTATCTGGGCCTCAGAACTGGAAGTTTGTGCGACTGTCACACTGCAGTCCACTGCACCACTGCTTAAGCACTCACATTTTTCCAGGTGGGAACTTGACGCACCGTGGACCGCTCTTCCTTCCTCCCGCCTCCGAATTCTCCCACACTCACCGAGGCTGAAGCCGGCCACTGAGCTTGGCCATTACCAATAAAGCAAACCGTGCAACAGCATCATGTCAGGTCCACAGCTCGACCCCATCCTGCCGGGTCGCACACCCTGACTTACCATGACCCAGGCCAGCCATGGAGTTGCTCCACCCTCAGCTGAGATCCCAGACCCCATGGTGGCTGCTCTCCCCCTGGTCTCTCTCATTTCTGGCCTCGTGCCTTCCAACAGCCCAGGGGAGGACTGAGGGTGGGGTCCGCTCTGGTCCCTGTGCCACTTAGAAAGCAACTGGCAGTCAGTTAGTTTTGACCTTTTTCTTGAGACAGGGTCTCTCAATGTAGTTCAGGCCGGCCTTGAACTCACTACATAGCCCAGGCTGGGCTGGAATGCATGGTGATCCTCCTGCCTCAGCCTCCCGAGTGCTGGGATTCCCAGTGTGCACCACCATGCCCAGCCCTCTTCCCCTCAAAGCCTCTCTCTCAGTGTCCACCTGCACGTCCCCCTCCTGTGCTTTTCCTTTTCGTGGAACTAGGTGCCCCGTTTTAAAACTGATGCACTTCCCCCAAAGCCTGGACCTATACTTTCTCCACAGAACCCAAGGTCCCAGCTACACACCGCCATCCTCCACCTGTGGACTGCGTCTGCCCTGCACACCTCTGCAGGCAGGACCAGGGCTGCTGGAGCACTGCGAGAGGTCTGGAGAGAAGGCGAAATGCGCAGCGGCACACTCCAGGTCCCGGCGCCTCTGCAAGGCCCCACAGCACCGGCTACTTGCTGCCTTGGGTGGACAGAGTCTACGAGTCGCCTGCTGAGTCCAGAACAGGAAGCCACAAGCCTGGAGGCCAGTGCTTCCCTGCTCACAGGGCGTTAAGCTCAGCTGCATCAAAGTCTGCAGTGGACCCACCTTGCTCCCACTGACCACACACTGCACACTCACACTCCTGTGCACACATGCCCGTCACGCACAACCTCTGATCCTGCCAGTCTCGCTTTGCAGGAAACTCCTCTGCCAAACCTCTGCTCGCACAGGTGGTGGCCTGCATGTGCTCAGGGTGACAGTGGCCCCTCCCGAGGTTACCGGGAGCTGCTGGGCAGGCTGGGCTGTCACCTCTCCGTGCCCAGTCGGACTGGACCCCACTTGCCGTTCATCCTTGCTGGGACCCACTGGTCACGACAGGCAGCAGAGCGGGGCGGGGAGCCGGGGGCTGACCCTGGGCCACTGTCCCTGGCCTCTGAACACCTCGTGTCCCGCACCTCAGACTCCGGTCAGCCACAGGGTCTGTGCTGCCCGCCCCTGCTGCTGCTGTGTCCTCGGGCGACTCGCTGACATCCCCAGAGAACCTGGGATGAATCTGACCAGGGCTCTGCCAGAAACTGTCCACGCCCCAGCGAGAGCAACAGGAGCCAATCAGAGGGTGTGGCAGCCCTGCATCTCCTGCACTGAGCGGAGCCCCTGCAGCCCAGAGTCCACGCGGCCTGGAGCTCACGCAGCTTGGAGCTCACTCAGCCCAGAGTCCACACAGCCCAGAGTCCATGAGGCCCGGAGCCCACGCGGCCTGGAGCTCACGCAGCTTGGAGTCCACGAAGCCTGGAGTCCACGCGGCCTGGCCAAATGTTTGGTGGCTGGCGGGCCCCTGCGAGGGACCGGCTTCCTGGGCAGAGGGGACGGAAGGGGAGCAGCCAGCAGAGGAGCCTGGACTTGGACTGCAGCCGCACGCGCTGTGTCCTGAGAGTCACCGTGGCTCTCAGCACGGCCTCTGTATGCTCCAGAACTGCGTTAGGAGCAGTGGGGACGCTGGAAGAGGGGACACGGCTGAGGTCCAGGCCACCCACAGGAAGGGGAACCAGGGGTGTCCAGATGCAGCACCAGGCCCCCGGCCGACAGTGGGGGACACCAGCCTCCCGCACGCCCCACAGCCCACACTGGGGCTTGAAGTCTCCGCTGCGCCCTCTTCTGTGAGCAGGAGCGCCCTCACTTCACACACCTGCTTTTCCTGCTTCCTTTCTGTGTGGGCGCTATGTGATGCTGCCATCGGAGTGGTGCCTGCGGCCATGTGGCAGCACCAAGAGCAGCCCTGGGGGCGTGGGAAGTGGCCCCCGGCACAGGGGTCACACAGGGTCACACTTGGGGTGCCCAGCGTCTGTCACATGCACCCTGCTGCCGGGGGCAGAGCACAGCCCGGCAGGACCCGGGTCGCCCTGTGCTGTGTGGGGTGACGGAGCTGCCCTGTGGGGCGCAGCCAGCCCGGTTCTGCTCTTCCGGTCGCACCGCAGGGTCCTGTGCGCCCCACACAGGCTAAGGACACCTCCTCTTCCCAAAGGAAGGAAGGAAGGCACGGCTGTCCAGCACTGGAAGAGCAAATCCGAGCCACAGCCAGAGCCTACCTCAGCCCACGGCCAGGCTGTGGGCAGGAAGGGGAGGAGGCGCCTCAGGGAGCCGGAACTGGAGCTGCCTGTGGCCCGGCCAGTGCACACGGGGTGCCTCTGGGGAAAGGGGGTCCCTGCCAGGAAGAGACCCTGCACCCACGTTCAACACAGCACTGGGGACAATCACTGTGACCAGAAACAACCGAAAAGCCGGTCCACTGACAAGCAAAGTGTCAGGCGTGCACAGGGCAACAGCACAAAACTGACTGCAAAGGAAATCCTGTCCTTGGCCCAGGTGGCTGAAACGGCAGGGCATTGTGCTCAGTGGGGTAGGCCGGGCACACGAGACAAACTCTGCACCAGCTCCCCTTCTCCTGCTTTTTCATCCTAGGGACTTAACCCAGGGTTTTCACACTGAGCTGCATCTTAGCCTTTTTAACATTTTTTAAATTTTGAGACTGGGTCTCTCTTGCTAAGTTGCTAAGTTGTCCAGGCTGGGCTCAAAATTGTGATCCTCCTGCTTCAGCCTCCCAGAGTGCTGGGGTTACAGGTGTGTGCACCACCACGGGGTCTCATGCTTCTGGGGAATCTAAAAAAGCTGAATTCAGAGAGACAGAGAAGCATGGGACTCGCCATGGGCTGGGGATGGCAGACTGGGGAGATCTGGGCCAAAGGGTACAAAATTTCCAGTGTGCAGGGTAAATAAGTTCCAGAGATACAAGGTACACATGGGGCCTGGCTTACAACGCCGTGCTACATACTCAGAGTTTGTGAGGAGGGAGAGCTTAAATATCTTCACCACAGAAAAGGAAAGGAGGGTGGGGGGAGGGGGAGGAGCAGGAGGAGGAGGAGCAGGAGGAGGAGGGGCACGAGGAGGAGGAGGAGCAGGAGGAGCAGGAGGAGCAGGAGGAGGAGCAGGAGGAGCAGGAGGAGCAGAAGGAGGAGCAGGAGGAGCAGGAGGAGGAGCAGGAGGAGGAGGAGGAGGAGCAGGAGGAGGAGGAGCAGGAGGAGCAGGAGGAGCAGGAGGAGCAGGAGGAGGAGCAGGAGGAGCAGGAGGAGGAGCAGGAGGAGGAGGAGCAGGAGGAGGAGGAGGAGCAGGAGGAGGAGGAGCAGGAGGAGGAGCAGGAGGAGGAGCAGGAGGAGGAAGAAGCAGGTGAGGGACAGAGGGAAGCCATTGGAGGCGGCGTGGGGAGGAGTTCTCTCCCTGTGTGACCACACATCCAACCATGGAGCTAATCACCTTAAATGTACACGATGCTTACACCTCGATAAAGCGTAAACATTTTTACCTCAATTATTGTCAAATTTCAAAATGTAAAAACTAAACAGACACATGTTTAAGAAACAACTAAGCTAAAACAGCGAGAGTGGCTGCCCGGGAAGGCGGGACAGGGCTGGCACGGGGCGGCAGGTGCTCCTGGCCCCATCAGCGTGGCAGGGCCAGTGTCGCTCCCACGCATCAGAAAGGCCCACTGCAACCTGCAGCGGGCGCTAGCGCCCGCGGTGTCCCCCGGGAAGGTGACCACACATTGCTACGGTCTCCTCTGGGCGCTGGTCACCGACTCTCCCCCTGGGTGAGGGGGTCCCGGCACGCGGAGGGCCAGCCTGGGGCCCGGTGAGCCCCCAGATGGCAGGGACTGAGGGAGCCCCCCGAGTCCCCAGGCACCGCTCCTGCATGAGGACACGGGGACACAGGCAGGTCCCCAGCAGGGGCTACAGCCACACCGTGGCCCCGATGCCCCTCTGTCCAGCTGCAGAGGACGTCTGGATGTCCCACCCCGCACCCAGGGCTGTAGCCAGCGGGCGGCAGAAGCAGGAGGTGCCTCCTCCTTGGGCAACTGAACGGCAGGGGGCCACGTCCGAGGAGGACACAGCACTCTGCACAACGCTCAGTGCCACGGGGCCTGGGGATCCCAGCTGCGGCCACCTCTGGCCGCCCCGCCCACCCGAAGCTTCTGCTCCAACGGCACAGAGCTGCTTCGGCTGCTTTGCTTTCCGCGCATTGCAGATGAGAGTTGCATGGGCAGGGCAGGGCATGGTCCCCCTGTCCCCACCGGCCACCTGCCCAGCACCCAGGGACAGACAAAGCACGTCCACAGGGACACCGAGGGACACACACCAGCTGCAGAATGACCTCGTTTTTCAGCCTGGTTTTACGTATCAAATTAAATACAGAAAACAAGAAAAGTAATTGTTTTTCTAAAATAGGCATGAAGACCCGTTTCGTCTGAGTTAGAAGCAATTACCGGGGTGTGCTTTGGCACAGTAACACCAGGCAGCAGTTCCGGAGAGGCGGCAGGACACCTGGTTCCTAATTCTCCTGCCCACAGCTGGCGGCAGGACATCCACACCCGTGTGCATCTACACCACTGCTGCCCTCCCTCACGCCCCGGCTACACCTCCCTCCACGCCACCCACCCCACAGCCAGACCCCGTCCACACCTGGTGGGATGCAGGCTGTTTCTGCCCTGTCCATACGGCCCCCGGCATGGCCTGTGTCACGCGGCCCTGGGCAGAGATGCTGTAGACCCGGCTTGGGGTGCACATCCATGTGCCAGACAGCAAAGCCCAGATGGCACAAGGACAGGGCAGGCGCTCTGTGCGCCTCTTCGCGCACCCGCCCAAGTCTGGCTTTGTAACTGAGCCGTAACCCTAAGTGTGCCTTCCTCCCAGTGAGTTCTAAGCGCTGTCTTGCACAAATATTGGATAATTAAGGATAACTGGATAATTACTGACTCAAGCCCAGTCACAGGAAGTCTCCGATCAGTGGCCAAGGAAGAAGTGGTGGCACACAAGCAGGGGCCAGGGGAACCCAGTCACAGCTCACACCTAAGAGAGGCGGCCTTGCCCCTTGACCTCAACCCTTGACCTTGCCCCGGACCTGCAGGGTCTGCTGGACTGAACTGAATTCAAGGCCTCTGACAGGTGACGAAGTTGGTTCTGGACCACAAGACCAAGGTCTACCCTACAGATGGCACTGGGATTCTGAATTCCAAAATCCTGGCCCCAGATCAGCCAGCTCCACCCTGAATTAACCTCTTGTCCAGGAGTCCCGGAAACAGGCTGCAGCTTGCCCTGTCTGCAATGTCACATGGGCCTTACTCCAGATGGAGTTCACCCTGGACCAAGCAGGGAGTAGTTCACAGTCTGCCTCAAAGCCAGGAGCAGAAAGACCACACTCTGGAAACTCCTGGGAAAGTTTCCCTCCTGATGCTGCTGCTAGGAAGACAAAATGCCAGCCTGGGACAGCAGACTTCCCAGGACCAGGAGGAAGAGGACCAATTCTACACAGAGCCCCAGCAGGCAGGAGCGGAACAGGCGACGAAGTCCACAGCACCCGGGCCTCTGCACGGCCCACTTCCTGTTTCTGCAGGTCTGAGTTCCTGTCACTCACAGGGAAATGGCATCTGAGAATCACCCCTCTGAGAGGCACCTGGGTTCTCCTAAGGCAGGCCAGCCACTCAGGAAGCCTCAGGAGAACCCTGTGCCTTCATGGCCACATCCTTCCCATCATCCTCTCCCACGCCCCAGGCTCCAGCCACCAGCCGGGACCCAAAGGCAGCATGTGGTTTTGTTGTGGCCTTGATGCCTACACAGGCAGGGGCTCCCGAAGGTCACTGAGGTCTTGGTGCTCCCAGAACACTCCCCGCCACTCAGCCTAAATAACCGTCAGCAAAGACCAGAGCAAGCCCGCGCTATCCACCCTCACTCTCCCTCTCAGTGTCCTCCGAGGTTACACACATAGGGTTTTGTCCCTCGGCTGAGCTGCTGATGAGATGCAGCCCACAGCCCCCTTATACCCAGCCCCTCTCTCCCTCTCCCTCTCTCTCTGCTGTCTGCTTCACAGGGGCTGTTCAGAGGGCTCTGCAGCCCTGCCCAGCGACAGAAGAAACGTCCTCCTCCAAGTCCGGAAGCTCCAAGGCTCGGCTTGTCCCTCCCCGTCCCCTGAGGAAGATGCATCCAGAGATGCTGTCCCAGCAGGCCGGGACTGGCCAGCGTCCATCTGAAAGCCAAATGTGCTCATCACCAGAGCAGACCAGCAGCAGCCCATAGCGCAACAGCTTCACACCCTCTACCCACCAGGTGCCACCCGGACAGAGGGCTGCAGGTTCAGTGCCCGCCAGGATGCGGACGGCCCAGGCTGGGCTGGAGACAGACCCCACCTGCCAGCAGGCCCTGACGAAAGATCGCCCCGTTCTGCAAGACCCGAGTGTGTCAGGGCTGATCGGGGCCCTGGGGAGCTACTTTCCTGCTTCCCGAGGCAGAGCGAGAGGCTACTGCCTGTCAAGGGAACTTTCCTCCTGGTGAAAACTGTTCCTCAGGCAGGGGCTCTGCAGGAAGCCTGGGGCTCGAGCCCCGCTGCTGACAAACCCTGAGCAAGCCACGAGCTCGGCCTCTGATGGTTCCATTGTCCAAGGAGGAGCACAAAACGGAGGTCCGGCAGCCCTCACTGCAGAGGAGACGCGATTCCCATGGCATCTCTCCAAGTTATTTTTCTTTTCCCTCCTCGCACCAGACATGCAAGGCAAAGACTGTTTATCCTCAAATCTCTCCCCCTTGTCCCAGATCTGACGGAGAGGGAGGCCCGGGGCAGCTGCATTATTCTCCTGTGATTAAGGAAGTGGAAAGGAAGCCTGGGAGCCTGGGGGGAAGCAGTCGTGATGCCGCCATCTCCACGCCGCTGATTTACGGCCACTCGAGGAGGGGCTGAGCGCCACCCTTAAAGCGAACCAGACTGCAGTGGCTGTGTTATTATGAAAACAAACAATGAGAGTGTACGCTGATTTGTCAAGAGCAGCAGGAAGTCTCGCAGATTCTACTAGGCCTCTCTCCCAAGAAGCACTTCAGCGGCAGACACTGAACCACGTGAACCCGGCACCGGGAGGGCCGCCTGGCAGGGAATCACTGCCCCTGCTCTCCAGTCCCCTCTCTGGGGCACAGACAAACACACAGAGCGAACCCCCAAAGGGAACCCTGGCAAACCTGATTTCACCAAAGCACCACTCTGTCCTTCAGTTTCCTGTTTGTGGGTGGGAAAAAAGGACATTTCCCTGAGGATCAAGTTCATATAATTTGCATGAATACGTATTCTTGGCTGAACTGAATGGTAATGAGATGGTGGGCTTTAAAAATGTCATATTGCAGTGATCCATGCACACCCATGTTCACAGTGGCTCAATTCATAATAGCTAAACCCTGGACACAGCCATCAGCAGATGGAGTACTATTCTGCTATGAAAAGGATACACAGGAGTCCTATGTGAGTGCACCTTGAGACCATAATGCTAAGTGAAATAATCAGACACACAGCTTAAAATTGGCATGGTTTCTCTTAGGAACCCAAAGTATAAATAAAGAGCAAAGCAAAAGACAGATAATAGGAGACTGGGAGACAGATCTTTTGCAAATAGGAAGGGGATGAAGAGATGAGAGAAGATGAAAAAGGAATTGAGATGTGCATGGGGCAACTCCACACCGGGGCTGAGCATTAGGCACTGCAAATGTGGACGAGTAAAAAAAGAATTTTAAAAAACCGAAAACTGCAAATCGGATCCCATACCACAGCTTCCATGGACTTCCTGTGGATCCCTGAAGCTGTTGTTTTCTACCTGCCCGTTCCTTACCAACATATTCCCTCTCCGTGGCAACCCTTTATCTGTTTTTTCAAGTATTACAATGTTTACTGAGCTACACAAATGTATCATATCAGGGCATGCACATGACTTAATAAGTTAAGTGAATTAGTTTCAATGCAATGGGAAGAGAGATTACCTGGTTTTTTTTTTCTGTTTCTGTTTTTAATTGACACACAGCCATGGCACATGCATAGGGTACCGCATGACATTGCAATAAACACACGATGGGCAATGATTGGATCAGGATAATTGGAATATCTATCACCTCAGACACTGATCATGTCTTTGCGTTGCCAACATTCAGATCCGTTCAACTAGCTATGTTGAAATACATACCCAGCTGTTGTCAACTGTAGTCCCTCAGCTGGGCTCCAAAGATCAGAACTTGCTCTTCCTGACCGGCTGCACCCCGTTCCTGGGAGCCATCCTCCCGCCCCGGGCTCCCCACGCCCTGCCTGGCCTCTGGGAAGCTGCTCCCTTGTCCACAGCCTGGAGGTGAAAAGTGAGGCAGTGCCAGAGCCCCCTCCTCCTGGCCCCCTCCAGCCCCAGAACCTGCTGGGCTCAGGGCCAGAGTCCCAGCCAGGGGACTGGCCAGCAGTTCCCAGATGACCCCACAGCAGCGGCTGACATGCACTGTGGTGACCACAGGGAACAACTGCAGCTGTCTACCTGAACCCTGGGGACAGGGCCGATTTTAATATCTTCACCATGGAAACGCTAAGTGTGGGAGGTGACACACAAGCTAAATAACTTGATATAAACACTGCAGGACACAGACCTACATCCAAACACCACACCGGGCACTAGACACCTCAGTCATTTTTACTTATCAATTAAAAACAAATGCATTTAAAAGAAAAACAAAACAAATGCCTTTTTAAAATGCAGTCATGAAATGCTGGGCACAAGAGTTGTCACCCTTTCCCGGTGTATACGTATATCAAATCACTGTTGTACATGTTCGGTGCACGCAGCTCTGTTTGTCAGCCATACTCCAAGAAAGCGGAGGAAATGAAGAACAGGGTGGGAGGGCGGCAGCTCCTGGACCAAAGCCAACAGGGGTTCACATGTGGCTGCACAGTCAAAAGGGTGACATTTTGTGACACATGAAAGGTGTAAGAAATCCCATGCTGGTTTTCATAAATGAGGTTCTGGGCCGCAGAGGTGGGCAGTGGCTTACACGGGGCAGCTCCTGCGGTGACAGGGCTGCAGAGGGACAGTGCACGCTGGCCCTATTCAGGGAGCTGCCATGCAGGGGTTTCGATGTGAAGCCCACTCACCCTGGTGGCCGTCTCAGTCATTTCCCATCTCTGGGACACGATACCCAACACCCACAATAACGGAGCAGAGGTTCCCTGGGCTCAGGATTTCTGAGGGTTCAGTCAATGGTCAGCTGGCTCCAAGGCAGAAGCAGCATGGCAGAAGGACATGAGGACAGCTGCTTATGTCCAGTGGCCAGGAGACAGAGAGGAGGGAGGAGCCAGGGACAGAAACACACCCTTCCAGGCCAGGCCCAGGGGCCACCTCTGCCCACTTTGCCTCCTAGCAGCACAGCCAGCTGTGAGCTCGTCCCTGGATGAGTCCACTGGAGCACTGTGCCCCCCGACCCAGGCACCTCCCACACAGGAGACTGGGGGGCATTTTAGATGCAAACAGTAACAATGGGCTTCACACTTCCCCTAAAAGCCCAGTGCCAGATCCCTCCTGAGGGCATCCAGTCTTTCGTCCTCTGGCTGCTTGACACCAACAGAAGTGCCCCCCACATGTGGGCCCAGAGATTGGGTACACTGTGGTCAGCTCCTGGTCGGGCCAGGTGCCCGGGTCACACACGACCACACCCGGTTGTACTCCCCGGGGCAGACACGGGGACAGGAAGTGCTCCCTGAAGGCACTGTCCCCACCTGTGGGGGCCCCACCCTCGCCACCTCCTCTGGTGCCTGTCACCCCCAAAGCTCTGCCCCAAATAGCTCTGCCCCGGGGGACGGAGTCCAACAATGAACTGAATCAATGAATCTATAAAATCTACCACCGCATCTGCAGAATCGTCACAGTAGAGAACCCGGGAAGGGGGATCATTTCACTCCATCTCCAAAGGACCCCAGGAAAGAGCCGCTGTCGCCTGTGAGAAGCGCTAATTTATGCACCGCGAGTGGGGCTTCTGTCCCAACTCTGGGAGCTGTCTGGGCACTTCTCCTGGTTTTTGCCTCTTCCGGCTCCTTTTAAAGTGTGACAATAGACTGAGACAGCCACGGAACTGGAGCTGTCCCACTCGCTCTGAGAAAGGCCTCCCGACTCGGAGGACAGGCAGCCGGGGCCAGCGGCACATGAGGGCCGGGCAGAGGACACAGTGGCGAGGCCAGGTGGACCCAGACCCTAGCAGCATAGGCGAGAGGCCACTGCCACAGAAGCGGAAATGAACTGAGACGAGACGTCGCAGTTCCAGGCCAGATCTGGCAACTTGGTGACCTCAGCTGAGTCTTTGGCACCCACTTCACAAACCCGGTCCCAGGGAAGGACTAAGTGGCCCCGGGCAAGTCCAGCAGGAGGAAGACAAGTCAGCACTTCCAGCTCAGCAACCTCACTCTGCCAGAAGCTCCTGCACCTCGGTGGAGTCATGCTCAGTGGCTGGTTCACTTCCCTGGCTTTTTCTCTACCCCTTTCCAGACTGTATGAGGCAGGACTCTCTCAACAAGTGACTTGAATCAAAGTTAAATTTGGTTACAGTGTTTTGAGAAAATGGATGGCTCACATAACCAAACAGCTCTGGGACGAAGCTTACAGCTTCAGGTGTGGCTGGCTCAAGCCCCATCCAGTGGCACCCTGCCCCCTTCTCTCTGAATCTGCAACGGCTCCGCCCCAGAATCTGTGAGGCAAAGGGGCTCCCGGAAGCCTCAGCGTACATCATCTTTACCACTACACATCTCCCGTAAGTTTGTAACAAAAGTCATGAGCCCATCTGTCCTTTACTGGAATAGGGCTGGGTTCCAACTCCTGCCACTGTGGCCAGCAGACGGGACACACTGATTGTCCCCGGCTTGTCTGTGCCTTTGCCCGAGCACACAGAGATGGGCTGAGCAGGACCTCAAAATAGAGACTGGCATGGGGGGAACCGTTCCCACTTAGGGGAGGAGCGAGGAAGGCCAAAGTCACCAAGTCCCGGGGCAGCAGATTCCCCTCAGGGCGAGGGGGTCTGCGTGGAGGAGCCCCTCGTGCAGACTTGTGAAGGAAAGAGCGGAAGGGACTGAAGGCATCCAGGGCTGAGATGGAGCAGAGGCCCTGAGTGGGGTCCCACGTGGTCACAGCAGCCGGGCGATGAGACCTGCAAACAGAGCTCGCTGCGGGCCTGGCAGGAAGACCAGGGTCACTGGTCAGCAGCTGTCCGAAGGTCACACAGCCTCTGCTTCAGCCACACAGATGGGAGATCAGGGACAGCGCCTGTCTGACCCGAAGAGCGTCAGGGCGACTCGGACTCCAGAAGCCACCTGGACCCAGGCAGAGGCTTCCCTCTCCCCATGCACGCTGCGTGAGCCCGGGTCGCAGCCGGCAGCCACCGCACCCACAAAGCACACGGAGCGCTCTGGACCCCAAGACCAGCTACTTCCAAACGACTCTGCTCCCTGTTCCAGAGCCCAGAAACACCCGAAAATCTTCCTGTCTTTCTGGTTAGATCCCAAGTGAAACATACGGAACTCTAACGGGAAATCCAGTATCTTCCAGTAGATCCCAACACCGGTCAGCCCATCCCAACCCCACAGCAGCTCCCCGCAGAGCCTGCCCTCGATCTGCACAGTCGGTCACGGGACTGTGACACAGACCTGGACCTCAGGCCACATGCGTGAGGCCTGGGCTCTGGTTAAACAGTGGATTTTTAAAGTTTTTCCCTAGGACGCAGAGAACTGGGGAAAGTGTTACTCTCATTCACACCACTGTCGAGAAGGTGGGTAAACTGCGAGGTCGCAGCTTCCTGAGCACCTCAAAGAGCCGAAGTCTCAGAGAACACAAGGAGCCTGGAGTCCGAGGACAGAAGGACAGACAGACTCTGCCAAGGGCAGGAGAGGAGAGGGCTCAGCTGTGGGGGACGCAGGGGTACAGCTTCAGGGCCAGCAGGGGTCTGGCAAAGGGAAGGGAGCATCAAGTGGAAATCAGAGCATGTACAGACTCCCTGTGACGGGTGGGAGCACTGGGCCTGGCAAACAGGAACCCGTAGGTTTTTGAAAAAAGGAAGCAGGTGTGGATGAAACCCGCAAGGGCCGCTCGGGACTCGGAGTGGCAGAGGAGTGGGGGACAGGAACAGGCCCACAAGGGCTTCTGGAATGGAGACACGGTGGGGGGGACACTCCGAGAGCAGGGACAGCACAAAGGGGTGCAGCATCGAGGTACCTGAGTCTCGAGGGAGGGGACAGGAGGCAGGAGAGAACCGGGAACAACTTCCCTGAACCGGGCCGGGGATTTAGCTCACTGGTTCCACCACCTGCCTCAAAAGCACAAGGTCCCAAGTTCGATCCCCAGTACCAAAAAAAACCAACAACAACTTCCCCGAACTGACACAGACACAAGCGGGGAAGTCAGGAGAACAGCAGCGAAAGGGCACACAGTGGACACGGCACACTCGACCCGCTGGACCAGGAGGAGGACGCGGGGCTCGGCCGAAGACAGCAGCACGTGACACACAGAGGAGCAGCAGCCTTCTCATCCGAAGCTACGGCGGCAGGAGGACAATGAAGCATCCTTAAAATCTGGAGGAAAACAACCCACCCAGAAGCGGATGCCGAGTGAAAACAGGGCAAAAATCCAGATGAATATAGCAGGGCAACTCACGATAGCGACATCTTGGAAGTGGCCTACATGTCCATCTACAGATGAATGGGTAAAGAAATGGAGCACTACTCTGCCATAAGGAAGGATAAACTGGAGTCATGTGTAGGAAAATGGGTGCACTTTTGAGACCACGTTAAGTGAAATAAAGCAGACACACAAGCTTCAAAATCACATAGTTTCTCTTATATGAGAAACCCAAAGCATAAATAAGTTAAAGAGCCAAATAAAAGATAGATGATAGAAAATAGAGACAGGTTTTCTGCTAATGGGAAGAGGTCCAAGGGGTGGAGGGAGGGAAGGCAGAGAGGAGGGACAGGGACTCAGAAGGAATTTGGATGTGTTGTGCCCATGCACAGCTCCCAGCAGGAATGTAATCGCTATGTACTGCAAGTACAGGCTAGAAAAGGCTGAAGAGGAAACCAAATCTTTCAGAAAAGCAGCAGTGGAAGACGCACTTGTACCACACTCCTGACCCCAGCTGCGCCGAAGGAGGCTCTTGTGGCAGAGGCACCTGAATCTGCACAGATGCGGACTGTGGGGAAAGATGGAAGTGTGATAAACAGAACATCCATTTCTTTCTCATTTGCAAGTGCACTAAGCGCATAAAGCAGAAACAGTAACACAATGTATCGTGGGTTTCCAGGTGTGTACAGGTTAATGGCATCAATAAAACTGAAGTCAGAGTGGGGAGCTGGAAATCTGCGGCTGCAGGTGAGGGTTGTGGAAAGTGAACTCCGAACATCCGAGGGAAACCAATGTAAGAATTTTTTAAATGTATAAATAATAACCCAGTAGCCAAGATAACATTACAAATTATGCTTTATTAGTTGAAAACGCATAGGAGGAAAAGCGAAGCATAAAATAAAGAAAGCAAATAAAATGTGATTAGGAAGATGGTAGCTTCAACCCCACCCATATGCAAAACTGCACGAATGTGAACCGTCTAGGCACACCAAGGAAATGCTCCGATTGTCAGAATGGGTATAAAGTAACACTCAAACACACGGTATTTACAAGAAACACAGCAGAGACATTAGCTGGTTAAAAATAAAAAGTGAGAGGAAATGTAGCATCCAAACATCAGTTTGAAGTACTGGAGTGGCTATATTAATCTGAAAAAAAATAACTTCCAAAAAAGCAATAACACCAGACAGAAACGCACTTACAGGGTAGTTAACGTGTCCAGAAAGCAGAATAACCCTAAATGTGTATGCCACAAACAACAGAATTTAAAAGTATATGAAGCAAAAACTCACCGCATGTTAAAGAAAAACATAAAAGCCCATATTTATAGTTGAAAATGGCAAAACTCCTCTTGTGGGAATGAAAGGCGCGTGGGAACCAGCAATCAGTAAGAACGCAGGACATTCGACAGCACTGTCACAGCCGGAACCCTGGGCCTCACAGGGCCTCCGACCAGCACTGCAGGTTCACAGTGAGCAGGAGCCAGTGGACCCATCCCAGCGCCTTTAGAAACACTCAACGGTATCGAGTCACCAACGTCCTGCAAGTCTGCTGTCAGAGCAAAACGGAGCGAACCAGCAGTTGATAGCAGAAAAATTGTGGGGAAATCCCCAAATATATCAGAGTAAACCACAAACACCTAAATAATAGATGAGTCAGAAAGGAAGTCACAAAGGGACACCAGGAGGTCATTTCACATGAGCAGGAGAGAAGAGATGGCATAGGAGCAGAAGGGAGGGAAAGGAGATGAAGAAACACAATTAAGGAAGAAACAGAAATAGATCTTTTGCAACTGGGAAGGGAACCAACAGTTGGAAGGAGCGGGGAGGGATGGGGGGGCAGGGGACAAAAAAAGAATTAAGATGTGCTATGTCCGTGCACCAGCTCCATGTGAGGAATATGATCATGATGCATGCAAGTTTGTATCAGTAAAAAAGTCACAGGTGTAAAAATAAAATGCAACACAAAATTGGAGCGACAGGGTGAAAACAGTGCCTAGAGAAAACTTAAACCCTCGGATCCTGATGTCAGAAAGAAGGAAAGTCTCAGAAAGTGAGGGATGCACATGTGTGAGGGAGCTAGGTAAAGAGAATGCTGAATCCAAAGCCACCAAGGCAAACATTAATATCAGGACAGAAATCAATTAAAAGTGAAGAAAGCCAGGCATGACAGCACACGACTGCAATCCCAGCCCTCTGGGGGGGGGGGGGAGACAGGGGGGTCACAAGTTTGAGCTCAGCCTGGGCAACTTGGCAAGGCATGTCTCAAAGTCAAGAAGTAAAAAGAAAGAAAGAAAAGGTAAATGAAATGCAATTTCATGTAAGTAGAAATGGAAAGCTAGTTCTTTGAAAAGACAGATAAGTTTCATAAACATCCAGCCAGACAGAACAACCGAGAAAAAAGAGAAAAGAAATGGATTACTAATAACAGGAATGAAATAGGAGACATCATGATAGGTCTGAAAGGCATGAAAAGGCTAAGGAACAACGTAATGAACAATGTCATTTCCCTCTACCTGGCAATTTAGATGAAGCAGACAAATTCATCAAAAAGCATACACAACCAGAGTTCACCCACAATGAGATAGATCATCTGAATGGTCCTAAAACTACCCAGAGAACTGATTTTTGCAATTTTAAAGCTTCTGAAAAAAATTTCCCAAATCCAGATGGCTTCACCAGACAACTAAAACCAAACATTTAAAGAATTAGGCTCCAAATGTGCCATCTCTTCCAGAAAATAAAAGGAGGGGAAGCTCCTGCCCTCATTTTATGAAGTCAGTTTATCCACTTACCAAAAGCAGACAAAGTTAGAACATAAAACAGACCTATATAAAATCTTTCCTGAATTTAGATATGAAAATCCTCTACAAGATAGTAGCAAATCAAGCACAGCAATATACAGACAGAATTATATGCTGAAGATTGGGCTAGCACAGGAATAAAAGGGCGGTCCAACATTTAAAATAAATCCATATGGTCTACCATATCCATAGGCGAAGAAAAATCACATGTCATGGAAACCGAGCCAATAAAAGGATTGATAAAGTCCAACACCTTGTATCATAAAACTTCTAAGAAAATCAGAACAGAGTCGAGCTGATGCACAGCCTCTACCAGAACCGGCCCCTCGTGTCACAGTTACTGGTGTACAGAGGAGGGACGGACATGTGCTGCCCTCCTTCCCGTGGGACATCGCACTGGGGCCCGACAGTGCAGGAGACAGAAGGAAAGGGAGAGAGGGCAGGGGAGGAAGGCAGAAGGATTAAAAAGTCAGCAGCAAAACAACACACAAATGACATCATTACCTATGGAAAATATTCTCAAATGTCTAGGGGGAAAAATGCCCAAAATAAGTGAAGGATATAAAATAAGTGAGGATACAAACTCAAAGTGCAAAAAAAAATTATATTCCTATACAATTGCAATACAGAAACATAAATTCAAATCTGAAGAGACCACTGATTCCATCAGCAGCAAATAATTTGGAACACTTTGGTAGAAATCTAAACTATAGGTGCAGGTTCTACATACTGAAAACTACACAGGTATGACAAAAATTTTTTTAAAACCTGAACAAATTGTCAGATATACAATGTTCATGGACAAGGAAGTCCATATAGACGCACATTTCCGTATTCTCAGGATGGAGATTTTGTAGGTTCAATCCAATTCCAATCAAAATCCTAGCACAGTCTTTTTTATTTTTTAAAGAAATTGGAAGGTTAATGCCAATGATTCTACTTCATAAAACAAATGAGAATAGTCACATTTTTGGAAAAGAATGGAGTTCAAAGATTGACATTATTTCACTTCAAAGTTTACTGTTACAGGAAGTAATGAGGACCCTGTGGCACTGGCTAAAAGTGTGGGCACGGACAGGGAGAAGGAGCCCAGGCCCAGTTTAGCATCTATGTGCCAAGGGTCTCACAAAAGAGCAGAGCCAATTCCAAAGAGAAATGACAAGCTTCACAAAAAAGCAGCCGCAGCCCCTCGCCATCCCTATCCGAATCTTGACCCATATGGCACCATACACGGAAACCAACCCGAAACGCACCAGAAACCTCAGGGGAGGCCCATACAGCACCATTCCACTTCCGGCAGGACACGGAAACCCTTGTGACCTTTGGTTTTGCAAAGACTGCTGAGATGTCCCCACAAGAGCAGTTTCATACAAGAAAAAAAGTGAAGAGGACTTCATAAAAATCAAAAAGCAAATGGAGGACTGATATGCTACAGACGGAGGAGAAAACATTTTCAAAGCACGTGTATGATAAAAGAAATGATCCTCAAAACTGAATTATAAGACAGCCCTAAAGAGCTGTCCCTTGAGCACAGCAGCGGATCTGCAAAGGTATTTTCCCGAAGATCCACAGATGGCAGCAAGCGCACTAAATGCTGTTCTGCACCATTAGTAACCAGGGAAATGAGATGGGAACCACCACAGGGACCACTCCAGACGCATCAGAACAGCCGGCGTCAAACTCCAGGGTGAAAACACCAAGTGTTGGCAGGAACGCGGAGCGGCTGTGGGAGGCGCCAAGCCTGGGCCCCTGGCTCACAGCTTGGCAGCTGCACGCGACGTCAGGCACACTCCCGGGGGACCCACCATCCGGTCCCTACCCACAGAGAGGCAGACGCGTGTGCGGCCCACACCCAGCGTGGCTCCGTCTGGAACAGCCAACACCGCCCGGGGCTCTGGTGAGTCTCGCAGGGGCAGGGGGCCACAGCCTGGCCCACCTCACCGCCAGAGACTCCAGGATAAAGAGAGTGAATACAAACGCATCGTGCTAGGGCAGAGGCCGAACGAAATGGGCTGCCTGAGTGACAGCACTTCTGCGACACTCTGGGGACAGCAAACCCTTGGTGACAGTGGACAGCAGTGCTTCCCAGGGACACCGGGAGGGGCCTCACCAAGGGCAGAGGCAGCTCGGGGTGCTGGGCACCTCCAGCCCTTGGGTGCAGCAAGATTAGAAGATCACACGCATTGTCAAAATGCACAGAACTGGACAGTACAGAAAGGCGGATTGTGTTATATGCAAATTACAGTTCCATTAACCTGCTATTCTCCCCCAAATACCTTCGCTGATTCAAGTTCTGAACACCGCTGCCTCAGCCCTTCTGCCCGGGACAGACGGCATCCTGGCCAGCTTTGCTTCCCGCTTCCTAGCCTTACGCTCGCATTTCAAAACCGCGCTGCTGGCTGGGACAGGGGCTTGGGGAGCCCACAGATGGCCACGGCGTGGCCCGGCATGGGAATGCTGACTGGTAACCTGGTGACCCGGGACCAAGGACACCCTGGCTAATAACAACGACCCCCAACATATGGCTCCTGAACCCGAGGGAAACTCAAACGATGTACCCACTTGCACATTTTCAAAGCATATCTACTATTTTCCATCTGAGTTTCAATAGTTGCCAAGGACGAAGTTTCCAGTGTATTGTAAATCTTGACATTTTAAAAATTAAGCTGTTACATCATTCTTTTAAATGTATCTTTTGTAATATAAATAACAAAATGGCTCGACACCCACCACCAGCCATTTATAAAATCCAGGAGAAATCCGTCAGTAGCCATCAGAACTGCTCTGCCTTTCCTTCTCCCCTGGAACTCGGGTCCCTTCCCTGCGCCCTGGTAGACCCCTGCCCGATAGGACACCGACTCTGGACCCTGGCAGTAACCTGTGCAGCAACCTCTGCTCTCTTCTTGCCAGGAAACCTTGAGTTTCTAGATCAAGCTTAAACTTTCCAAAGTTTCTTCTCACCCAAAGCCACTCAGTCTTTAGAAGTTTCTCCAAACTGGCACAATCCCAACTGATTGCGGCACCATCAACGCAGCACAAATAGAACACCTTCTAATGAAGGCCTTTGGAGAGGAGAAAGCGTATCCGCCTGCCTCGCCCGACCAGCCGTGGCGGGCGCTGTGCTTTCTTGATTAAAGGAACTGCCCGGGTGTCCTGGGGAAAGGGGCTCCCAGAGTGGGGGACCCAGTGGAGGGGCCATGGGGCGGGGACACAGAGAGACAAAGTGGGGAGAAGCCGACAGATCAACTTGAAGGGCCAGAACACACAGAAATCAGGGCTCTGGAAAACAGGCCCCGTGATGTTTCTCAGTCAGTGCTTGCCGTCCACGGTGACCACGTGCCTCTCCGGGAGCTGGCTCGGGCACCCAGCACATCTTCAATCCTCCTCGTCCCTCCCTCCCGCCTCTCCACCCACCCTGCATCTCTGGAGCCCCTCCGGGTTTCTTGTAGAAGAAAAGCCATGTGACATGGAATTATGCCTGACTGATTGATTTTACTTAACTTTATGGTCTCCAGGTGCAGCCATTTTCCCACACATGACTCAAGCAAATCCTTTTCACAGGAGTGTAGTACTCCACTGAGTATAAAACACTCCCTTCTTCCCCTGGGAACCCCACACAGTGCTCTCTGAGCAGTCAGCCTGGTTTGAAGGGCACTGAGCTGTGTAACACACAAACCAAAGCCCTAAACAAAACCAGGCAGTGCCTGGAAGCTCCAGGTCGGATGCTCCGCAGAGTTGGGATGCCCCACGCTTGCACCTGCATCTCCAACTCTGGGCTTTTGAAAGCGACCTGAGTTCCAGCACTGTTTCCCCCTACAGTGTGTCTGTGACCAGAGAAGAGCGAGCAGGCTCTTCAGCTGCTCAGATGGGGCCAGGTGTGGACATAAACTACCAGGCTGTGTGCCCATCTACACACAAATGGATAAAGACAGTGTGGTGTTTACACACGGTGGAGTACTACTGTGTCGTAAAGAAGGAAGGCTTGAGTCGTGCGTGGGAAAATGGGTGCACTTTGTATCCACAATGTTAAGTGAAATAAATCAGACACACAAACTTAAATATCACAGGGCTTCTCTTATGTGAGAAATCCAAAGTATAAACAGCAAAATAAAAAAGACAGATAACAGGAAACGGAGACATAGCTCTTTTGCAAAAGGGAAGGAAACCAGGAGACAGAGGGAGGGCGAGGGTGGGGGGTGAGGGTGGAGACAGGTGAAGATGTGCCACATGCTGCACCACTGCCCGGGGGACGGGTCCCTGCGGAGGCTCACGGGGACTAAGAAAACAAACTAATGAAGCTTGCGGGTCCAGGTCACCCAGCCGGGGTCGCAGAGAGCCCGCCGCGCCAGGTGGCCACGCACGCACGCGCCCGAGCAGCCCACTGGCTGCATCTGACAGTCAGCGCCCTGGACCCAGAGCACCCACTGCGGGGCACGGACAGAAACCCGCTGCATCCCTGTCACACCGGGGTCCCCTCGCGGGCTGCAAAGCAGTGTCACTTCCCTTGGACTCTCGTGGCGAGACTTTAAATCCTAACGGAAGACGAAGGCGAATCTCTGCCACCCAGAACGGTTCCGGGACAGCGGCTTCCAGGAGTGAGGCGGTGCCCGCTGTGCCCTTCCAAGGCAGAGTCGGGCGATCTGCAGGATCTGCAGTCCTGGCTGTCTCGAAACGGTTTGTCCTCCTTGTTCCAAGGTCGCCTTTATCCAAGCCTCGGGCAACACCGACTCCAGAGCCAGGGGTGGCGACCCCACGGCACTCGAGTGACTTTTCTTTTAGGACAAAAGTCATTCTTGTGTGAGTTGTTTCCTCTAAACTAAAACCTAGTGCTCAGGTTTAACTGCACTGCCAGCACTTTGTGGGCTGCAGTCTGGGCACTCGTCTCTAAAAGGTTCGCCATCACTGCCCCAAGCCTAGGACCTAATCCAGGGAAGGAGCCGGGAGCCTTCATGGGAGCCAGGTACCAGACCTCACAGCACCAGGCGCGGCCCGGGCCCCTGGGCACTGCTGCCCTCCCCCCGCCTGTGGACAGCTCTCCGGAGAATGCCGAGGACACGGCCTGCGCTGCCCTCTTCCCCTCAGTGCACCCCAGAACTCTCACGGACCTCATGCTTCGCACGCAGAATGCGGTGAGACAAGCCATTGTGTGCTGATGCTCGCTTTTAACAGCACGGACCGCAAATATTTAGTCACAACTGTAATTTCCATGGTGCGCGGTTTTCACATCTAATTGAGGACTCTGAAAAATTACAATCATCGAAAACAAATGCTTACATTACATGGAAAGAAGCAGCCCCAGCCAGACGGCTCCTCCTGAAGGGAAACTCCCACAGCCGTGAAAAACGAGCAGAAACGAACATGTGACGATCAGTGACAATCAGGCCTAACCCCAAACGGGGTACCCCTGCCCAAGCTTGGGCGGCAGCAGCCCCAGCCGCCCCATTTCCTTTAGCACAGGGACTGACGCTGGGAGGTCCTGGACCACATGCACCCTGAAGAGGTCGGTCCAGAACCTTGGTGGAATCTTAGGGAAAATGTTGGGGGTTTAGGGGCAGGTGGATAGAATAATGGAATTTGACCTAGGGAGCTCTCTTGCCTAAAGGAGGGACAGTGTACTGAACAGAACCAAAAAGAGAAGAGCTAAGACAGTGCAGACCCCCGGGATTGTACTTGAGCACCTAGATCAAGCCTTGCCTGAAGCCATCACTGTCCCCAGCAGCCCAAGTAAGTGAGCCATGGGCCAGTGCTGGAATGTGCTATAGTGTCTGTCCAATACCCGTGTGCTGCTCTCCACTCCCAGCTGTCCTCCCAGGTGGACAGAGGCTGTTTCTAAGTGCTCACCAACGAGGTGTGGACACAAGCCACGCAGCAGCTCCCAAATCCAGATCTCCAAGCTCTCCCGTCCCTGATCATGTCGACCTCAAGGCCTCACACCCCAGTGCCCACGTTCACTGTGGGGCAGACAAGAGCTCAGCAGGGCTCTGAGCACACGGGAAATAAACCCTTCCCGTGAGTCCTCGGCAGTGCAGCCCCGTGCCTGCCTCACTAACCGACATCTCCCCGGGCCAAATGCAGGTTTCTGGGCACCCGGCCCGAATAGCATCCTGAGAACGTGTCTCCTTAGCCCACAAGGGGAGGTGGCTCCTCCACTCCACCCACAGCCCCGGGCCCCTCTCCCACGCTGCGCTGCATTTGCCTCAGAAGGTCACAGATGAGTCCTCCTCTAGCATCTGCAGGTGTGAGCCGGGAGGGTAACCTGGAGGCCTGTGGGGATAAAACATGCAAGCATTCTCCCGAGGACTTCCCCTCCCGGGAAAACAGGGAAAACTTGACAGTCCCAGAAGATGCAGAAATACCCAGAAAAGGCAAAACTGGCCAGGCGTGGTGGCGCAGGCCTGTGATCCCGGCACTCAGGAGGCTGAGGCAGGAGGATCGCCATGAGTTTGGGGCCAGCTTGGGCTACGGAGTGAGACCCTGTCTCGCAAAAACTTGGACTGATCGTTAATTGGTTACTGCCTAAAGCTGTGAGAACCACAAAGTAAGGATCCCACGCCCTCTCCCATAATGCAGTGGGAAGTGGAGGGTAGCCAGCATAGCTGGTCCACCAGGAGCATCCGTGTGCCAGTGCTGAGGATCCTGGTGAAGGTCACACCGGCCGCCGGACACAGCGCCCTGGGGACACGCCGGTCTGGAGGACAGCACACCCCCCATGTCCCCTGCTGCCATCTTCCCTCGGCCACGCACCCCGCTGTCCTGTGCGGAGCCACCACGTTCTTGTTCTTTCCTGTGGCTGGAAGCTGATGTCAAGCTGCGCTCACAAGGGCCCGGAAAGCCTGCCCGGACGTCCGCCCAGTGCCGCTCACCAGCCCCGGGACGGGACCCAGACGCACTCGGGGCGAGACTGACTTTCGGGCCATGAAGCGCAGCGGCGTCAGAGAGCAGGGGCCGACTTTGTGAGGGGACCCTGAGCGCAGGGGAGATGGCAGCGGCCACGGCTGGGGGAAAGGTGCCCTGCGGGAAAGGCTCTGCCCACACAGGTTCCGTGAGGAAGCAACTGCCAGTCCCGCTGAGGAGTCACTGAGGACAAGCCCACTCGTGACAGCACTCTCTCAGGACAGGCGGAGGCGACTGTCCAGCGAGAGCAGCAATGTCTCAGCCACGAAGCAGGCGTCAAAAGCTGTGTTCGTGAGGCCTTGGGTAACGTGAGGAAGAGCTCCCAGAAACCCAGGGCTCACGGAGGTGTGCAGCGTCGAACTGGCCGAAGAACTGAAAACCAAGTGGAAATGGGTCATCTCACAACACTGATGTGGCAGCTTTGGGCAGGGAACTGTTTCTTCCCTCTCACTTCAAAACTGACCTGAAGCTGCTCACCAAAAACTAAATGCAGTGTGATAACATAAAAAGGCAGACAGAAAGAGAGGGAACAGAGGAAGGAAAATAAAATGAGCCAAGGATGAAGCTTATTCACAGGACACCCAGCTTAAAGGCTGCACTGATAAACAGCAGGCGGACCTGAGAGGCAGAAGTTAAGCAAAGCCAAGCACTCAATAGCTTGGAAATGTCTCGGTGTTCACGGGATGAAGCATAACTTTCTCAGGAGAAGTGCAGGCTCCTCCTCTAGTTCCAAAGCCTAAGAAAATTTTCTTATGGCTCAGAGCTAAAATTGTCCCCCAAGCTGGGGTCTGGTTGGCTGCTTGTGGGCTTTAGGCAGCAACCAGATGGTGAAGGCTCTAACTGCATTGCTGCATGGACCGCCAGGTGAAGCTCAGGCGACCACTTCCTCGGGCAGTGGCCCAGCTGGAAGGAGCAGGTCACGGCCCCCAGGCACGCTCTCTCATCCTGCCCCTCCTCTCTGGCTCTGTTCCCTTCTCTGCTTCCTGGCCACCATGAGGCAAGCCGCTCTCCTCCACCACACCCTTCCGCCATGTTTGTGCCTCCCCCCAGGCTCACAGCATGGAGCTGGCCGGCCATGGACCGAATCCCCTGAAGCTGTGAGCACAGTAACTTTTCCTCCTTTGAGCTGGTTTTCACTGTGACAAAAAGCTACCAACAGAAACTTCCTTCAGGGCTTCCTGCTACACAGGAAATCTGGGCTTCAACGCAAAATGTATATAATGTTCTTAAATGTTCCTACTAATATTTACTGAACGGCCCACAATACTGGTGAATAACCTCATGCCAAAGTCTAATAAATGCAAAGAATTTAATAAATCTTCACTTACAGTTTTTGGCGGCCAATCATACAGACTGGTGTCTGGTTTAAGGCTCTCTCTCTCTTCTCCCCTCCACCACCTCCTCCTCTTACTTTTCCACCGCATCCAAGTGTGTGTAATGTGTGTAATGTGTGCATGGAGAAGCATTACATAAGGTCCAAAACTGCACTTGCACTGCTGTAAAATTTGAATATGATTTTCCCCGTTGACCCAAGGAAGGGTTTGACAGAACACAAACACCATCTCCTTGCCCGCGCTCCACCAGTGTCCCCAGGTACCCGCCCCTGTGGCCAGCTGGCCCGCAGTCACCTGGTCCTCCACCTGCACAAACCCCACAGAAGTGGCACAGCCCTTGTCTGCAGACCTCAGGACAGGCACATGGAGTGAGGGGTAGGACTCGTGTCCCCGTGATTGGGCTGGGCTGGGCATCTCCTGCCGCTGCCCCACACCGCCTCCTGCAGTGCAGCAGGCAGCACTCCGGATGCTGGGCGGGGTCACCAGCATCGAGGCACTGTGGTCACATTCAGGGTCCCCCGGAGGAGCCCCACAGAGCAAGGCTGTGCACGGCCCGCTGATCTGCAGCCTCAGCTTGCACCTGAGGACCTCAGCGTAGCTGCTGCACAGATCCCCTTCACCATGCTGACCCCAAGCCTTGGACCTCCAGGGCACAACCCCACCCCGCAGCCCCTCACTGCCCCTCCGCCGTGGCTGCTCCGGGCCAGGTGAGCATCCCATATGTTCAGACCGCTAGACTCGAAGATGAATGCTCTCTCAGGAAGGGCTGTCTCATTGTTTTTTGAGACAGAGTCTCACTGTGGAGCGCAGGCTGGTCTCGCACTCATGGCAATCCTCCCGCCTCAGCCTCCTGAGTGCTGGGATCACAAGCGGGTGCCACCATGACGGGCTCCTCCCTGGTCTTGATCACGGGCCTTGCTGGGGTTGACTGAGGTGCCCGGTCCAGGTCTGCACTCCTGAATCCTGCACGCCAGTGCTGGCTGCAGCAAGCCACCAGTCAGGTCACCTGCTACACACTGCGCTGCTGCCTGCCTGTGACAGGGCAGCTTCCCCCCATGCACCGGAGCCAGGCGGTACCTGGGCTCCATCCCTGGCACAGAGGGACAGGAGCATCTCAAGGGCATCCCACCTGTGCCACCATCTCCTCCTCTGCCCTATAAAAATACTCTGTCTTCTGCTGACATCGGCTTTTGGAACCAGAGCCAGGAAGGTGACGTTTCCGCCCGCGGTTTCTGCTGCAGCACCAAGCACCTGCCTGAGAGGAGCCTGGCAGGGTGGGGGGTGGGTCCTGGGCAGGCGAGGCCAACACAGCCGGCCCGAGGCATCACCCACACTTACACCCAGTGAGCTGCCTCCTCACCGCCGTGTCCTTCAGGGTCCGTGTGGCCTTCCTGATCCATAGGAAGACAAACCGAGGAGCAGTGGGCCCTGCTCGCTCCCTCCTCACCTGGTGAGCAGGCAGAGGAGTTTCCGACAAACACCCTCTCATGAAAAACGCCGAGTCGCTAAAAACCCTTTGCAGCCCCTTACCTTTCAATGTCCACCTGAGTCTCCTCCGCTTACAGACTTGGGAGACAGAATCGGAGAAACGGGAGCGTGGACATCTGAACACCCTCAAATCTAGTGTCCTGAGACATCACATCGACACGGTGAATATTTACACAAAATTTATTATAGTAAGAGACAGTGCAACTAGTTCCCCGAAAGCACGCTTTGAACACACTCTTCCCATCGCCCTTGACATGTGTCTTCTACTGTAATGTGAGTTTAAAACCTTTTAAACGTTTGCCGCATTTTCTGATCGGCCCTTGCATGTGCTTCGGCCTCCTCTGAGATGTCCCCAAGCGCAGGAACTTCAGTCCAGGCCTCCCTCGCCCAGAGCCCTAATTTCTGGAAGGAGAGTGACTCCAGTGTGTCTCTGTGTCTGAAAGGACGCCCGAAAACCTGCATCTGAGATGCCTTGCTTCTGGACATTGGGAGCTTCCTTACTTCTCCCTGCAACAGACTGTTCAAACAAGTGCCAACGTTTCGCAGAAATATTCTGAGTCTGTGGACGCTCTACCCAACAAATCCAGGCTGGCTTCCTGTCCGCGCATCGGAGCCCCCCGCATTCTCTCCCTGACTCCGTCAAGCTTAGTGTCTGCATCAAAAATCAAGGTCACCGATCAGCCCGCTGCAGACAGACAGGTCTGCGGATGCCGTAGCAACATCGTGAGTCGCGCGGAATGCACCCAATCAGCCCGTGACCCGGCAGCAATCCACTGGACACCTCCCCCCATCGTGCTCCTCTGTACAGCCACCTGGTTCCACACTACAAAGACACAGAGGACACCGGACCACCAGACCACGGTACTGGGTAAGTTGGAGTCATCTTCACCTCCCATCAGGACCTGGAGTATCTTCAGGGGAAGGGCAGCTGGAACTTGCAATACAACTCTGCAGAGTTCAACCCTATGGGAGGACAGGGAGCTCAACTTGGGACTTGCAGCCAGAAATCTGCCCGAATCTCATGGGTCTGCGACTGGCTTGCTGAGACTCATTGACTTATATCTGCACACTGCAACCCACGTTGTCTATTGTGACAGCAGAGACATACACTGAAGGAGGCCCTTCATTTTCACTGTTTTATTTTTATTCCCAAAATTTGTTTTATTATTTTGGTTTTTTTCTCTTTTCTTTTCTTTTGCTCCTCTTATCTTTAATTTTTTCCCTACTCTTTGCAAATATTGTTTTTCTCTCCTTTCTTTTCTTCTTTCTTTTCTCTTTCCTTTCTCTTTCTCTTACACTCACTCTCTTGCTCTCCCACATTGTTCATCTTCCCTTTTTGTCCCTGTTTTGGTCCTCAGTCAGAGTTCTTCTTTATTTTCCTATTATTCTCTTTTTCCTTCTCACCTGTGTCCTCTGGCCACACTGCTAACCTTCCCCTATCCTTTTTCCCATCTGTCCCTCCCTCCCCAACCCCTTCTAACTCCCCATCCCAAAGGGTAAGGATGTTATATTGAAGAGTTTATTCACTATATGTTGGGTTGGTCCCTGATCTTGATTTAATTCACACAGTTAAAGGTGATAGATTAATAACTACCACAAAATGTCATTTTCGAAGATGTACTTGATGCAGTGGTGTTGCTGATTGTATCACTTGGGCTAAGGTGTGGGTATTGATCTAGTCAATGAATCTTCCTAGTATAAGGAAAATGAGATAGCCTTAGAGTCATTAGAGACTCAAAACTTAAAGACCAGCTATATCTGGAACACACCCCTGAGAAGCAATCATTCCATAAGGGTTCTAATTACAAGCAAAACAGATACCTACAATAAGCAATTTCAAACTATCAACCCAGGAGTTAAACCAAGGACAGTACCAAAAACAGAAATGAGAATACATTTAAGCAAGGCACAAACTCAGACTTCCACCCAACCAAGGGTAAATCCTGGGGGAAATAAGATGGAAAAGTCCCATAACCAACCACCTGGATACCCTGAACTGATAGCACAGGAAGTAACAAAACAGTTGAATGAGGCTCTAGAAAAATTTAAAGCAGAAATAATCTCCCAGATATCCACAGAGATGGTGAGCAGAGTGAAAGACATGATTAGAGGATCTAAAACAGAAACAGATGAAAAAATAGATGAGCTCAGAAACATGCTGGAAGCCATGAATACCCAGCATAAGAAAGAAATGGAAACCATGATCTCCCAACATAAGAAAGAAATGGAATCCATGAAACAGATTCAAACAGATATTCAGGAGATCAAAAAATCCATTGAAAGTACCCACAGCAAATTAAGGGAATCTGAAGATAGAATAGCAGATATAGAAGACAGGATCGCGGTTAGAGACCATGAAAATAGAGATTTCTTAAAAATAGTAAGGGACCACAAGAAATCAATCCAACAACTGCTAGACGATGCAAAGAAGAATAACATAAGACTGATAGAAGTCCATGAAAAAACAGGAGAAAGTACAATTGACATAAAAAAAACTGTTCACAGAAGTAATAGTGGAAAACTTCCCAGACAGAGGTAGAGAATTGGACATACAGATAAGTGAGGCATATAGAACTCCAACTAGCCATGATGAAAAAAAATCTATGTCTAGACGTATAACAGTCAAGATCCCAGAAACCCAACAGAAGCACAAAATCCTACAGGCAGTTAGAGAAAAGAAACAAATCACCTACAAAGGAAAGCGCATCAGAAGCACGGCAGATTTCTCAACACAAACCCTCAAGTCAAGGAGAGCCTGGAGTGAAGTATTTCAAGCCCTAAAAGAAAATAACTTCCCACCTAGACTGTTGTATCCTGCAAAATTATCTTTCAAAATCGATGGGGAAATTAGATACTTCCATGACAAAGAATACCTGAGAAATTTCATGAACAGCAAACCAGCACTACAAGCAATTCTAAACAATATCCTAGAAAAAAGCAATGAAGGTCACAACTCCATGAGGCCCAACAGAGGGAAGCCACCAGACAAGGTAAGACACTAAAGGGAAAGGGGGAAAAAATAAGAAATCAAAGAGCCAACAAAAGTGGAGCATCATGACAAGGATAAATCAATATCTATCAATTATAACCATCAATGTTAATGGTCTCAATTCACCAATCAAAAGAAATAGACTGGCAGAATGGATTAAAAAGGAAAATGCAACAATATGCTGTATACAAGAAACACACCTAACTCAAAAGGAAATCCATATACTGAAAGTAAAAGGATGGAAAACAGTTCTCCACATGACAGGAACCCAGAAAAAAGCAGGCGTAGCAATCTTATTTGCAGACAAAGTAGATTTCAAACCAAAACTAATTAAGAGAGACAAAGATGGTCACTACATCCTTGTGAAAGGAAACAATCCAAGAAGGAGAGATAACAATCCTAAATATATATGCACCAAATACAAATGCCCCCAACTATACAAAACAAATATAAATGGACATGAAAAACCAAATAAACACTAACACAATTGTAGTGGGGGACCTCAATACCCCATTATCACAAATAGATCATCTAGACAAAAAGTTAACAAGGAAATTCTAGAACTGAACCAAGCTATTGAAGAAATGGACTTAATAGATGTTTACAGTGTTCCACCCCAGAAAATCGGAATACACATTCTTTTTGGCTGCACATGGGTCATTCTCCAGAATAGACCACATGCTAGCTCATAGGACATATCTAAGTAAATGTAAAAGAACTGAAGTTACCCCCGGTATATTATCAGACCATAGTGCAATAAAACTGGAGATCAATAACATAAGAAATGGCAAAACCCCAACAAACACATGGAAACTGAATAACACCCTTCTGAACAACCAATGGATCACAGAGGAAATTAAAGAAGAAATTAAACAGTTTCTACAAGTAAATGAAAATGCCAGTACAACATACAGGAATCTATGGGACACAATGAAAGCAGTTCTACGTGGGAAATTCATAGCAGTGAATGCCCATATTAGCAAAACAGAGAAAACGCATATAAATAACCTAATGCAGAACCTCAAGCTCCTAGAAAAAGAAGAGTATAATGAATCCAAAGCTCATACAAGAGAGGAAATTATAAAGATCAGGGCAGAAATCAATGCAATGGAGACTAAGAGAACAATACAAAAAAATCAATGAATCAAAGAGTTGGTTTTTTGAAAGAATAAAATCGAGAAACCTTTAGCCAAACTTATCAAGAAAAGGAAAGAAAAGGCTCAAATACATGCAATTAAGAATGAAAAAGGTGAAGTCACAACAGATCCAACAGAAATCCAGAGGATCGTCAATACCTACTTCGAGAACCTCTACTCCAATAAAATGGAAAACACAGAAGAAAAGAGCAGATTCCAATATACATACGAATTGCCAAAGTTAAATGAAGAAGATATAGAAATTCTAAACACCCCAATTACAATGAGTGAAATTGGAAGTGTAATAAAATATTTACCAACAAAGAAAAGCCCAGGTCCAGTGGCTTCACTGCTGAATTTTACAAGACAAAGAAGAACTAACACCATTACTCTTTAAACTCATCAAAGAAATTGAAAGGGAAGCAATACTTCCAAATTCATTCCTGGAAGCAAGTGTTACTTTGATTCCAAAACCAGGGAAAGACCCAACCCAAAAAGAGAACTACAGGCCAATCTCCCTAATGAACATAGATACAAAAATCCTCAACAAGATACTGGCAAACAGAATACAGAGGGTCATCAAGAAGATCATACACCCTGACCAAGTCGGATTTATCCCAGGGATGCAAGGATGGTTCATCATTCATAAATCAATAAATGTAATATGCCGTATTAACAGAGTCAAGGACAAAAACCATATGATCATCTCAATAAATGCAGAAAAAGCATTTGACAAAATCCAGCACCCATTCATGATAAAAACCCTACAGAAAACTGGAATAGAAGATCTTTATCTTAACCTGATTAAGGCTATCTATGAAAAACCAACAGCCAACATCATACTAAATGGTCAAAAACTGAAAACTTTCATGCTAAAATCAGGAACAAGACAAGGATGCCCACTATCACCACTCCTCTTCAATATAGTTCCGGAAACATTAGCCACAGCAACGGGAAAAGAGAAAGAAATAAAAGGAATAAGGATAGGAAAAGAAGAAGTTAAACTGTCATTATTTGCTGACGATGTGATACTTTACATAGAAGACCCAAAAAACTCTGCCAAAAGACTTCTAGACTTAATTGACAGATTCAGTAGAGTAGCTGGATACAAGGTCAACACTCAAAAAAACAATAGCCTTCTTGTGCACAAATAAGAGACTCATGGAGAGAGAAATCAGGAAAACAATTCCATTTACAATAGCATCCAAAAAATGAAATATCTAGGAAACAGTCTAACAAAGGAAGCAAAAGACCTCTACACTGAAAACTACAGCACTCTGAAAAAAAGAGACCGAAGAGGATACAAGAAAATGGAAAGACATCCCTTGTTCCTGGGTAGGAAGAACCAATATAGTGAAAATGGCCATACTTCCAAAACTACTATATAGATTCAATGCAATGCCAATGGAAATTCCAACAATATACTTCACAGAACTAGAGAAAACAATCCAAAAATTCATTTGGAACCATAAGAGACCTAGAATAGCTAAAGCAATTCTAAGCAACAGAGACATGGCTGGGGGGATCACAATCCCCAACTTGAAACTATACTACAAAGCTACTGTGATAAAAACAGTATGGTACTGGCAAAGGAACAGACCTGAGGATCAGTGAAATAGATTAGAAGATGCAGAAACAACTCCAGACATGCTCAGCCACCTCATCTTTGACAAAGGAGCCAACCACCATCATTGGAGGAAAGATAGCCTATTTAATAAATGGTGTTGCAAAAACTGGATTTCAGCCTGCCAAAGATTAAAACTAGACCCATAACTATCACCATGCACTAAACTAAGATCAAAGTGGATTAAAGATCTAAATATTAAGACAGAAACAGTAAACTTGCTGGAAGATAAGTTAGGTAGAACTCTTGAAGGCATTGGCATAGGAAAAGGCTTCATGAACAAAACCTCAGCAGCACGGGAACTAGCAGAAAGAATCAACAACTGGGATCTCATCTTATTAAAAAGCTTCTGCACTGCAAAAGAAACCACCAACAGAGCTAACAGACAACCTACAATCTGGGAAAAAAATTTTAGCAGCTGTACCTCAGACAAAGGACTAGTATCTAGAATATATAAAGAATTGAAAAAAATCAGACCCCCCAAATTCAAAGACTCGATTCAAAAATGGGCATCTGAAATGAACGACATTTCTCAGACAAGGAAGTAAAAGCAGCAAGCAAATATATGAAAAAATGTTCGACATCACTCGTCATTCGAGAGATGCAGATGAAAACAACACTGAGATTCCACCTCATCCCACAAAGAATGGCTGCTATCAAGAAATCAACCAATAACAAATGCTGGCGGGGTTGTGGGGAGAAAGGAACCCTTCTCCATTGTTGGTGGGAGTGCAGACTGGTGCAACCACTGTGGAAATCTGTATGGAGATACCTCCAAGAACTAGGACTAGAGGTCCCATTTGACCCAGCTATCCCCCTGCTGGGTATCTTCCCCAAAGAATTAAAAGTATCATACCAGGGATATATGTGCACCCATGTTCATAGTGGCACAGTTTGTAATAGCTAAAGCTTAGAAACAGCCCAAGTGCCCATCAACTGGAAACTGGATAAAGAAGATGTGGGTTTTTTTATAAAATGGAGTACTACTCAGCCATAAAGAATGAGAAACTAGAGACATTTATAGCTAAATGGATGCATATTGAGGCCATACTCTTAAGTGAAATAAATAGGACACACATGTGTAAATACTGAATAGTTTCTCTAGTGTGAGAAACTGAGAGTGTAAACAAGGGTTAAAATGATTAAACAAATTGATAATCTGAAATAGGAAAAAAGGTCCAAAGACAAAGGAGTGAAGGGAGGGGAAGGGGAAAGGAAAAGAAGGAAAGGAAAAACTATGAGAAAAGAAAAAAAAATGGAAATGAAATCTATGTAAATAGGGAAGGGTAGAGGGGGTGAAGGGTGCACAGGTAATGGGGAAAAAAATAAGAACCAAGATACACCATGTACAGGTACAAGATCCCAGTGATAAATGTAAATGAATTGCATCCCTAAAATGTACCAATAAAAGAACTAAAAAAATATTTTAAAACTTTAAAAAAAAAAGTCAAGCTCACCGATCTGTATGTTCACCCAGCCCTACAGTCTCCTCTTGTAAGGAGGAGTAACATCGATCTGTCTTTGTTCTACACACTTCTCCCTGTTTGGTCACAACTTCCCAGTAAACACCTCTTAGCCTTGCCCAGCCAGGACTCCGTGACCAGTGGTGACCGGAGGGTGACCAGACCATGAACCAGTCATGGGTCACAGCTAGGAGACCCCCAAACCCATCCACACCCACAGATAGCCCTCAACCTCCTTTACATCCTGGAATGAAAACCTACCTCAGTCCCTCTGGGCCACTCAGAACTGCTGCTGGCAAAATTAAGGCAGAGAAAATTAAACCTGACATGTGTTGATTCATGTGTCCGGCATGAATGCGCCTTCTCCACACTGAAAAGGAGACCCTCCGCCCTCCGCCCTGCAGTGGCTGACACAGCCTGCAGCACGGCCCAGAGCTCAGCCGCAACATCAGAACTCAGACTCCCTGAGCTCCTCTGACCCTCAGCCTCAGCATCAGTCCCCATGGTTCATCTGCATATTCACAAAAATCATCTGCATAAACCCCTGTGCACACAGCCCGCCATACGAGAATCACTCAAAAAATTAGCCCCTATTATTATTGACCAAAGTATTTCCTGCAGCCCTCTGAATTACTGGAAAGACAGCATTAGGCCACTTTACTGTCAGGCAAGGATTCCGCAGGCAGTATTTCAAACTCTTACACACACTGCAAATTTGTATTGAACCTTCCGCAATGTGCAACACGCTGTGCTAAATGCTGGAACGAAACCAGAAGCAGATGAGGAAAATACATATCTCCTGCACCCAGGGTGACTTACACCTTTGGAAAGCAGGGAGAACAGGGTTTCAGGATGCTACCCCTTGTGGAAGGGGGAGATCGCCCCACCCGGCTCCAAAAGACACTCAAACTCAAATTCCCCTCACCTGCAAGAGCTGGTGCCTTCCTCTGGAACTAAAACACAGGTGCACAGTAAATGAAGAGGGGAGGCTGCCATCTGGATTGTTTGGGGGCTCCAGGACAGTGGCCTGAGTCCCTGAGAGGAAGGCAGAGTATGACGTGGAGCAGCGGACGAGGTGGCTGTGCACAGGGACCCCGACCTGCCCTGGAGGCAGCAGAGGAAAGTAGCCACAAGCCAAGGACAGCCAGGCCTCGGAGGCCACAAGGACCCTCCGAGAGCCTCTTGCCCCACCCCGCGCTTGTGCTGGCTCCAGAGGTGCACACTGACACAGGACAGGTGCACACTTCCAGATGAGAGCACACCTGTCCCCCGTCCACAGCCTGGGTCAGACATTCGAGAGGCGAGCCCCAGTGCCTGTCCCCACCCTCTGTCCATGCATCCCATGCTTTTCCTCACCGCTATACTCACTGTGCCCAGCACGGTGTGGGGGGCAGTGTGCTGCTCAGGAGGCAAAGGCAGGGAATGAAGGGATCCAAAGAGCAAAGAAGAGGGCAACTGACCATGGAGCCATCAGCATTGGCACTCGGCACTTACGACAACGCAAATCTAGAGGCATAAATGCACTAACCTTCCCCAATCTGGGGCCCTTGAGGACCTAACCCTGCATCCTCACAACACTTGCAAACAGTTCCTGAAGAGGTCTCTGGTCACCAAAAACACAGGGTCTTTGATATTTGTTGAGTGGAAGGGTAGACAGGTGATGGAAGGAAAAGTGGGCAGATGATGGGCGGATGGATGAGTGGGTGGATGGACAGATGATGGATGGACGGATGAGTAGATAGATGGATGAATGGATGGGTGGGTGGATGGATGAATGGATGGGTGGATAGATGGCTGGGTGAATAGATGAATGGATGAATGGATGGGTGGGTGGATGGACAGATGATGGGCGGATGGATGAGTAGATGGATGGATGAATGGATGGGTGGGTGGATGGCTGGGTGAGTAGATGGATGGGTCGAGAATTAGGTAAGTACATAAGAGATGGGCGGATGGATGGACAGATGGATGAACAGGGAATATAGGGTGATACAATCTATAATAATGCATTTTTGGAGTCTTTCTTTTTCTTACTAATTTTTGTTGGCGTTTTAAAAATGGAACTAAACAAATCCTCAAATTTGAAATTTCACCTTTCTATGCCAGTGTTTTTTAATAAAATCATATTTTCATTCAACTCTTGAATTCAGAGAAAGAAAACTTACTGGTCTCCCCATTCCCAAGCCTTTTAACTTCTGACAGTGTTTATATGCAAGTAATAAAGCCAGTCTTTCCAGATAGAGCACACGTGTGCACGCGCGCACACACGCGCGCACACACACACACACACACACCCTGACTTGCTCACCCGACACGGTCTCCTGCCCTGAAACCCACCCCTGGAGAAGGTGAAGCTCTGTCCCTGCTGTCCAGCCCGGGCAGCTGGAGAGCCACATTCCCTGAGCCGGAGGTGCACCTCCATGCCTGCCCAAGAGGACACCCTGACGTGGACACACACAGGCCAGACAAGCCCCATGCCAGGTGCCCGCTGCCTCAGCTGCAGCAGGCAGAACACGTGGCCACCTGGCTGGGACAGCACGCCAGGTCTCTGTGAGGAAACATGCTCAGGAAGCGGGCATGCTGGTGAAGATGGTGGTCAGACTAAACATGCTCCCTTCAGGTTCCTGTCTCTGAAGCTGCAAACCTCCCACCGCTCTCATGGATTTCACTTCTTAGCTCCTCCTCCCGCCTGCTCCACCCACAATACTCAGGGCAATGCATTCTCTCACCTGCAGGGCGGCGCACTTGCTACCTACATCCAACTTTGAGAGACTAGAGCTCAACCATAAGACCCACACACCTGACAACTGAACCCAAAGCCACCTCCAGGAGTGGGCCAGGTGACAAAGTTTCATACCATAGCTCCTAGGTCCCCAGGAGACGGAAGCATGTGCAGTGGCATTCCAGGCATATGTGCATTTCAAACACATGTCGAGGGGAGGGGAGGGTTGATTTTATGGCTAATCATCTTCTGCTCATGAAACTCAGACAGGGATAAGGGCCAAGGTCATTGGTCTGCTATTAAAATGTGGATTCTATTTTGCTCAAGGATTCCATTTGGAAAGCTCTCAGGCTACAGAGTAAAAACTATCCCCTGAAGCAGATATTTAATATACAGTAATGTTGTCTATTTTCCATTCAGTCACAGGGAGATTAGGCATTTTACAGCATGCGTGTTTACTCTCAATTAAAACCCTTCCCAATACAGCCCACCTTTTTTTTGTTTGGTTGGTTTTTAAGACAGAGTCTCACTATGTAGTTCAGGCTGGCCTTGAACCCACTATGTGGCCCAGGCCTCAAACTCATGGAGATCCTCCTGCCTCAGCCCCTGAGTGCTGGGATCACAGGCATGCACCACCACGCGAGGCTTCAATACAGCCCATGCTTGATTTCAGGCTGGTTAGAACTTTCAGTTTGTCACAAAATCTCTGCGGGGAAGGACTCAGAACACACTGGGGAAGGACTGATCCATCGCTGGGTCTGTGAATTCTTTCTGGGCCATGAAATCTCACTCTACACATATGATGACACTAAGTTTTGCCTGCTCCATGGCAGCTCATGGGCGATCCCTGCAGGCCTCAGGCCCCTGCACTCGGAGCCCATGCTTCAGAGCCGGCAGTGGGGCTGCGCTCTCCAGAGCAGGGCCCAGCATTGTCAAGCCGGACCACAGGGCCTCAGGAAAGAGGAGAGCGCCACTGGAGCACCCTGTCAGTGTTGCCCACTCGGAGAAGGTCGGCGGCATCGGGGTAGAGCCACGCTCCCCAGCCCTGCTCCGTCCAATGAAGAAACCACATCGGGAGCTTGTGCACAACTGAGCAAAGCCAGTGGCCGGGCCGGGTCACAGGTATTAACAAAGCGACTCTACCTTCCTCAATGACACCGGATGCTTGCAGCCTGGAAACAGAGCAGCCTGTTCCAATTATGGAGCCAAGTGACAGCCACAGAGACTAGCCTGACAGAGGAGCTGGTGAGGGGGCTCTGTCCCTGGGTGCGGCTGGCTGGTCCCCTGGAGTCTGCCTGAGCCAGCCTGCTGGAGGCCCCAGGCTCTCCTGTGCTTCCCAGTCCAAGTCCCCAGAGCGCCCCAAGTCCTCGGGTCCTCGGGTCCCTAAGACATCCTCGGGAGAATGAGCCCGTCTCAACTGCACTGGTGGAGACCGTGGAGCAGGTGAACCCACCTCCTTCCTAGTCCTGCTAGCCCAGCCTGGAAGCCAGCAAGTGAGCTGTCTAAATCCATCACCCCCCACCCCCGAGGCCCGGAACTCGGGGAACACAAAATTCATGCCATTAATGACTGCACATAATGACTGGCTTTGAAGTTTCTAAGAGAGAACTCTGCTCGGAAATACTCACAGAGCAACATGTTTAAAGGATTTTTCCAGCACACCGGAGACCGCTGAGAATCCCCACTCTGCTCCCGGTCTATTTGTCCAGAAAAGGGGCGCTTGATGGGGCCCACACACCAGGGAAGAATGCAGACCGGTAGCGGATCCTCTCCCCAGACAACCTCTCCTCTCCTCGGGGAATGCCGTGGGGCTTGGGGGTCTGACTGGGTGGCCAGGTCACAAGTTCCCGTTCCAGCTTCGCCGCCCTGGCCAGGTCGGGCCTGAAGGGGCCCGGGCGCTTCTGCCCAGCTGCCTGGGGTGGACCAAACGCCACTGCACGAAACAAGACTGCTGTGAAATTATTTCCAGCTAAGCCCGTGCCGGCAGGGAACTCAATTCCAAATTCCAGGCATCCTGGGCTCCTCAATCCCCTTCCCCCGACTTCTAGCTCGGCCTGGCCCTTTCCCACCTTTCCCCCCGCGGTCTCCCGTCCCACGGGCTCCTGAAAATGCGCCTGGCGACAGCACGAGTCCCTCCGTCCCCCTGCCGCGCCCCGCGCAAGCAGCTGCGGCCCAGGGCTCAGCCCTGCACCCCTGCCCGCAAGCGACCCGCAAACCGCGCGGCTCTCCGGCGCCCCTCCACGCACACGCGCTCGCTCCCCGCGAAGTTAGTCCCAGCCCCAGGCGGCGGCGTCCTCACCTTTGGAGAAAAGCGCGGCCAGGCCGAGGAGCACGGGACAGCACAGAAGCCACGGCGTCCCCATGTCAGACGGGCACATCCCGGAGGCGAGGCCGGAGCACGGGTGGGGACAGCGCAGAAGGCAGGGGCCGCCCGGAGGCCCCGCGCCCTAGGGAGCCCCGCGCCCCGAGCGCCGCCGGGCCATGGCCGGGCCGGGCGCGGGAGTTGCTCCGCTCGGCGCCCCGGCCGATCCTCCCTCTCCGCCTCCGCCGCCGCCGCCGGAGTCTTCCTAAATCCCTGATCCGCCGGCCTCTTCCCTTCCGGGTTCCCAGGGGAACGGGGCCTCGGGGCGGCGCGGGGCGCCTTGGCTCGCAGCCCCCATCCCGGGCGACCACCGCGCCCCGGGGCTCGTGCGCGCGGGGCGCCCGAAGTTTGGGGGTGCGGAGGCCCCGTCGCCCGGCCCCGCGGGCTCAGCTCGGACCCGAGCTCCGGCAGCCACGGCCCAGCTGCGCGCCGGGAGGAACCGCTGGCTCGCGCGCCCGGCCCCGCGCAGCCCACGCTGCATCCGGAGCGCGGCGACCGCGACAGCGCCCGGGCGCGCTGGGGCTGCCTTGAAATTTTGCCTTTAAAAAAAAAGCCCCACCCTTCCGGAGTGACAGCTGTGCGCCCCAATCCGCAAACTCGATCCCACCTCCCCGTCGCCCTGCTGTCTCCTGCGCGCGGGTGGGCGGGCGCGAGGGGCCGGGAGCCGGGCGCCCACGCCCACAACAGGTGTCCAACGGCCTCGCGGCTTCCTCCAGAGCCCGGCTGGGGTCCAGCCCGGGTGTGCTCCCGGACCGGAGAGGGGCCGGGCCGTGGCGCGCGCTGTGTTCAGCGTCTCTGTGACCCCGGCCACATCCCGGATGACCTCACCTGGTGTCCCTAGGGCATCTCCAGCCCCACTCCCCAGGTGGCCAGCCAAGGGAGGACGTCGCCCTGAGCAGACCAGAGCGGGCCTCCACTCCTGCCAGACTAGGGGTCCGGAGTCCACACATCCGGATGTCCAAGCCCAGCCCGAGGTTCGGCCGGACCGCTCTGCCCCTGGGTGGCTGGGATCAGCCACGGGGACACCAGAGAGGTGGGGGAGAGAGTTCCCGCTTTCACATCCTGCTTAGGCAAGCGCCCTGGATAAGGTGATGGTCCTCAGTGGCAGAAGCAGGCCAGGCCCTGTCGGCTGCTGCAGCGGGCCCTGTGGCAGGACAGGTGTGCCACAGCCCGGCCTTCGGCTGCCTGCGGCTGTCCAGGGCTGTGTCATCAGGGTGGCTGCAGAGAACTCCCCGGTGCGCTTGTCTTCCAGCATGCCCGTCTGCTCGTCCTTCGTGGCTCTTGCTCAGTGTCTGTTTTTCTTGTTCATCTATTAAACTTTCTGCCTTTTCCTCCCCGTGACGCTCTGTGCCATGGAACTCTAAAGCAGGGGCAGAGGCGTCCACAGACACCAGCGCACGCCGGGCTCGCTGTTCCTGACCCGTGAGCCTGTGCCAGCATTGCCTGGACAGTGAGTTAAACCCAGGCCTGCCAGAGCCCCACGGCAGGCCCAGGAGGGCAAGGTGACCGGGCCTCTGTCACGCAGTGGTGGGGGCTGCTGGCCTGCTTGCCCGACTAATGAGAAGGCTGGGGTTCCCTTTCCTGGCCCCCAGGGGCGCTGAGTGGCAGAGCCATCCTCTAACCCGGCTGTCCCTCCCTCCACCCCGACGCAGATGCCACTGTGCCCCAGTCTCTGCTTCAGACATTTCTCAAATGCATCCACTAGAAGGTAATGGTCCCTGTTTTTTATGAAAAACAATCATTTTCTGTTTTTCTAAAAAGAACTGAGTGTTCTTCCCCAAATTTCGATCATCGGGTGCCTTTTTTCCGTACGTCACCACACACGTTTTCTGTGTTAAGATAAAAGTTGACTGCCGAAGTCTAGCTGCTGCCTGTGTGGTAGACATCCTTGCCACGCAGTTGGCGAGACAGAAGTGTGGTCTGCTCCTCGCTGAGGAAGCTTCCTTAGGAAGCCGCCGCTCTGGATACCTGGTCGGGCTGGAATAAGACAGCAGCCCCTCCCGCCTGGCTTCAGGATGCCACTCCAGCTTCCGGCCTTCTTCGAGCAATTAGCACAACTAACTTCGGGGGAAGCTGTCCCTTAGCACGCCTGGGGATGCGGGCTGAGGGCTCCGGGACAACTTCCCCTCAGAACCGCCTGCCTGCTTTCTCTCAAATCAATTGTAAGAAATTTGCTTTCCTCCAAGAATGTGTTTCATCTGCAGAGGCATAAATCAATCTGTAAGCCTCATCTTGTCGGTAATTAAATAGCACTAATTGTTTGTGAGTGTGGATGAGGCTGGCGCCCGCACCATACTATTGCTATTCGCCAGGAAGACAGACACTGCTGTGCAGTTCGCCAGACTGGGAAAGGTGAGGGCCGCAAAGAGCCGCTGTCCCAGCAGAACTCAGGGGACTCAGGCCACCTGGGGTGGAAAGCCGCTCGAAGACGCTGCGTGAGGCATTAGGGCCCAGCGAGGGGAGGCCAGTGCAGGTCTGGCTGAGGCGGGGTCGGATGCCTGCCATGTTCACAGCAGGTGGGGAGCAGCTTCCCTCCAGTCAGTGATGACGCTGGCTGTGGTCTGCTGGCTTTCTCTTCTCCGACACTGAGTATCTTCCACTTTCACGCTCTCCCCTTACTTTAGTGATATTTTGGGTTTGTTTTTCTTTTGTATTTTACTTCAGACAGGCTCTCACTATGTAGCCCAGGCTGGCCTTGAACTCTCAGCAATTCTCCTATCTCAGCCTCCCGAGTGCTGGGACCAGAGGTGTGCAGCACCACCCAGTGAAGGGCCGGATAGAATGGAAGTGGGACCCTTCCCCGAAAAGGGCAGGCAGCAGAGTCCAGCCAGGGATGAACCGGTGCCCGGCTTGCCCCAAGCACAGGGTGTTGCTTTCCAGGGACCCAGTGCCCTACAGGCCACACCAGGTCTGGAGGGAGAAGGGGGAGCCAGGACCCCATGTGAGTCCAGCCTGGCCTGCCCAGAAGGACCCAGGTACTTCGCAGAGCCAAAGTCAGGTGGTCTGGCTTCTTTTCCCATTGAAAACCAGATTTTCTCAGGGCTTGAAGGGCTGCGCTCTCGGATGACAGAGCCTTTGTCAGAGAGCAAATCGCCATTGCCGCATCTTCCTGTCAGATGTGGACCTGGCAGTGTTACTCCGGGTAACACAGCACCCCACTCCTGCCCAAAACGCAGTGCTGCAGAGTGGATGTGCGGGCATTAATCCCGCCCGGGGAGCCCAAGCAGCCATGCAGGGTCGGGCTTCATCGGGGTTTGCTGCCTTTGCCGACATCAGAGGCAAGGGAAGGCCCACGGTGGCTGTCGGTGAGGGACGGCTTCGAAGCCGGAACTGCAGGATATTTCCGGGGGCCTGATTTAAAAGTTGCCACTGAAGTTTGCTCTGGGCAATAAATAGAAACAATAGGGTTGGGGTACTTCTGCCTTCTCCGAGTAAAAGCCGCATAAAACAACGACCCGGGGCTCTGCCTGCCTGCCTGCCTAGCCGTGGAGGCATCATCCAGCCCACAGGCCCGCCCACTGGGGTCAGAATCAGCCGCGTCCACAATGACACCTGAGGGAGCCCCGCCCAGCACCGCCTGCCTCCCCCGGGTCTGTGTGCTCCTGTGACAGGTGGGACACGGCATTACTCCAGCTTGGCCGAGTGTGGCGGAGGCATTAGCAGCTCATTCCCGCTGGTTCCCTGAGAGGTGTCCGTCCCAGCCACGGGGAGGAACGACGGAGTTCTCCGACCTGGCACCTGTCGGGAGCCGGAGTAACTTTAATGAGCCCAAACGGTAAAAAATGGAGCACGATGCCAGCATCATTATTATTTTCATGGCTCAAAAAGGTTGCAGAGGGTCCCGGGAGATGCTTCCGCACACACACTGAGCACCCCAAAGCCCTGTGGTCCTGGCCACAGCAGTGGACAGAAAGAGGCTGTCGGCATCTGCGGGCCTGCAGTGCCCCCTAGTGTAGGGAGGCGGCAGCGCAGGCACCTGCTCTCCCATCCCGGAAACCAGCGACATTGACAGCTGTCTGTAACTAGCGCTCACAGGAAAATATTTTCCTTCATCGAATTATCTTTTGTTTAACCCAGGCACGGTGGCGCAGACCCGCAATACAAGAACTGGGGAGACTGACGCAGGAGGATCACTGCGAGTATGAGGCCAGCCTGAACTACATGGCAAGGTGCCATCTCAGAAAAACAACAAAAAAAGCTATCTTTTTACAACTGTAAAAGTTTCTCGCCAGCTCATTTAGACAAATGACAAAAGTGACCTACTGTAGCACCTCGATGAAGGTCAGAGTGAGGGGCGGGTGTCCCACCGGCTGCTCACTGGGAACTGGACCGCTCAGTGTGGCAGGCGTGTGGTGTCCACTGTCACATGAGTGGACGCCAAGTTGTCCTTTGAATCTCCGGAGCACGCAGTCACGGTCACACGGGTCTTCCAGGGCATCTCCTTACAGTGAGGACATGGACGGGGAACTGAGTGGGGGACAAACAGCCTGCAGCAGCGCCTGCTGGCCATGGGCAGGGGCGTGGGGCTGAGGTGCAGGGAGGACGGAGACCACGACTCCGTTATGGCCCAGTGCTGACAGCAGCTGTCCGAGGGACAGACTCGTGCTGTCTCCGAGATTCTTAGCTACAGCAGTGAATCGTGGAGTTGCACCAGCCAGGCTCTCACCTGAAAACCAGTATAAGGGGGTCCTGGGCTGGGTTATTACTGCTTTTATAAACAGTACCATGTGGCCGGCATGGTGGTGCACACCTGTGATCCCGGCACTCAGGAGGGTGAGGCAGAAGGATCACCATGAGTTTAAGGGCAGCCTAGGCTGCATAGTGAGTTCAAGCCCAGCCTGGATTGCATAATGAGACCCTGCCTCAAAAGAATAAGTAAAACCACTACCATGAGGCTAAAATAATTTAGAAAAGAAAAGTCTGACAGCAAATCGGAGCTTGTTGTCAAAACTGGCCCTTCCTAATCCTCATTGTCAGCTCCTTGGGAGGCTGTGGTCTCACATTTCATAGGCACTAGGACCCAAGATCTTGGGGTTTCCTTGTCTTCCGCTTTTTAATCTGCCACTCCCAGACCGGACTCTGGAAATAATTCCTAGACAAGCCATTGTGAGAAATCTGTGCTTAAGATTCACTCAATATTTTAAATGTTTCCCAAAATTAGCCTTCGGAGTAATCATCTCCCTAAACATTCTGTACGGAAGGGTTCGAGTTCAAGGCACCCACACCCGCCTCGAGCAGATGAGAGTGAATAAACGGCGACCCATGTTGCCCACCTGCAGCTGGGGCTGGGACCACTGCTTTCGGGTCCAGGTCTGCCCAGGACAGTGCCCCGTGAACGGGTGGGCCGGCCACCCTCGGCCTGCCCCAGGGCCTTTGCATGTATGGGTGCAGGGAGTACGGGATGCAGACTTGGAACCGGCCTCTCTGTGCTGCCCGGGTCTCATACTTCCCCAGGGGCCTGAGCCAAGGCCATTACCATGGAAACCACTTCTGCACCCCTACTTGCCTGCACCACAGTGTTGCCTTCTGACTCTGGGCTCTGCTTCTGCTCCGGCTGAAGCGGGTCTGGGAAGCTGTGACCGAGGCTGCAGCCCTGCCCTGAGGAGACACAGCCCTGGGCCCTGCATGGCACCCTCCTCTAGGGCCCTTCCTTCCGTCAGACCCTCCCGTCTGCCCTGGCTTCCTGTGGGTCCTGCCTTATTAAGGGTGCCCTTCTGGGACAAAATGTCTCCTCACTCCGTCTCTTCGCTTCCTGTTCCCTTATGCAGTGTGCAGTCCGTCAGGAATCTGCACCCCGACACTGTGCGCTGTGTGTGTCCCCGAGGGAGAGCGAGCTCCCTGCCGGTCAAGGATCAGTCTGTTTAGTTCGCGATCCAGAACACTGCAAAGTAGCGCAGACCTGGCACATTTCTAAAATAAATAGTGAGTGGGCTGGGGATTTAGCTCAGTGGTTTCGCCGCTTGCTGCGCAAGTTCAAGGACTGGAGTTCGATCCCTGGTACCAAAAACACAAAACAAAATAAAATAAATAGTGAGTTAATGCCCTTCCCACCCTGCCGTTTTGCCTCTCCAAGCCCAGGAAAAAGTGTTTTCCTCCTGTTTGGCTTTTGACTCCCGCCTCTCGGCAGAACAACCGTCTAATTTAACTGCACACGTGCCAGGGATTCAGCTCATCAGACCATCCACGTCCCCGAGGGTAAACTGAGGCAGGAGATGAACTAAGACTGCTTTTGAGAGCATCTGCCTCCCGAGGGGGGTAATCTGAAACTCACAGTGAGCGATATTTCCCAACCCTCCTTTTGCCCGATGCAAGCCTGAGGCAGTTCCGCAGAGCAAGGCCCTGCTGAGGTTCAAATTGAAAGCTGTGTGACCCTGACCAAATTATTTAACCTCTCTGAGCCTCCATGTCATTGTCGTTAACAGCGTAGAGTACTCTATGAGCCAGCCTGTCGGGCTGTTACAGCACAACTCAAGGACAGCCGAGGAAGGCCTGCAAGTGGTACCAGCATCCATTTAGCTTTCAGAAAGGGAGCTCTCGTCAGTTCCCGTTTTCCACCGGAAGGGAAATGCGCTTCGCGATGCACTGAGCGTCTCCTTGTCCAGGTCCGCTTTGACCGTCCATGTAATTGATGTGGCTTCTGCGGGGTCAAAGCTGCGCAGATTTCCTCAGCGTGGTGTTAAGCTGTCTCCGCGGGATCCGACTCCACAGCGAGGCTCATTGGCTTTCTGCTCACAGAGCGCGCTCCGCACAGAGCGCCCTAAGTCAGGGGCGCGAGTTCCTCGAGCTCGCTCCACTCAGCTGGCACTCGCTCCCTTTCTGTCCAAGTGTTTCTTCCCCGCATAACAAAACTCCAAAGTTTGGAAAGAGGAAAAAAAATCCACAAAAGCAGCGCCTGCGACCGCAAGTCTCCCGCAGGTGTGACCGCCGCCTGTGCGTTTTCATTTCCTGTACGCAGTGGGGAAAACGCTGACGGACACAGCTCCTGTGGCGCGACTTTCTCCGCCACGTGCTCGGGTGGCACCTCTGAGTCGAGCGGCGTCAGACTTACCATTTTGAGCGGCGGGGGCTGCTGAGGTGTTGGCATAACTTGGCAGGGCCGCGGGGAGAAGCTTTTCTGGGGCTCCTTGGCTGGGAGAAGGTGCCCCCAGCTCTGCGCAGTCCCAGCCGGCACCCGGGGACTCAGGGCCGAAGCAGAGCGCCCCGTGCCCCGTGAGGTCTCCCGGGCTGCGGGCTCCGTCTTCGCACTGGTGCAGGGCTGATGCGAAAGAACCGCGAAAGAACCGCGAAAGAACCGCGGGGAACCACGGCCTGCCCTGCCCTGCCCGAGTCCCACACGATCCTCCGCTTTACTCAACAACCGCCGGCAGGCGCCTCCTCCGGAGATGGCCCAGGTGTTCCCCAGCCGGACACTCCACGGCCACGTGACCCCATCCCAGTCTGGCCTGAACCAAACAGGCTCAGCTGCAGTGCCCCAGTGGCTTCTTTGGTTCTGCCACAGCAAGGCCTCTTTGCCTGCCAGAGTGCCTCGGGCCGACGGCCCTGGGCAGGGACAGCGGGGACTCGAGGAGAGGCTGCCTGGAGGCCGAGTCCCAGCGAGCTGTCCCCACCACAGGTCCCAGGCAGGGCCCTGACATGAGGGTCAGGGAGGCTGGGAGCACCCAGACGTGGGGAGAGACAGCCAGTCCCGCAGGACGGGGCCCTGACCCACACACAGGTGGCTTTGTGCCCTTCTGTGAGCCTGACCCTTCACCCCAAGAGTCAGTGGATGGGGCTGGGGTCCTGGGAAGACCCAGGGGCAGCACTGAACCCATGCAGTGGAAGGCGGACACCAGCAGGAACACCTGGTGAGGTCACTGAAAGGATCGATGATCAGACAATGATGCAGCCCCAGGAGGGAGAGAGGACCCAGCCCGGGGAGCCAGGATCGGGCACATCGGCACTCCAGGGCCAGGAGGCCACCGCGCCCCAGGGCGAAGCCAGGGCTGGACACAGGCGCTGACCCCAGCTCAGGGGCTCGCTGTCCTGCCACATGCCATGGCTCTCACGCTTCCCGAGGCTCTGTGCTGCTCTCCAACGGGGGCTGGGTGCTCGATCCTGGACCCCGAGTTCAGGAAAGCCAGGCGCCAGTGCTGTTAGCTCCTGCTGGATTCACTCAACAAACTGCAGTGCTCAAAGCCCCCACATCTGCAAGGTGTAGCAGCAGGCAGGTGGTCGGAGTCCGTAGAGGAGAGGCAACCGTGGAAACCCGGCCCCTTCACCTGCACATGGAGCTTGAGGCGGAAACCGGGCTCTGGGGTGGCAGAGGGGACGCACGCGGCCGGGAGTGGGAGACGCTGTGTCAGCAGTGGATCCGCACAGCGAGGCCAGGAAGGGTCCTCAGAAGGCTCCGAGGGCGAGCGGGACACCTGCTGGCCTGTGACGGCTCTGCCCGCCCCTCTGCACGGCCCCCGGCCCCTGCCCCCTTCCGCAGCCCCACAGCTGGAGGCGGCCTCACCTGTCCCCCGGCTGCTCCTGCACGTGAAATCGCCCTGACCATAAGCCCCTCCCTGCGCCTAACGGCTGCTGGGCCCGAAGGTGGCCCCACCCGGCGTGGCCCCTGCACAGCTTGGCTGGTTCTCACTCGCACTGGCAGGAGCGTCTCGATTGTCTTTTTTCCCGCTCCTGCCCCAGCCCTGCACACAGTCACCATGCGATGCTTGGAAAGTACGAACATCATGGCGACCTGCTCCCGCCTAAACTCTGCCGTGGCTCCCCAGTACCCTCTGGTGAGGCTGAGCTGACCGCGGGACCCCTCTCTGCTGCGGCCTCACCCCACACGCGCTCCCAGGTGGGCCCGAGCTCCTTCGCACCTTCACTCCTTGAACACGCTCTCACTTCCTGCGCCGCCTCTCCCCAGCACAGCGCCTGCCGGCCCTCCCAAAGCCAAGCAACTTGGGCCCCTGCTGCCCTCTGTCCCCATCTCCACAGCCTCCATGTCTTTCCCTGTCACTGCCGCAGAGCAGCTGCTGGGTAAAGGTGTGTCCAGTGAATTAATGCATAGCTAGATTGACTAACCCTGATACTCTTCAGGTCTGATAAGACTGACCTGCTTTCTGCCTGTACGAATACACATTTTCTGGACACCCCGTAGAAATGGAACCCTACGCTCTGCTCTCTTGCATCTGGCTCCTTTCCCTTAACTTTGAAAGATGGCCACACATGTGGGGCTGAGGGTCCTGCAGCCTCTTTGCAGCAAGGAGGGACAAGCCAGGAGAATGACAGGAACACCGGCCCTCACTGCTGAGCTAAGGTTGTGAGCCTCCCGCCTCCACAGAAGTGGCTGTGAAAAGGAAAAGAAGCTGGTCTGCTAAGTGTGCCTCCCATCGTTCGCAGCTGAAGCTCATGTTATACGTGACTGGCTGCAGGGCTGAGGGTCCACAATCAATCCAGGTGCACAGGCTGGCAGAGCGGAGCTCACTTCCGGCCGTGGCAGATGTGCAATGCACGTGTGCTTCCTTCTCCCCACGCACAGAGGGAGGGGAGAGGCCCTCGGGACTGGCGCTCTGGTTCCGTCTGGCCCACTGTGACCGGCCAGTCCAAGCCACTGTTTCCCCTGCAGGGACGACACAGCAGCTCCTCAGGAAGGCTGACTCATACGGAAAAGGAGTGACCATGACCGGCACTGGGGTGCAGCTTGGTGCTAGAGCACTTGCCTGGCATGTGTGAGGCCCTGGTTCCCCCCCAGCAACATTCAATCAACCAATCAATAAGAGGAAGACGGGATAATTAACCACGTATAATTGCATGGTTTCATCTTAGATGTGGCTTCTGGTCTACCTTGGATTCACCGTGCTCTGTGGTGTGAGGTGGGGATTCGATTCTCTCCCCTCTGTGAGCAGCAATTCCCTCCGGCCGAGGTAATTAGGGTCTTCCCCCCTGCTGGGAGCTGAAAGCTCTAGAGAGACAGAAAACAGCGTTTCTGAGGTCAGAGGCTTTGAGATGTACTCGCTCTCAATTTTCCATACACTTCTTAATCACAGGAAACCCTAACTAAGCCTGCATGGAGGGTCTTCCATCTGACATGGTAACCCAGGAAGGCTGGCGTTTAATATTTGGCATCCGATCCAGAGCCAAGCAGACCTTTCCTGACCCACCATCCACTGATGTGCAAGGTCATTCATTAAAAGCAACTGCTTGATTCCAAGTAATGCATTCTTGCCACAATACAGGCAGAATTCATAATAAGAGAATAGTTCAGTACTTCGCAGGGATTTAATCAAAGCCATTTCATGGCCGTGGCAGAATAGTGCTATTTCTTCAGATCCCACTGCAGGATTTTAATAGTCCTATTTGTCTAACAAGTAGTAATCTCCACCCCCAACAAATTTACAAGGGTCATCAGAAAGCACAGTGGGATGTTGTTGCATTATTAAGGTTTTGTACTGATTGGCCACACGGCTGGGAAACGGCACAATAAATAGCTTTCATTAAAATAAGTAGGTAACTCACAAGGTATGCTGCAGCCTATGGCCATTTTGGTTTATTTATTGTATGTTGATGATTCTGAGCCCATTTATTTATTCCTTTCTTCCTGGCAAATGGGCTGGAGGTTATTGCTTTAGAAGAAAGTGGGCTTTTGCTCCCTGAGGCCCACTGGAAGTGGGCTCCGAGAGCTACAGGGGCTGAAGCCTTGGGAATAATCCAGCCTCTTTCTAACTCACACAACCGCGGTCATCCATGGACAGACAGACAGCCAGCCCAGCACGATCTGAGGGGCTCCGTGTGCTGGGGACACCTTCGAGAACAGCCTGGGCCTCGTGGCCGCCAGGGGAAAGCGCATCCTGTCCTCACCCCGGCGCCTTCCTCCGCAGTGGTTGTGACCATGGTTAATGAGGCCGCAGCTGTGGAGGCCACATTGACCTCAGATCTCTTGTCACTCTGGACTCGCACCCCCAGGACATTGTTGACCAAGTTTACACCCTGAAACGGTGACCTGTGTTCCTCTGAGGGACCTGGGTTCCCTGCCCAGAAGCAGCCTCTACCTGCGAAGATCGTCTGTAGGAAACAGCTCCATGGTGGTCTCTCCTCAACTAACAAGGCCGGGTACAGACGTGAACATCTGTAAAACCACTGCCCTTCATCAGAGCCCCGTCTGAAACTGTAAAGCCATCCAGGAAAATAAATATCAAGCCAAGTGGCCAGGGTGTGGGTTAGGATTCCTTCAGGGGCAGTGAATGGGCTTCTGGAGGGCTTCATGAAGAAGGAGAAAACCTGCTCAGACCCCGGGATTAAACAATCCCATGAATAATTCACTCTTGAATCTGCTTCATAGGCGCACAAATGGAAAATAAAAGTCAGCTTCCCAAGTGACACCAGACATGCACAGAAAGCTCCCAAGATATCAAATTAAATAAGTGCCATTAATAAATAACTTGAATTGCTTTGCCTAATGTGTTGAATAAACAGCATTTACATCCCAAATGCCTTGTGCTCGGCTACATAAGAAAGGCTGGAAACTCAGGTTCCACGGGCCATTGCTTACGGTTTAATAATGCATGGCCACAAACACTACATTTCCTTCTTCTGCTTAATTATTGTCTAATATCAAAACATTCAGGGACTAATGGGGTTTTCAAAAGCACTTTTTCTTCAAGTGTGTCTGTTCCACCAGGCCCCTGAGTCCGCAGCCCGGCAAAGCCCAGCCCTCCGGCCCTGCGTGGGGTTCTCTCCCACAGCCCAGGGTTCATGCCACACCCCTGCCTAGACCCAGAGCAGGGACACTTGACACTGAGGATCCTGCGCCCAGGGACCTGGCGCTGCCTTGCTCCTCTCGAGAGGTAGGAGGGGAGAGGGGTGCTCTGTGTGCGGCAGCTGCACCCGGAGCCTGTGGTGTCCCCTCCCCACTTGCCCTGCAGCCCAGGGTGGCCACAGACCCTCTGAGCTTCCTCAGTGCCCACCTGGCCGCCAGCTCCTCCGACAGTCTTAGCCCAAGCCCTGCGCACCTGTCAGGGCAGCCACACCGGCCTGGCCTGGAACCCTGCATGGCTCACATCCCCTCCTTGCCCCTCAGTCCCTCTCCATGGAGGTCCCGCCCACGTAACAGTGGTGTCGCCTCCAGAACCTGCATCCCTCCAGAGGAACATCTGCAATGGATGCAGCCCATTGCCCACGCCAACACCAAGGCCATCCCAAGACTCTTCTAGTCCCCTGGACCACGCAGGCCAGGTCCCCTGTACAGGCCCTCGGCCACCGTCTCTCCCACTGCCACATTGGGGTGCTATCTCTGGAGCTGAGAGCTCTGGCCCGGGGTACCCCAGTCCTGGGTGCTCCAATCATGCTTGCTCAGTTCTTGTCCCCTCGCCCTCGCCCTGGGTATGGGCAATGGAAGTAGCAGGCGGGTGGCAGGCAGGGACCTCACCCAAGTCACTAAAGAGCCCAGAGCCATTTCCCCTCATTCTTGCTGGGAATCGCCCCTGATCTGGGGTAGAAGCAGTGAATGGCATAATGTAACCAGAGTCTGCACACAGTTGGTGCTCATCGGGGAGATCAGCAGGGATCACAAAGTGTACTCAGATGCCATTAATTACTTAACGATCACTGTGATGATTAGTACAGGGCTGCCATGCAAGAGCATGTCACAGAAGAAATACGATATGCCTCGTCTTGAGAAGCCGTCTTCTCCCTACATCTTGCAAACCGAAGCTTCTCATCACTTGTGGTAAGGCTCCAAAGCTCGGGTCTCTGGGTCGCTGCCTGGTGGCTGAATTGCTCTAAAGAAATAAATGCTTCCCTGAAAAGCCAGAGCATGGATCCATGGGGATTCCCTCTGGAAATGCCACAGCAAGGTCCCAAATGGCACCTGGCGTGGCTCTTCCAGAACTGTTGCCACAGAAGCAATTTAAAGAATAAAAGAGCTGTTCACTTTTACTTCAAGCAAGTTGTTCAAGCCAAACATCAAACATTAACTTTGCCAGTGAACATTTCACTTAAAAATGAAACCTTCTCAGCTCAGCACAAACTGGCTTTAAAAAACCCACGTGGCTGAGCAGGCCCAGCTCTGACTGTGGACAAGGCTGAACCGACGCCAGATGCCATCCAGAGCTCAGACTTCTCTCCACGTCTCTGCTGTCCTTCTGTGAAGCTCCATCCTCAGGCGGGCTGTCTCCTCTCCAGCATCTGGCCTACAGGTTCCAGGAGGTCCAGGAGGCTCTTTCTGGGACCCGCACATGCCTGGGCTTGATTCCGATTGGCCCTGCTTGGGTCATGTGCTCATCCCTGAGCCAATCACTGTGGCCAGAAAGATGCTCAGCTGCGCCAACCCAGACCCCTGGACCACATGAATGACAGGGACCCAGGCAGATCCACAGAGGAGCCTGAGGCTCTTCTGAAGCAGTCTAGACCCTAGAAAGCAGACCACATTTTCTCCCCAACCCTAAACCAATGTGGATCTCTTCCATTGCTTCTGCAAAGCTCTCAACCTCCAGGAAATTAGAAGGTCATGAGTTAGGCAGGGGCGGATTCCCACTCCCCGCCCCCCACCCCGAGCACGGTGGGCTGGCGCCCACTTACACTCAGGCGACGTGGTCTGCCTGCAACTCCACAGGCAGCAGACAAACACTCACGAGGCCGACAGCTCCTGAAGCATCACCCGCTTCCCCCTGACCTTTGGGGGATGGAAGTAATTAATTCACACAATTTTCTGGACAATTAATCTCACAGACAGGTTCATAGGTAAATCAGCATGTAGGAGGAAAAGAATTTTTGAAAAAGAAGCAAAACTAAAGTCAAATATTGCAAGCATGTGATCATCTCCAAACTGTACATGTAACATGTACATTACATGTGCACAGCCAGGTGGGTACTCCCACACCTCAACAAAATGGTCTTGAAATAATTTTTTAGGTACTGATCATCCCAATTTTTGATAGGATACTTTCTATTTTCCCTAAGAAATGAGGATCAGGGACACTGTTAGCTCGCTGTGGGCATCTTGGGGGGAGGATGGTCTCCAGCGGGGTGGGGGTCAGCTAGGACCCAGGCCGTGGCCAGGAGACACAGGCAGGAGGGAGGAGGGGCTCTGCAGGGAGGGGCCTCGAAGGCAGAGGAGCCAAAGGACGGGGCCCTGGCCACAGCTGCCTCCCGGGCTCAGGCAGAGAGGTCGCCTGCACCTGTCACGCGCTGCTGGCAGAGGCGGCCCCAGAAGGTGTGCCCTTTGGGCTGCCCCCACCGGGTGCTCTTTTCCAGTCCCAGGCCCACACCGCCCAGCAGGCAGAGGTGCAGAGCCCAGAGCTCCAGCCGGAGTGGGGGTGTAGGGTGCACAGGGACCTGCAGGGCCCGGGACGCTGCCTGGGGACGGGCACTGGACAGTGCCTGTGACCCCGGGACAGTGAATGGACACATGGACGAATGATGAACTCCCCGCCACTGCCGCGCTTGGTATTTCTGTCAGCGTCCAGGATGTGAATTCAGAGGAGGCACAGGGCTGCCCTGGAACAGGCTGACTAGGAAGTCAGGAGCTTGGGAAGATGGTTGTTTCCCCATGAGAAAATCCAGCTGCAGTTTTCAAGACATCAGCAAAGGGTGCCAAGCAGCCAGAACACTGTCCATGGTCCCCTCCAGAGCCTGGAGTGGGGCTCCCACCCCCATCCCTCTCAAGCCCCCAGGATCCCAGGCCCAGGCCCCTGGGTGGAGGGAAGGCCCTGGAGGCCCAGGCTCGAGGGCCACTGTCTCCCCACTCCCCAAATATCACATCCCGGCTGCAGCTCACATCTGTGGGGTTCTCCAGGACCCTGACAGACCCACTGGGTGTCTCCCTCCACTGCTCAGGAGCTCAGCTCCAACTTGGGGGGACCCAGTGAGCCCCAAGAGATGCAGAGTCCAAGTGCTTCAGCTTTGCAGAAGCAGGCACCTGGGTCTGGGCTGGGATCCTGGCACTTAGGAGCCAGGGGACCCTGACCAGAGACACAGGTCCTCCCCTCCCGGCCCAGGCTCTGCTGGTGGGGATTGGGGCTGAGGACAGCAGCTTCCTCGAAGGAGGCCTAGAGGATGTGACCGATGTTCTTCCTTGGCGGGTGTGAAGAGACCGACGGGTTCACATTAAGGAGGTCAGAAAACTCCAAGGGTCGGGAGCTCCCCAGATTAGCCACAAAGCCAAGTTTCTGCCCAGGAGTCAGCGGAGGAGCACCCTGCAGACCTGCTACTGCTCGAGACCACCACGTTAGCATAGGGGACCCTGGTTACACTTCAGAAAAGCATTGAGACCCCAGACCTGGAAAGAGACACTGAGCTTGCCTTGCTGAACTTGGCAACGGCATTATGTGGAGCCAGCATAAGCGACTGGAGATCAAATGGGCCCTGGGTGGATTCCTCAGCTCCAGCCTGCAGGGGCTCCTGGGAGCGAGCATCTTCCTCTGCCTAACCGTGGTGATTCGCATGGGATGGAGACGTGCCTGAGTGGGTCTTGAGCTCAAAATGGATCCATGCAGAGTATGGTCAGCATAGTTTTCTCAAGGACCCCAATTTAATGCTATTTATCTAATGAAAGGAAAAAAATAATATTGGCTGTGACATCCTGTTACGCGTGACAGTTGGTTTTGAATCCCACTCTAGCGCAGTGTGACAGTGCCTGTCAGAGAGCAGCACGCATCCTCAGCCTCGGGACTCCACCACAGCTGCTCCTCGGGGCTATTTGCAGGGCCATGCCATGCAAAAGCATCTGCCCTAGCATTTGGTCCACGACACTACACTTCCATCCCAAGCCAGGCATAAGCCAAGAGTGAAAGCTCTACATCATGACGATAGATGCCCCTGCCCTGGAGAGCCTGCAGTCAGGTTCCAGCATCCTGCCCAGCGTAGATGCAGGCCTGAGGGGAAAAACAGAGACAGAACTGAGAGAGAGAGCACAGGACGACCAGTGCCAGTGCAACTGACGGAGGTGCTGGCCAGTCCCAGGCACTGACTTTTATCGGCAGTCAATTGAGGTAAAGCTGAGCTATGTGCAAGGGCAGGACTACGTGTGGTTTCTATGGAAATGAATGCAAACAGGGCTCAGAAAGGACAAGGCAAAGCATTCTTGAATTAGGAACAGAGTAGACAAAATGCATGGCTGTAATTAGAACGTTGTCCTTCTACTCTGAAGGTTTAGCTGTGGGATTGGAATTTGGGTGCGAGTTACTCTGACCTCGGCTCGTGGGCTTCCACCAGACTCACTTCTGTAAACAACCAGTTGGGTTAGCTCTTCACAGCCTGCCTTGGGCATAATCAGTATTAGGGTCCTCTGCAGCCCTTAACAGGGACAGAAAAAGAAGATGCAGGCTCCCGAGGTGGGCCCTGAACCTGCACCTGAGGCAGAGATGGAAGTACGTGGGGTCCCTGCCTTGAGAGGGGTGACACTGGAGAGGTCAGAGTTGACATGGGCAGCGTGTGCCTCTTTGGGTCTGACTGTGCCTGGCCGGCGTCCCGTGCAGCTCCCTGCACTGGGCTGTGTCCCCCTCTACTTCTGTCTGCAGGCAGGCTGGGTGGACTCAGCCCAGGCCTCATGTCCATTCCAGAGAGGCCATGCCATCCAGCCGAAGGTGTCCCAGTTGGCCCTCTGCCCACTCTTCCCAAGTAAAGGCTGCTGCCCGGGGCATCCCTGGCTATGCAGCTGGGGCTCCTGCTGGGTGGAAGGAGACCTGCGTCTGACCCTTCTGCCTAAAATGCACACAGACTGTCACTCACGCATACACCGGAATGCAATTTGGAAACAATGCTCTCCTGGGTTCACCACAAGGACCCTGCCCCAGCCTCCCACCCCCATTAAATTAGGCTGTGCTGCATTCTGCTGTACATCAGATATGGTTCAAAGTAAGGGGACACAAAATTCGACCAGAAAAATATTCCCCCCATCTCCCCCAGCATGAGACAAGCACTGTTTCTGTGGAGCAGAGTGACGCGGACCCAACAAGGCTGGGCACTGGTCAAGTTGCCAGCTTCAGAGAGGAGTTTCGGTGAGACCCACACATGTAGCACAGCAGTGCTCACTGTGTCTGTCTTCACTTTCCACGGCTCTTTAACGAATCACCGCAAATGTGGTGGCTCAAAATCACACCCGTGTGTTCCCTGAAGTGCCAGAAGCCAGCAGGTCCACATGAGCTGCTCAGAGTGGGCTCCCAGGCCACGCCCCTGCCAGTCCAGCCCTAGGGCCGGGGCACAGAGCTCCTTGGCCGGTGGTCCTTCCTGCCAGCCCTGCGATCACCTGCTGCTGTGGTCCCAGCCCCTCTTCACCTTCCTCGTGGGGCGGTGCATGGACAGAACACACCCTAACGCCTTCCCTATGCCTTCCCCCGACCCCCTCCCCTGCCTGCATCTCTGGATCCTCTTCCCATGTGAGAAGGATCTGTCTCCTACTCCCTATCACTTATTTTATTTTGTCCTTTGCTTGTGCTTTGGGTTTCTCATAGAAGAGAAACCATGCAACATTTAAGCTTGTGTGTTTGATTCATTTCACTTAACATTTTGGTCTCAAGGTGCATCCGTTTTCCTACAGATGACTCAAGTTTGTCCTTCTTTGTGGTAGAGTGGTGCTCCACTGCATGTAAATACCACATTTTCTTTACCCATTCATCTGCTGATGGACACATACGCTAGGTCTAAGATTTGACTGTTATGAATTGTGCTGCTACAAACATGGGAGTGCATGCAGCACTGTAATGCGATGGCTTTCACTCTTTTGGGAAGATATCTAGAAGGGGAGTAGCTAGGTGCAGTGGAATTCCTAGTCTTAGCTTTTTGAGGCGTCTCCACACTGATTTCCGCAGCGTTGTACCAGTCTCCGTTCCCACCAACAGCGTGGATGGGTCCTTTTCCCCCACAGCCCCTCCAGCACTTGTTATTATTTGATGTTTTGATGGTGGCCATCTTCCACCTCTCCTCAACCTCCCTCTGTCACCTCTCCCTGGGGATCTATGAGGCCATCTCGTGTCCCTGGGAGGAGCTCAGGGTCACCTCCTCGTGCCCTGTCCTTCAGTTAGTGACATTCGTAGAGGCCCACGCACACTCCGGCCCCAGGCAGGAGGATGCGTGCGACACGGGGCCAGTCATTCAGCACCACGTGGGCTTCGTCCCTGGTGGGCTGAGGCTGATTCTCACTGCTGCCACTTATGATGCAGAGGGAAGGTAGTAGCTGAACTCTAGAACTGCAAAGGGAGAGTTGCTATTTTAATGAAATCCAGCATGATTGGGGAAGGGAAAGTTTAAGGAGAACCTTCAAATGGAAAAAACTAAGGTGAAGAGGAGAGTCCGAAGGAAGGGTTTGCAGTGACTCTTTCTGAGTGTCATTTGAAAAGAAAGAAAGCTGCCCCAGTTTTATTTTTACCACTGGCAACATGGTTGGCATTATTACCGAGGCCTCACAATGACAGCTCTGAAAGGGACAGCCGTCATTAGACTCAATAGTTCATTTCTGAGACACTCATTTAGAAATCTGTCCCCATTACCTTCCAACCACAACTTTTATAAATAACAAAGCCATTAGATCTTAATGCAGTTTGACTTTTCCAGAACAGTTCTGGGTCCCGCCTCAGCAGCTGTGCTGTAGGAAAAGAAATAAATGCAATAAGTGGTTACAAAAGAAAGTAGTTACATTTGATATAGATATTTGATGGAAATGGGCTTTTTGAATGGGACCCAAAGAGAGAAATCATAAAAAAAAATTGGCACATTAGGCGGAATGAAAACTAATTATTTCTGAATGTTGACACAGAGACATATAGATACACAAGCATGCAAATGCAAATGAAAACCTGGAAAAAATATTTGCCTATGACAGGGGGTTAATATTTTTAATGAATAAGGAGCATTTGCAAATCAATAAGTAAAAGATGGAAGCAGATGGTCACGTGACTTCTGGTTTGAGGGACGGAGAACTCGGAGCAGGCAGTCTGCTGTCTATGGTGGCTGTGGTTTCCAACTGCTGATGCATTCCTTTTGACCTCATCATTAACGTGGTTTCCTTAATGTCAGGTTAGTTTCCCAACAAGTTTTGGTTAACTTCACCCTACATGTTAAAGCATACTTGCACATGGTCTATAATTTCTGATAACCAATGTTGGAGCTATCAACATTCAGTTATGGTTTACTTATCTTCCTGAATCCACCAAACTAACGCTCTCTAATGTGTTTGCTCATCCCTGAAATACCCTTGTACAGTGGCATTTTATTGATAATATCATTGTATGTTAGTTAAATAACACTTCATATATTCCTTTTTTGTGGTATGGGCGATCAAGGCCAGGGCCTAGACAAGTGTTCTGCTCATGAGCTGCTGTGTAGTTAGGGTTCTCCAGAGGACCAGATTCAACACAAAATGTGCATGTTGTATCATACAAGGGCTTATGAGGTGGCTGATAGGATCGGGAGAGGAGAGGTCCCTATGGAGCTGCTGGATCAGAGATGAAGATCCGAAATGATCCCCTGTTCTGGATGGCTGGAGGACCCAGTAGCAGCTGAAGGTCGAAGGCCTGGAGCTCAGTGCAGAGTCCCTGTTGGAAAGGCAAAGAGTACACTGGAGGCCTGAAGACTGCACTGGAAGGCCAATGTCCAAAGGCAGTGCTGAAGACCAGCACTCCTCAAAAGAAAGGATACTTCTTTCCCTTTTTATTCCACCAAGGCTAGAAGCCTATTGGTTGGTGCCACACATATCCAGGGTGGGTCTTCCTCCTCAGTTTGCTGGACTACATGTCAATCATCCACAGACACCTGGAACTTCTTAATCTACTCGGCATTTCTTCCTCAAGTTGAGTTGCTAGATCGCAATGAGCAGTCACAGCTACGTTCCCAGCCCTTGATGTCTTCTCATAGTAAGATAAAGGCAAAGACACCTTTTAAAAATTTCTGGCTCATATGCATGGTAAGTAACCCAAAGCACTTGATAAGCTTGATCCAGGCTCTGCTATTTTGACATTTTATATGATACTAACAACTGTACGAGACTGAAAGGACCTTTAGGCCTTTGACAATAAGAAAACTGGAGGACAGCATGCTTGGATCCCTCCCCAGGGTCCCACAGCAGAGAAGACCAGGCCAGGGAGCTGGTCTAGGTGGCAGCTCCACACTCGGCCCTTCATCCTGCCTCTCTGAGCGCATCCTGCCCACTGGGACCTTGGGAGCTTGGAGCTGGTTCTACAGGTGTCCATGGAAGGCCCGGTGCTATGGAGTTTTCCCTGGTCCATCTTCCCTTCCGTGGAGCAGGGATGGAGTGTCCGGGAGAGCACAGCTGCTTGTGTGGTGAGGGGCAATTATGGTTTTCTGTGCGCTGTGCACCAGCGATACTTCCAACATGGTGTGCATGCCGTCCTTCTGCCTGCCATCCTGGCCTGGTCCCTGGGGCACCCCTGTCAGTCACCGGGTCACACTGCCCTCAGTACACAGCAGTAGCCACTTTAACAGCACAAGCAGGGCCGATGCAATGTAGCGAGACCCATGCAGGGCCCCCAGCCATGAGCAGAGCTTCCTTTCTTTCACTTAAGGGGAGAGCATGCAGATGCCATAGCCGAGGCTGCCACCTCTGACCACGAGGTGCTCAGGGACGCCAGACCCAGTGGGCATTTACCCAAGCTCCCAGACCCATGCCGACCGTGCAGACCACCCCTGGACTCTCCAGGCTCGTGACCACAGAGCTCCCCTCTCCTGCTGGCACCAGCTTTGGCTGGGTCCCCTGCGTGGCAGGAAGAGTCCTGGCCAACACAAGGCCCCGCATTCCCCTAGCAGCATCAGACACGCAGAGTTCAGACTCTGGCCAGCATCAAGAGGAGGAATTACCCTGGCACTGGTAGAAGAGCGAGGGAGGTGACACTCAGGCAAGAGAGAAGTTGGACTCAACTCTGCGTTCAGCCAGGACGGCCAGGGACTCAAGGGGCATGGCGGAGCTCGGAGGAGGAGACGGGGAGAGGAAGCCAGGTGGCCCCGGACAGGGACTGCTCACTAAGCTGGGTGACAGGCTTCTTGGTACAGGCTGGGGTGTGGGTGCGAGGTCCAAGAGGGAGCAGCTTGGTAGGACATCGGGAACAGACCTTGAGCTGAGCTGATGCACCAGGGGTCTCTGCAGATGAGGGGCAGGCAGAGCAGGGCAGGGCCCAGGCAGGGCTGAGGCCCCATGGAGAGGATGCTCAGGAGCCCAGGCACGAGGGCCAAGGAGGAGCCTCTGACCCCATCTGGACAGAAGGGAGACTCACGCCATCCCAGGAACTGTGGTGGAGACTCAGAGATGATGAGATGATTTGATAGAGATCACAGTTTTATTATTAATATTTGACTGTAAAATAGAGAGGTCTCAAGAGAAGGACATCATGGGGGGTCTGGGCTAACTTAGGGGCAGGCTGGGGTGGACTGGGTCCCCTGGCCATTCCCTCTTTGGTCACTGGATTCTGAAGAGTATGGGAGATGTGCTTCTTAGTGTTCCTGTTGCTGGGACATGGTGTCCAACAGCCACAACTGCTTACAGGAGGAGAGGTGTCATTTGGGTGGTGCATTAGGAGGGTTCAGTCCATGGTTGGCTGGCTCCAAGGCAGGAAGGCCCAGTGAAAGGGTGGAGGCCCTGGCAGAGGAAAGGCACTCCATGGCAGCCAGGGGGCAGAGAGAGAGGCAGGACTGGGAGACAGAGCCTGCAGAGGGCCCAGTGACAGCCTCTTCCAACCAGGCCCCACCTCAATAGCTGTCAGCTGGGAACTCATCAATGGATGAATCCACTGATAAGCATAGCACCCTTGGTGGGTCCAGTGCCTTCCAAGGCCCCAACTCTGTGCACATGAGACTTCTGGGGGACAGTCTAGATCTAACCCGTAACAGGAGAGGGGAAACCCTGATATCATTATTTCTTCCCTAGCAACCTCCCTCCTTCTATTGGCAACAGAATCCCAGTTGTCACTTCCAAGACCAGTCATCCGGTAGTCCTATTCCACAGGCTCAACCGAAAAGACCCTCCTCCCAGCCCCAGCTGCACTTTCCAAGGACAGGGATTGGCTCAGGCCTCAGTCTAGGACCAGGACCGAGTGCAGTGATTGGCTGAGGGGTCAATTTAGGGCCAGGACCAAGTGCAGTGATTGGCTCAGAGATCAGCCTAGGACTGAAAAACAAGTTACATCAGGACTTCTGTTTTGTGAGAAAAATAATTCCTTACTTGTATAAATTACCAATATGAGTGAGCTTTTAGTTAATACGGGTCTTGCCCCCATGTTATAGAGGAGGTACCTGGAAGCTGCTGAGAGGGACTGAGTAAAGCACCACTTTTTATGACAAACCTGGCTTTTAAAATCAGTGACTTGTGATTGGCAGGAGCGTGGCCTTCCCCTCACTGCATGGTGTGAGATCTGTGAGATCTGCAGGCCCCCATGTGGTTACCGAGCACGAGACACTCGCTTCCAGACGAGATGTCACTCTGTGTGCGGCGTGGCGGCAGCTGCTGCTTTGTCCCAGAGGAGCCGGATTCTGCTCTTGAGGCCTGGTTGTAATCCTGCTCAGATGCAGCACGACCCTTGGGACATCCCCAGGAGCTGCGGTGCCTGTCCATCAGCAAGGAGGCACAAGAGCAGCGCCTCCATCTGAAGCAGGACCCGGCTGCATTGGCATCCCTCCCCGCTTTGGATCCCATCATCTTCCAAAGTACTGGTGACTCTCGAGGCCAGACCTTCATCCCAGGGACCCAGGACCCTGCTGGAGGGACTGTGCTGGCCTCCAGCTCAGCCATGACCGCCCATCTCTGGGAGGGCAGTGGCGTGCATGAGGCAGGTCTGCCTCGAGGACCTTCAGCTCCGCTTTCTCTCACTGTCTGTTCTCGCGACCCCAGCTGCTTGTTCCCAGCATGGGTGCGTAGACCTTGAGCGTCCTCCCCCAGCCCTCCCATTTCCAACCACTCTGCCTTTTGGTTTCCTACCCTCTCTCCTCCGTTTAACCCTTTCATTTATTTAGGTTTTAGGTTGCTTGTTCAAGAGGAATCATATTTAACTTTCTATGTCTGACTTGTTTCACTTAGCATCATGGTCTCAAGTCCACCTCTTCCTGCGAACGGCGTGATCTCAGTCTTCTGCCCGACTGCACTCCACTGTGCGCAGCCACGTTGTCTGGCGTCTGTGGCCAGCATCTCTGTGAGCCGTGGTGGTTGGCACAGGGCCTGGCAGTGAGGCCGCTCAGCCCCTCCTATCTCTATGGGTTCTGGGAAGGAGGCTTCTGACCACACAGAGGCACTTGGCACTGTGTAGCGAGCCCTCAGCTGGGGCTGCTGCCATCCTGGGCAGCCCCCACCCAGCGTGGTGTCCAGGTCTCTGGGTTGTCCGGCGGGCCCTGGCCCAGGCTGGCTGTCCTTTGGCTGTGTGCCCAGAAAGCCTGGCTGCAGGCAGGCGAGCATCCACCCAGCTCCCTCGGTACCCGGCACCTTGGCAGAGTCTGCACGCTGTGCCACCTCCAGGGCACCCTCTCTGGGATCCTGACTCTCATGCTAAGGCCGAGACCCATGTGCAGCGCTGAACCAGCGGAGAAGCCACCCCGACGGCTCCTGCTTCAGATCCAACTTCTCTCTGTGGCCTTGACATCCAGCAAATCCAAGACTTCCCCCTGGCTCTCTCCTTCAGCACCTGCACCCGCAGACTGAACGCGGGGCCAGCTGACTCTGCTTGGAGAGGATGAGTGGTAAGGGGATGGGTGCACGCAGAGCGACAGGGGGGTGCACGCCTGTCATCCCAGCACTCTGAGAGGCTGAGACAGGAGGGCCGCAATTCAAGGGTGCCTGCCTGGGCAACCAAGTAACTTTCTCAAAACGAAAAATGTAAAAGGAGGCTGGGGATGTAGCTCAGTGCAAAGGCCCTGGGTTCAATTCCCAGTGCCACACAGGGGTGTGTCCAGGCAGCCTCTGGGCTGATGACACACTGCTCTGGGTCAGCGCAGATGCCACAGTACAAAGGGACAATGGAGGCCAGCTGAGGGAGGGCCCACGAGAGAAGGCAGGACATAGGAACCCAGCCAGAGCTTTGTCCAGGGACCCCAGAGCCCTGGGTCACCCTAAAACCAGCCCAACTGGTGCCTTTCTGGTGAGCGAGACCTCAGAGGACAAGCTGACCTCAGGGCGGCTGCGCAGGGACAGAGCTGGGGACCCCTCTGACAGCCTCCTCCTGCCCTCTGCCTTCTCCTGAGCGGCCAAGCCCAGCACAAGACAATCGAGCTGCCTATGAACCTCAGCCCCAGGGGTGGGGTGGGGAAGAGAGTCCGAGGACAGCCAGGAAATGCCCAGCGGGGAGACAGTCAGCCCAAAAGGGCAAGTGCTGGTCCAGTGTCCCCCTGCGGGGTGGAGCGCCCTCACATGCATGCAATTTACGCCAACTCAGGAATCAGCTGCATGTGGCCCTGGGTGCCTGCTGCACACAAAACGTGTGCAGGGCAAACATGAGTGCTGCCACGGTTCCCACCACCCTCCAGGCACACCTGCCTTCACTGTTTCCTGTTGCTGGGCCGCGACTTCAAAAAGGAGGGGCATTTGGGCTCACAACTTCAGTCCATGGGAGGAACAGCATGGCAGGGGGCCTAGCGGAGGAACAGAGCTCGCCTGATGGCAGCCAGGGAGCAGGGAGGAGCCAGGGAGGAGAAGGGACGCCCCCTCCCCTCCGGCCAGGCCTCTGTCTGCTGTGAGCTCCTCATGGGTGAGTCCACTGCAGAGCACAGCGCCCCACAATCCCGCCACCTCGCGCACACAGGAGACTCGGGACATCCCAGGTCCAAACCCTCACAGGGCTGAGCAGGAAAGGGAAGCCGTGGGGCAGCCTGGACAGCAGCTGCAGGCCATGCCACAGCTAATCCCCAACTGAAGGGAAGTTGCTGCCATTGTCCCCAACTCCCATAAGTTACCAGGTGTACTCAGAGTCAGGCTCATTGATTTCCAATGTGGGTCATTTATAAAAACCAAACTTATTTCACAGATGACACTCACAGCTCAGAGCGCTCTCGAGAGTGAAGCCGGCCCACAGATTATCCAGAGTTTTTGTCTGAAACAAATTATTCATGAGGAATGCAGTGTCAGCATGAGCGGAGTCGCACATCCATTGGATGGAGCCAGGAACTGAGGAGAGGGAGGGACCGGGGCAGGGCGGCCCAGGCTGCATGGAGCAGACTCACACGAGTCTTGCAGTCTGAGGAGCAACTCGGGGCCCCCGAGGCAGGTGGGCAGATCAGCTGTCAGTGCATAACAGATCACCCCAAGTCCAGCCTCCTCGGCCATGGCATATTTATCATCTCCCAGGGGCTGGGGAAGGGGTCTGGGTGCAGCTTTGCTGCTCTGCTGAAAAGTGCTGTCTGGTACCTGCAGGGAGGGGACTCCCTGACACTTGGAGGGAAAGAGCCTGTCCCAGCTCACTGGTGGCAAAAGTTCCCTGGCTGTTCCAGCTCCAGTGCCAGCTGTGGCCAGTGGCTGAGTCCCGGGCAGATGGGCACCGTCACTTCCCATGGGGGGAACATGCGCATCTGCCCCTGTGGCTGTCCTCATGGTGGCCAGCAGGAGTAGGGACAGGAATTGCACAGGAGCATGGCCATCCAAAAATGGGGCCACAGGAAGAAAAGCAAGAATGGATCTGGGGAAGGGGAGGAGGCAGAGAAGAGGAGATGCCACCAAGGAGGAGCAGCTTGGCGATGTCATTGCTGGGCCTCCGAGCCTTTGGGGAAGGGAAGAGGGAACTGCCCTCTGCTCACCCCTCTGCCCTTTACCTGGTGACACAGCCCCGCCAGCCCCAGAGAAGATCCATGGCTTTCTCTCTGGCTGGGTTCAAGCCATCAAACCCTAGTGGAGAGGCGAATGAAGACATGAAAACTAGAGGTTGTCTCTGCGGAAGTCAGGAGCTTCCCTGGAATGAGGCCTGCAACCAACCAACCTCCCAGTTTCGCTGAGAAACAAACAGGCCTTGTGTCCTGCGGAACATGGTGCATGTTGCAGATTAAAAAGGCATGACGACAATTATGCAGAACTGTTAACTTGATCAAACTGTTCCCAGGGTGTTCCTCCTTGTTTCAGCGGCCCGGCTCGCCTCTGCCCAAGCTGGCAGAGCACCTCGTCTCCAAGTTCTTCCACCTCATCAGGGTCAGCAGTCTCCTGTGCCCAGTCACCTGGAGCAGACATTGACTTACTGGGTGCCTCACAGAACCCCATCCACACTGTCCCCCAGGACGCCTGGGCGAGTAGAAGCTGCCTCCCTCCCTCCGTCCACTTGCGTCTCAGATACCAGAGGGGCCCAGGGCTCCATGCGGGCAGGGCTTGCTTCTCCTCCTGTTAGGGAAACCTCTGCTCCAGTGCAGCCCTGGGAAATGTGCAGCACCTCTGGGTTGCAGTAGGGAGCCTGAAGGAGGTTTTGTCCAGCACCTCGGCATCCCCAGAAGGCCCAGGCTCAAGCTGGCTACAGAAAGAGGAGGAGGACACTGGAGATGACTCTAAATGTCCACGGAGAGCCCAGCGAGGAGAAAGAGATGTCAGCATGGAGGGCACACAGGCAGGAAGGCTGGGGAGGGACAGAGACACTGTCCCGAAGTAACCACCCTCTGTGAACCCCCTGACTGTCCTAGTCCGCATGATCCCCACCGACCCCAGCTCTGAAGGTGCCAGGCTGATGGCTCTGGCTTGCCAGGTGATGCCTCTGCCAGGTTAGGGTACAGCAAGATGGCCCTTTGGTGCCAGAGCCATGCACTCCCAACATCCCAGCCTCCAGGCCACAAGCTGAGTAAACTTCTCTTCTTTATCAGCCACCCCAGCTCAGGCATTTCTTGAGAGCAGCAGAAAACAGAGCAAAGCATCCCCAGTACTCATGTTACTCCCTCAACATGGGGCTGCTCAGCCAAAACATTGTGACTCTTTTCCCTTCCTGAACACCAAGGCCTCCAGTAGGGCTTTACTTTGGGACAATGGCTTCCTTTCCTCCCTTTTCTCCTTGACTCTGGGAAAGAAAACTAAAAATTGAGATTTCGTCACTCTAAAGCAGGTGGTATGACCCTGCATTCTGTGATAAATGATCACATTTCATAGCAAAACTGTTTCTCCTTTGTGGCTCCTCTGATTCCATCAAGGTCAAAGTTTACACTGAGTGTTAATGCAGCAGTGATCTCTCTCCAACCCCATCTCATTGTCCACTTAGCAAAGAGGGGAGGACATTGGCCAGCAGCCCTAGGCATGTGAAGGTAAGTATCCAGAAGGAATTAATTTTCATCGCAAATTTTATGGTTGACTTCTACTTATAAAACTTGGAATGGTTGTCCAGTTGGGCAGTGATAACGTCTTCCTTTTAATTACATGGATTTCAGTTTAAAAGAGTGATTGTATTAAACAGGAAGGTCTCTATTTTATTAAATTTAAGATGCTGCCCATTATGAGACAAACTGTCCCTTAATGGATGGTCACCTGGAGGGCCAGTTGTCAACTCAGCACCAGCACCCTTCTGAGGGTAGGAGCTACGTGCCCACTCCAGAACCCACTTCTGGAAACCAATGCCAGTCAGAGGACGTGGGTAGAAATGCACCAGAGAACTGCAGGAGTGCCCGGAGGGAAGGAGCCTGCCCCAGGAAGTGTGGCAGAAGCAGAGCTCATATCCCCAGAGCTACTTGGGACCAGCCAAGGAAGTAGAGCAGTCGGCAGAGGCTTCCAGGTTTGTCCTGAAACATCCCTGTCACTACAGCCATTGGAGACAGTTGGCAGAGCTTCCAGGGGAGTCTCCAAGATCGCCTTGGTGTCCCAGGAAATCCTGGGGCATCACCCCTTAGGTGCCGCCATCTGGCAAATAGATGCCCCCCATCTTCCACAGCTGCCCCTGCCCACGGCAACATGGCCCTGACCTCCCTCCTGGCCAGCTTGTCCACTGCAGAGTTATCCCCAGGTGGACAGGGAAGCTGCCCCTGCAGGACGTGGGGTGGCTTCCTCTGGTCTGCCTGGCCCCTGACTAACACAGTCCCAAATGTAAAGTGCACTGCCCAGTGGACCATGGCCCAGGCGCTCCTAAGCATAGAGTTCATATTTTTCTCTTTCTAGAGAGAGCCCCTTGAGAGCATTTGTGTTTAGATTTTCTCACACATCTCTGGTTCTCCCCGGCAGGGTGGGGAAGCCCACTGCTCACCAGGCTGGTACTGAGAAGCTTTCGCTGTCACTGCGATTAACCAGATGCCGAGAGAGGGAGCCCTCGTGGTTTGTCCTTGTGTGAATGAAATGTTTGTAGGGACTGGGCTGGAATCCATGTCCACACCACAGGAAATTGAACATTAAGGGAATGTCACAGTTGGGGGAGCCTGGAATGAAACCCATTCAATTAGTGTGAAGTTCGACTTTAATCTGAAAGAAGCTTCTTAATGGGCTTGGCTAGACTGCAGGTAATGGCAAGGTTAAATTAGCTTCAGATTTTTATTTTATTCATTGTGAGATAACTGATTTCAAGTATTGAACTTCCTTCAGAGGAGCAATAAATTACTGTTTGAAATATAGATTATGCCAATAATGGATGAGCTAGATATTAATGGAATTCCAACATCCCGGGAATGTATTTTGGTGTGCATTTTTCTAGAAACCAAGAGGAGAGAGAGAGAGAGAGAGAGAGAGAGAGAGAGAGAGAGAAAGAGAGAGCACTACAGTGGTAAAGGAGGACGGGACTGCTGGTGGATGATTATCTGTGCTCTCAAGACGCAGTGCCAGTGCACTATGTGAATCAGATGGAAGGAAAGAGCTTGAGCACCCTCAGGAAGAGGAGCTGTCAGGGTGTAAAGGGAAGTGGGGAACACTGAATAACTGAGACCAGGGACAGCGCTGAGAGCAGCACCACTCCAAGCCCTTCCAACGGATATGGTGGCACTAGACGTGGCTGGAGAACAAATCACTGCAAACCTGCAGCCTCCTGAAGCAGGCATTTCATTTTCTGAAAAAGTACAATGAGGCTGAGAAGACAGTGCCCCTAGACCTGTCCCTAGAGTTGGCCCTGTCTGCCGTGGGCCCAGGCAGAAGTGGTCTGTGCAGGCACCAAGTCAGTAACAACTGGCTTCCCTGGACAGGCAAATGTGAAATGCAGGCTCCAGTCAGGAGCAGGAGGTGGAGAGAAGAGGCTAGGCCAGGCCACGTGAGCCTTTGTTCACCCATCCAAGACCTGTTTGCTGAGAAACTGTGGAAACTCAGCCTTTCTCCCAGCCCCAGAGTAACACCAGGGCACATGATGGACAGATGTCACAATCCTTCGTGAGTGCTGCCGTAGTGTGTTAGAGGGGGCTGAGTCCTGCAGAGGAAATACACTGGGAGTGGTCAGGGTAGGGTCTGCCCTGCCCAGAAGCTGGCATCCCAGAAGAAGCAGCTGCTGCAGGAGACACCATGCAGAAGCCAGAGGGGACAGATTTCCAGAGGGCTGCGGCATTCCACAGACATCGCTGCTGTGCGGAAACAGGCCTGCACACAGGGAGGTGTTTAGCAGGACCTCTGTCTCCTGCACAATGGACATCATGATCATCTTTCCCCCCTCAGACACAGACATCTCCAGACTCTGCAAAATGTCCCGAGAGGCAAAATCACCAGCGGCTGAGAACCACTGTGCTAGAGGAAATAGCAGGTGGAGGAGACGCTGGGTTGAAGACATAGCTGGCAGGGTCAGGAAGAGCCACAAGGTCAGCGTGCCCAGAGGAGACAGGGGACGCGAGCGCAGGGTCCTGTGGCCACTTAGGTGTTGGAGGAGAGGGTCCCGGAAGGCCTGGGACCCTCTTAGGTGTTGGTGATGCCGGGCCTCTCTCTGTCCTCCAGGGCCACCCTCTCTTTCTCCTCCTGCTCTGAGCCATTATGAACATTACCAACGGCCCCTAAAGTTGCTGGCTTCCTGTCAGGCTTGGCCCACGGCAGTTATGAGTGGGAAGCGATGCCTCCAGGGGAGAGCTGGCTGTGGTCTCTCTCTGCTGGCCACCACAGGCCATCTGTGCACCTCAGCCCCTGCCAGTGGCCCGATCCATGTCCCGTGACCGGTCTGGGGACCACATCCTCCTCTGCCCACTGGCTCTCCACACTCAAAGCTGTTGCTGGTTTCTCTTGGTCCTGCCCAACCCCTCCAGACCCCACTGCCAACCCCAAGTGCCTTCTGCTTCCCACTGGGTCCCAGTGAATGCAAACTTAATGAGAAATCTAGGAAAAGATGGAAAGTTCCACTGACTCCACCGGTCCCTGGGGCTTAGTCCAGCAGTGAGGAATCGGCTCCTGTCTCCTTCCTGCCAGGTGCTGCTAATTTCAGAGTCAACTCAGAGTCACAAACAGAAGCACACGACAAAGAAACACATTGGCTTTCAAAATAAACCCTGTTAAATAAAAAGGTTTCAAGACGCATTTTGTGGCTGGAGGCATCTGCCGAGTTCACCAACACCAGAGACACTGCACCAGCAGTTTCTGAAGTGCACACCCTTCCAGGCTGGGGGCGCAGCAGCAGCTCATCTGGGACTGGAGAGGGCAGCCTGTCCCCTCTCCTGCCTGTGCACTCTGATCCCAAACACCTCCTCCAGCAGCTAAGAAGCAAGGCAAGAACTAGAGTCCTCAGCAGGCAGAACCTTAGGGGAAGACCCAGGGTGAAGGCCTGCGTGGATAACCTGACAGTCTAACATGTGCAGGGCAAGGGACAGCAGAGCATGCATCTGTTTTTCCTCAATTAGGTGAAGAAAGCTGTGAAGTAGGAGGGAAGGGCTGGTGATGCCATACTGATGTGGGCAGGGAGAAAACCGGGGACCAGGGCAGGAGGCCAGGTTGAGAGAAGACACTCTCACCCCACCTGGTATTCCCAGAGGCTAGAATTCTAGACTTCCACGTTGGGAAAGATGGAGTGGATATTCTTTCCTCTCTTCCTCCTGCTGCCAGAGGTGACACCCAAAGGTAATACACAGAACGCAGGCTTAGGAGAGATATACGGGAGAGAGGAGGCAGATGGGCTGGATTCCTCAGGGCCCAGAAGCAACAGCACAGTGAGGTCCATGGGTTTTATTCTGGCCTCATATGTCCCAGATTGGGTGCTGCAGAAGCTGGCACCAGAGACCCCAGCAGTATGGACAGAGGAAGCCCCAGGAAAAGCTGCATCCTCAGCTAGGGTAAGGGGCAGCCTCTCAGGACAAACTTTCAGACAGCCGTGTGGTGCTCCAGCCATAGCCCACAGAGAGGACTACGATCCCACTCCTTCCCTGGCCACCAAGGCTGGTGGGCAGCTTCAGCGTCCACCCACCCCCACTCCACTGGCTGTCCAGCTGCACCACTGGGTGGTTTCAGGGACAAGTGAGGTCCTGCACTTCCCCCTACACAGGAATGACAGCAGCCCCCACCTGGAGGATCCCTCCCAGTGAGAGCAGCGTCAGGAGACAGCAGGGACCCACCACCACCCAGGAGGCTCCCAGATGTCCAAGGGGACCCAGTGAGGAACCTGGGCAGTGGCAGGCAGCCCCTCTCCTCCACCCCCAAGCTTGAGTGGCACCAAAGGAGGCAGCTGAAAAAGATTTAAATGCTGTCAGGAGTCTCTGAGCACAATGCCCAGGTGAGCAGGAGGCAGTTAAAAGAACGCAGGAAACACCAAGTTGCATGAGAAATAAGCATCACACCAACAAGTACGTGACACCCAGGAGTGATCCGGGAAGGAGAGTGAAAGAGCCATGCCCAGAATATTGCAATAAGCCCTTGAGGGCACATGTGAGACAAAGGACAGACAGCAACGTCAGCAAAGAAATAGCTCAAAGTAAGAGCTGAACAGAAGTTTCAGAATTGAAAAATACAATAACTGAAATAAAAAGCTCAATGTATGGGCACAACACCACAAGAAAGGCAACAATGGGAAGGGAGAATCAATGAACTGTAAGATTTCTATTGGGCTCTGTAAGAGCAAACAACAGAAACAACCAAGTGGAACTCAGAGAAAATAGACTTTATAAAAAGAAATGGCCCAGGACATGTTGGGTCTATAATAAGAGACTGAGTGTTTGTCTTCAGAGTACCAGAGGAGAGAAAAAACGGTGAGGGTAGAAATGCATTCCAGGAAATAATGGCTGAAAATTTCCCAAATTTGAAAAAGAGAAAGAAAGAAACATAAATCTACAGACTCCACACTAAATTAACCCCAAACAACAAAATCTAACTCCAAGACATCATTTTCAAACTTCTGAAAACTGAAGACAGAAAACATTTAGAAAATGGTAAGAGAAAAACAGCACCCTCCTGACAGACAGAGAAATCATTGAATGAGGTCAGATTCCTCACCAGAAACCGTGGGGGCCAGAGGAAGTAGCTAAATATGTTTCAAGGGCTGGAAGACAAGAAATGTAAACTCAGAATTCTATGCCCATTGAAAATATCTTCTAGAAGTGAAGATGAATCCAGGCATTCGCAGAGGATCCAAAGCAAAGAAAACATGTTGTCCTGAAAGAATGGCTGAGGAAGTCTTCTAAAGAGAAAGGAAAGGGTGGGAGAAGGAAGAACAAGAGCTAGGGGAAGAAAATGCTATGCATAACCAGCTTCCTTCTCCCGAGTTTTCTAAGTTATGTTGATAATTGAAGCAAAAATTACAATACTGACGCATAGAGGAAATATTTAAGACCATTGTAAATGGGGGAGGGAAAATAACAGGAAGAGCACGTAGACAGGCCAGCTTTACTTGCACTGGTAAAACCAGTGGGCTGTGAGAAGTTATTTACATACAATCAAACGCCAGGAGCGACTGTAATAAAATCTAAACAAAGCAATGCACTCAAAAACACTATAACTGAATCAGAGTGGAATTCTAGCAAATATTCACATAACCCTTAGGGAAGTATAAAAATGAGAAAGAAAAAAAAGCAGAAGACAAAGTAAAAGGGCAGACTTAAGCCTTATATATCAATATTACACTAATGCTAAACACATCAATTGAAAGATAGGTTGGCAGGGGGATTTTTGAAAAATATGCCATCTACAAGAAACCTATTCTAAACGTAGCTACAACAATAGACTGAAAATAAAGGATGAAAATGATATGACCAAGAAATATTAATCAAAAGAAAGCAAGTCTGGCTATAGTGATATCATTCAAAATAGATATGAGGAAAAGAAATTAATAAGGGACAGAAAGGAAGACCCCATAATACTGAGTCAATTCACCACTTAGTGACTCTAAATGAGCATTCACCGAAGTATGAGAGACAGAAACAAACAGAACTCACGAGATAACAGTTGCAGTTGCATACTTCAATACTCTCTCTCAATAACTTATTGAAAATCTAGAGGGGAAATCAGAGAAGATAGCATAGAACCCCATAGACCATCCACCAACTGGGTCTGATTGACATTCACAGAAAGTTCCACCCAAGGACAGCAGAATTAGGTTCTTTTCAGGCCCCACTGAGCCAATTCCAAGACGGACCATTTCCCAGGACATAAAACAAGCCACAACAAAAGTAAAAGAAGGAAAACAATACTGAGCACAAAGGAATCAAAGTAGAAATCAATAACAGAAGATATCAGTCTCTAAGCACTTGGAAATAAACATACTTCTAAATAATCCGTGCGAGAAAATTTCAAAGTCATTACAAATACATGGAACTGCATGACATAAAAATACAAGAAGTGATTGAAAAATATGGTGAATGTTTGCATTTAAAAATTTGTTACAGTAAAAGATACATTGTCGGGCTGGGGATTTAGCTCAGTGGTTCCGCTGCCTGCCTTGCAAACGCACGGACCCAAGTTCGATCCCTGGTACCAAAAAAAAAAAAAAAAAGATACATTGTCATTAATCTCCATCAAAATACTACCCCTTGCTTCAAGGGTCCTGTGATCAAAAATACAGTGGATGCTGCTGCCAAGTGCCATCCAGAGGAAAGGTAGACATGCAAAAATATGACGCTGTGTCCTCATCTGCCTTATTCACTGGATCTGGTACCGTGTGACCTCTAGTTCTTCCCAAAGTCATAATGGCCATGAAAGAGAAACACTGTTGATTGATTCGGGACATGGAGGCAGCCAGGACAGCACAGCTAAAGACACTCATGAAAGAGGACTCCAGAGCTGCTTCAGAACGTGGCAAGATGATGGGATGAATGTGTTTGAAGTGGCAGTTGTATTTTGAGGGGGATTCATGGCACTGTATCTTTTACTGCAATACATTTTTTTAAAGTAAAAATTCACCATATTTTTTTAATCACACCTTATACACCAATACCCGTGACTGGTAGTAAAAGCACTGCCGGGAGTGAAACATACCACACTGTTAACGTCACAGAAGAGGAAAAATCTGCAGTCAGGACTCCAAGCTCCCTCCTCCATCACTTGGGAAAAGCAGAGCAAAGGGAACCCAAATCAAGCAAAGTCAAATGAGGTAAGGATGGAAGCAGAAATGAACGGAAATGACAAAATCACAAAACTAAGAGCTGGGTCTTTGAAAGCACCAATAAATTTGATAAATTTCTAGCAAACAGGACAGGTGGAAGAGAAGGCACAAAAGACACCCTCAGGAACGAGAGGGGATGATATGACAGAGTCGGTAGGCCTCAGGGCCACAGGAGATGCAGAACGAGTCTGCTCACATAAGCGTGCACGTTGGAGGAATGGGCGCTTCGGGCGCCTGGACTCACCACATCATAAGGGCTGACAAGGCCCTGTGCCTGTCCTGTGCAACAGTGTTTCCCCATGAGCCAGCCTGCATCCTAAAGCACTTCTTCACCTTCTGTTTGCTCCCAGACAGAAGCCCTAGGGCTGACGCTTTCCTGGTGTCCTGCCTTCTCCTCTTCCCTGTCCACTGGGGCATCAGCTTAGAAGACCCAGTCAGCACTGGGCAGACCCTTAAAGTTGGCCCACACCAGAGAAGGGCGCTTGGACTTTGATTTGGTGTTCTGAAGAACAGAAGTGCAGCGCTCTGCACACAGCCAAGGCGTGACATGGTCCTGCGGAAGGTACTCTGTGCACCCACTGGTGCCCAGGACACTTTCTGTGGCTGGTGGCTGTACACTCCCACCCGGGAACGGGGATCCCAATCGTCCAAACTCAAACTCAAGTCTGAAAGCCAAAGGTTTGCAAAAAGCTCCTTCCTTTCACTCTCTTCTGGATTTTCGATGTCATTTTGAGGTGGGCATGTCATTTGTCATCATATAACGAAGTCAGTGTTTTGCTAACGGCCTGCTTTTCTGCATGGTTTTAAGTGACAGTGAAACAAATGGCACCATGTAAAGACCGCTGACTTTCTGTGGGGTCCTCCGGGGTCTGTCCCGACTCTGCCACTCACCAGTCACCTGGCCTGGGCACAGGACTGCTCAGCTACAGCAAGGCTCTTCCCGTTCTTACAGCAATGCATTCATGACAATTCCTAGTCTAGATTACCCAGAATCCTTCCTCTGGTCTCACCCATTCCCTGATTAGCACCCATACATGGCTGCCCATTGTTTCCAAGATCCTCAGGCTCAGTATCAAATCATCCATGACTCATATCTGCCTCTCTTCTCCCCCAGCCCGTGGGGCCCATGCACTCCCATCACTCCTTTGTGCATAAGTGGATTTCCCCTTCCCTTGACAACCCTTCCTCATTCTTCAGATCTCAAGGCCAAGACTCCTTCCTCAGAAAACCGACCCTGGCTCCATGGAATGACCAGGTCTCCTTGACATGGGACCTGGCATGCAACTGCACTTTGCTGGGAAGCATGCATGACACTATGCTGTTGTGTTTCAGTGTGTGTGTGTGGGGAGGGTATTTTCTCTCACACCGCATTGCTGAGACCATGAGTATGTGGTAGGAAATGTGTATATTTTGATCAGCATGGATTACCAATGGTGGGGTGACTGGAGGAGGAGGAACATGGTACTGAAGGTGGGGCAGAGGTGGAGAAGATCACCGTTAAGGTGTGTAAGAGGTGGGGAAGGCCACGGAGCAGGTGTGAGAGAGAGGGGAAGGCCATGTGAAGGTATGAAAGATGAGGAAGGTCCTCCTAGGTAGGAAGTAGCCAAGACACCAAGAAGACCTCCGTGTGCAGAGGGAGAGTGTGGCACCAACCCAGGAAAGGGGCAGAAGCCTGGTCTGCTGGCCCCACGTGTGTCCCTCTTGGGAGGGCGCATCTAGCTGGTCCATGGGCTGCCAGGGGCAGGTGGCTGAGGGAGATCTGGTCTGCTTTTCATGTCCGGTACCCAGTGTGGCTCACGGGACATGGCTCTGGAGGACCTCAGCAGAAGCCGAGGCTGGGTACTGGCTGGTGAGGACAGCAGCCTGGGGCAGAGTGGTCAGCAGTGGAGAACTGGGTGGTTCTGGTCCTGATCTGGGGCTTCTGGTAGGCTGAGCATCATCCGTTTTGAGAGACGTGGGGGAGGTGGAAGGCTCTGAGGAACACTTTGGAGATAGAGACCTGGGGTCCCGTTAATGCGGGATGACTCTAGGAGGACCGGCAATGGGACACCAGGTCCCCACCCAGTCCAGACACAGAGTCCAGTGCGGCCGCATGTGGAAGTGGGACCTAAAAGGAGGTGGCTACGGTTACGAGAGGTTTCGAGGACCCTCCCCAGGCCAACATGTCTGCTTTCCTTCTAGACTGAGACACCAGGGCCTGAACAGAGGACGCCACAGGAGGACAGCCGGAAGTGACGTCACAAGCCGGGAGGAGGGCATGGGCAAAGCCAAGCTTGCCCACAGCTGGACCTTGACTGCCAGCCTCCTCCGCATGGCAGAAACTGACTTCCGTCGTTGAAGCCGGCCAGTATGTAACACTGTGTTGTGGCAAAGCCAGGAAACACCTCCATTAGATCTGGGAGGAAAGACTGATGTGTGTTTTGAATGTATTTGGTGTCAAATATCTTAGACAGCCAAGTGGAGACGCGCCTTACGAGGGGAGAGATGTCTGGGAAAGGTCCGGGTTGTAAACAGTAGATGCCCCATGAATGAAGGTTATGCGTCAGTAAATGAGCCCTTATTTCAGACGTGACCGGGCGCATTCGGGGTGGTACGGCCCCAGAGCTAGAGTGAGGGATAGTTTGCTGTCACTAAGCATGTGTCTTCAGTGGACCATGACCTTGTAACAGCCCAGGGTGAAGCTTGGGAATCGGGGGCCATCGAGATGAGTCCTTTTCGTGGGTCTATCTGTGAGGAAAGGACCCCGGTGAACGCCCTTGTGAGCACAGAGCCCCCTGGGAGCATCCTCGGTGGCTCCCATCTGTGCACCAACCCGCAAGGATCCGAGCGCAGGCAGAGAGCAGGCCACACCAGTTGACCACTGGCCCACTTCCAGTGCAGGAGCACCGGGTCTTGGACCAACAGCCCTCAGCCAAGCGGTGAGCAAAATACCACTCCTCAGAGGAGAAACCGGCGTGGGCGGGTGCTCACAAGCATGGTGACCTGGTGACCTGGGCCACGTCCGTAAGTCTGGGACATTCTAAGGCCCCTCCAGAGCCCACGGAGCAACGGTTCCCGCACCCGGCCTCCTGCAGACTGCGACAGCTCTGTTGGGCTCGCATCACCCTCATTTCAACCCACGGACCCCAAAGGCTGGGTTTGGCAGGCTCCAAGGGCCCTGCTTCTTTTCCCTCTTCCATTAATCCCTCAGTTAGCACAATGCACGGCTTTGTCGGGATATGCATTTGTTTCTCTGCTTGGAGAAGCCAGATGCACCTGAAGCCAGGCTGGACCTGGCCATCGTGGGGACTGCAGAGCTGGACCCTGCACCAGCTAGCCTCACTCTGCCCCTGGCCCCTGCTTCTAGCACTTTCCCTCATGGCGCAAAGCCTGGCCGAACCAGTTCACCTCAGGAGCCAGTGGATGTCAGCCAGGCACCATGCGGCTAATTAGAAAGGGCCCAGCTGCCGCTGGAAGTAGCTGCTGGGTGGCCTGCAGCCCTGGGTGTGGATGGCTCTCAGGGTGAGGAAGGGTGGTGGGTGGACTCTTGCTGGCCACAAGCAGCCCCTGTCCACCCCCCCAACAGCCCCAGCCCTCCCAGATTCTCCACCTGGGGGCACTTGCTTCTCGCCGGTCATTTTGCTCCACAGGGGTTCTGTTTTCGTCATGCAGAACACCTCACTGCCACCAGATCCAATCCCTGAGAACAACTTCCGGCTCAGCCAATTTAAGAAATTGAACGATGAGAACTGGACAGGATGGGGAGAATTGTCCCTGGATGAGAACAAAATGCAGGCATCGCTCCTCGCCGCCCCCCCCCCCCGATATGCTGACAACTGCAGAAACAGGTTTTTGTAGCTCAGGGTAAAGCAGGTATGATGACCCTCCCTCTGTAATTTGAATCCCCCACACCTGAGGCTCCAGCTCTGGAAGCCCGGGTCTGAGGCGCTGCAGTCACCTGTTTACAAAGGCGGCTGGTATCCACCGGCACCACAGGTTCGAAAGCAGATTTGGGTGCAGATTCGAATGCAGCCAGGACCTCGAAGGGGCTGGGACCAGCGTCCCACAGCTCCTGGCTCCTGATCCCAGCTGCCTGCAGCTCTGTGCCTTTGGCTTCTGACCCCTGCTGTCTCCGCCTCCCACAGACCCCGGCTCTGCCTCTGCCTCGTGGTGAGCGCCCTAGATCAGAAGTAGCACCACGGGTCCTGCGCCCACATCCCCTGTAGGCCAGGAGCGGCTAATCCACCCCACTCTCCACAATCCTCTGCGATGCACACGAGGGCGCCTGGAGCACTTTCAGCCGACCCCAGAAGACAGAATGAAGAATTTAAAGTAGCCAGGATTTCCCAGGAATCCCACTTAAGAGTCTGGCCATAGAAGCAGTTCTAAAAGACTGAATGGAAAAGAGGGTGGGAGGAGAAAAGACTGAAAAACACTATTCTCCTTCTTCCTGTTCAGTTTTCTTTTCCCTTTGGGTTTTTAGGGAGACCAGTTTTGAAGAGAAAGTCAGCCTCAGAGGCAGAGACTCAAGGTACCTGCACTGCCTCTGCAGGGAGAGGGAGGTTCCGGCCCAGGAACGTAGGGGCTGTGTTCTGGGAACCACGCTGTGAAGAGAGGGGCACCAGCCACACTTTTCCTGAGCAGAAGAACGGGCATCCAGCTCACGGACTGCCAGCTTTTCCCTGTGGCCGCCTGAAGCCTCCCTCCTCCCCGCAGACAGCAACGCCGAGCTCCCAAATGGGCAAAGTGCACTGAGGTGCCAGATCTCCCTCACCTCTGATGCGAATCTCACTTCCGATTCCTCCTCTTCTCTGTCCCCAGTGGTCCTTAGAGTTTGTCACGTGCTTGACACAGAAGACATTCTTTGCTCGGTGCATTTTGCTCTGTTTATCTTTATTTTGGGAGAATTTGTAAAATAATGATGTCCCTTCTGCCATCGAAGCCCAACCTTTTTGAGCGCTCCCATTGTGACGCAGTGTAAAAATCATAATAGCGTTCATCACATTTAGTTTTCCTGGCGACTTACGGCGGGATCACCTGGATGTGTCCTCCCTGATGTGCATGGTGGTGGGTGACCTGTTCCCCAAAGTCTACACCAGCTGCACATGAACATGGACCAGGGCATGCATGCAGTCCCAAGCTGAGCAACCATCAGACCTGTGGCACACAAGTGCTTGCTCCTTGCAGGACGAGGGATGCGCTGACGAAGCCGCTCTGGAGGTTGTTAGCAGGTGTGACACTGCTGTCACTAGTGAGCCCCTGCCAGGGACTCCAGATCACCAGCTCTTTAGGAGAGGAACACACAGAAATCCTTCACTGCTCACCACGGGGGCATACGCTCCCCAAACAGTCTGTAGCTTGTGACTGTGTTTACTTGCAATGTCCTGAACCCATTAAGACATCCGCCCACAGGGGACTCAGGCTGCTAGCGCCCAATGGACTCCCGAAGCAGTGGAAATCCTCATGATCACCAGTTACCCGGGCACGGCTTCTAGGCATGGAGAGGAGCACAGAAGGGCTGTGTCTGTGGATCCCAGGTGCGAATGTGTTTCCCTGTGTGGAGTCCCAGACGAGCAGCTCTCGGGTGAGGGAAGGAGGAGCAGACCGGAAGCTGCACGCTGGGCTCTCAGCAAGACCCTCCCGGCTCACAGGGAAGTCAGGGGCGGGGCGGTGAAGAGCCTGGTAAAGGACAGGGTGCACCCACGGGGGCATGAGAACAGGGAGGGGAGGCTGGGAACGGTCCCCCAGGCAGGGACAGTCACGGGGCTGTACAGCGTGTGGCTTGCACACTGCATAGCACACTCTGTGGCAGGCCCCCTTATGCCCGAGTGGCCACCACATACTGTCCCCTGTGCTCCCCACAACAGTGGGCTCTGCTCCTCTGCTTGGGGCTGGGCCGGGTGGCTGCGCCGGGCAGGGACACTCCTGGGCCTTCTGGGCTGGGGCTCTCAAGTGGCAGTTTGTTGAAAATATGTGGCAACCCTTAAGTTTGGAGCCTGCAGCTACCAGGCAGGAAACCAGGGGACTGAGAAGGCAGCAACAGAGGACAGCACACGTGGCAGCCCACGGTCCAGTGCACGCCCCCCGGACAGGGGCATAAGGGAGCCTCAGAGGAGCTGGCAATTCCCACACTGGCTGAGAGGCCGCCCAGCTGGGGCTGGGCAGGGGGACAGTGAGGAGCAACCACAGGCCTGTCACACGCCTGCCCCTCCCCACTGCTCAGCACAGGGATTTGAGGCTACGGGGTCACCATGGTGCCCAGAAAGGGACCGGAACTCCAGGACCAGGTGGGCGTGCTGCAAGGGGCTTGCGGGCGTGTCAATGCCAGACGGTGATTTATAAAGGCACAACGATAAGCACAGGATAGAAAATGTACTCAAAGCAAACCTTGGCACAGTGAAAGAGCTTGGGAGATACGTGGGGGATTTGAATATGGGCTCAGATAATAGAAGCGATGAAATTACAGTTATTCTGGTAATGAGGGATAATATCACGCATTACGGTTACGTTTGGAAAATACCCATTCTCATGCTGAGGAGCTGCCTGCTGGAGGAGCGGTGGAAGAATCGCTTTCAAGTGGCCTGGCCCGGGAGGGGAGAGAGAGGGTAAGGCAGCGGCTTCGCGTAGCTGGAGAGCATTTGAGCTTCTGTGTACGACTGTTCTGTATTTTGTTCATAGGAAAATAAAAGGTGAGTGTGGGAGGAGGGGAGTTTACCTCGCAGGACTATGAAGGAAAGAGGAGGAAAACTCCTAGGTGCCCCGGAGCTGAGAGCTGGAGAAGGAGAGGCTCCCGCGACGAGGTGGTGCCGGGAGGCCCCGACACCTCTGCCCCATCTGCCCGGTCCATTTGGGACCGAGATGACAGGCGGTCAGCCCCGGACGGCACCAGGAGCGTGGCAGGTAAGCGCTGAGTTCAGTACCAGCGATGGAAGCGCGGCCAGGGTTTCTCTCTCCGCAAGGACTGTGGTCAGAAGGGGCGGGGCTCGGGTGGCAACGGGGCGACCGAGGGACGCCTGCATTCAGCCCCAGCCAGGGGGCGTCTGAGCCTCCAGTTTTCAGAAGCCGAAAACTGCGGCAGTGACAGCCCTCGAGATGTCCAGATGATGCACGCACATGTGAGGACCCCACGCAGGCCGAATGTTGCCACTTCCTGGGGCTGTGCCAGACACCCCAGGAGTCCGCTGGGGGCCCTGGCTGACATTCGCGTGTCCCTGGAGGCCTGGCGGCATCACGGCTCCCACCTCCCTTGCACACTGACACAGCAGCTGATGCGGCAGCTCCGCCCAGGAAGCTCTTGCTTTAATCTTCCCGCTGCAGAAATCCCGTCAGAAGGGCTGCCAGGTGCTGCGCAGAGGTCACACGGTAACAGCAAAGAGCTGGGACGGCGGAGCCTGAGCCCAGGGTGGCAGTGCCTCCGCTCCAGCAGGGCTAACAGACCAATTAATGGTGCCGGACTCAGCTCCCCGGCCTATTCGTCGTGTGGATGATGGAGCAGCCCTGCTACTCGTGGTGACGGGTGGCCAGGCACATGCTAACGGGCCGGCTTCCTGTGCAGCCCACTCAGGGACCTTGGCGTGACACCTGGTGGCCTCATCCTGCCCCAGACAGAGGCTCCTGGGCAGCAGGGCTCTTCCGAGGCAGGGCTGCCACTGCTTCTGTAGAGGACAGGCAGTGACCGCAGGGGTCCTGCTTGGGCCCTGTGGTCTTTTTCACCACAAAGACTCAGTCTGGCTACATCAGGGAATTGGCAAACAGAGGGTAGGGCCGAGTGCTGGTAAAACTTTATTGACAGAACAGGTGGAGGGCTGGAGTTGGTGCACACAGAGTCCCTGGCTGACTCTGGCTCCCTGAACCTGTAACCACTGACCCCGTGTCCCCAGCTGCGCTGCAATGTGGCGGCGGACGGCGGCGTAGCTCAGCGGTTTTCTGCCCCAAGGTAATTAATGCTTTGTTTCTTTTCTTGTTTATCCCTCGACTCCTCCCTGTTCAGAGAGGGAGAATGAGTCTCACGTCGCCCCGGTGCATGAACAGGGTGTTACAACAGGAATAAACCCAGACACTTGGTTGGCTTTTGTTTGCTTCTCTGTTAAAGTTTAGTTTATGAACTTTGTAAGTGACATGAGTGACGGGGGCTGACCCACTACAGAGCTAGCATCTGCAGTGGTGGCGCCCTGGGTGGAGCCACAGGGGCACCTATAGCCCGGGGAGACGATGTGGGGGACCCTTCGCCAAGTGGACTCTGAGGACAGGGGACCCCAGGGACCCGAGGGAGCAAGGACACCGCCCCACGTGCCTGAGCTGCCCCATGGCGGGCCCACACTCAGGCGCCAGCTATGACTTAGTGGAGGGCAGCAGCCCAGGCTGGCCTCGCACACACGCTCACCCAGCTCCCTGCTACCATTCCTTTGTGTCACATAACACAAAAGTAACATTTGGCCTAGAAAATGATTAGGAAATAATACACATTTCTGTTTGAAGGGTGAGGGTGTGTACTGTATGTGCTCCATCTGTGAGTCCAGAGTGAAGCCTGGTGGCTGGGAAAACAGATCTTGAGCAGCACCGGCGAACTCTACTCTGTCCCTCTCCCTGGGGCTGTGTGCAGGTCCCGCGAGCCCAGGAGAGGGAGAGGGCGCTAGAGCCCTGTGTCGCTGTCGGTGCCACTTTTAGCCTCCTGGCTGTCGGCTGTCGCCTCTGACAGGCAGAGTAGATGGGGTGATGCCACGCTCACAAATGGCACCCGCACCCGCTCGACAGCGTCCCTGCTGCACATGACTTGCCCTCTCTGCTCGGCGCAGGGTGCCCGGAGACTTGGCACCTGGAAGCTTCCGCTCTGCCCAGAGTCCACCGGCTGAAGACACCACCTGCCCGTGACAGTCGCGTCACAGGGGCCAAGATCTTCCCACAGGGAGAGACTAAGAATATTCAGAAAAAACAAGCATACACCAATTTGTAGCCACAAATTCCCATTTTGAATGGGGTCATGCTCTGGAAGTCTCCAGGAAACAGAATGAAAGTTGTGGATTGTTTATTCTCCAGCCCGCCATGTTCCCCAGAGCCCCAGCGTAGAAGGATCAGCCCCCAGGAGCCCCCAGTCTGCTCCCATGAGCACTGCCGCCCACTGTCTGAGGCACCAGCCGCAAGCTGCCCCACAGGACTGCAGCCTGGGTCCCCCCAGCTGGTGCGCCCAGCCTGGCCCCCTCCGCTAATCTCAGAAGAGGGCAGCCCCCTAAATAGCTCTGCAGTTTTGTTGGTGTGTTTTGTCTCATGAAATTAGTCAGCCATGTGCCTGTGTATGTCACACTGTACGATGACAACTCACAGGAGGGAAACTGTCACTTTTCATAATTCAGAGGCTTGAATGATTGCAAGGCGCCGCCAAACGATGAATATTCCCAGCCATTATAAAAGCTGATGGCGCTCGACAGATGCGCTGGAAATGCCACAGAGCCCAGGAGCCATTTGTCACCACTGGCATTTGGACTGTCAGAGCCTGGGAGTCTGTTGGACCTTAACATTTTGCTTCTGATTAGAAACAATAAAATGCAAAGTGCTGCACCACAGGAAGTGCATCTCCTGCCTCTTCAAAGCCCTACAAGGAAAGCTCACGTGTGCCTGTCAGGAGACAGGCAGGGGCTGGTCCCCTCCGGGAGGGGTCCTGAAGCCATTGAAGGCTCTGTTCCTGGTGGGGCCTGGCCCTTTGGGGTCAGGGCAGGGACGCTCCCCACTGTGACCAATGAGCCCAGCAAAGGCCCCTGTGTGGGTGGACATCTGCTCTGGGATCCCAGCTGGAAAGAGCCTTGGTCCTGCCTCTCAGGCACATACGACACTGCTTTGGAGAATGGCGTGGGGAGTGCAGAGATGCCTTGCCATCACACCGAGGAACCTGGGCTGAAGTGTTAGGGATTTGACTCTAGACTCACTTTTCCTTCTTTATTTCTGTGACCCTAAGGATCTCACCAAGCCTCTGTTTTCTTGTTTCAGAGACAGGTTGTAAAAGTGGTTTAAAGTTCGCTGCAGGGTAGATGGAGCTCCCCACTGTCCCCACTGTGGAACCTGAGGAGGGTGGGAGGCCACATTTGGCCATGTGGAGCAGCTGCTGCAGACGCTGGGAGCAGAAGCTCAGCCTCAGCTCCCTCATCATCAGTGCCGTCATGGCTGCCTCCATTGCCAGCATCCTTACGGTCATCACCATCCGTGCATCACCACCAGCATCATGACTCTCGCCCCTTCGCCATCAGCAGCCTCACCAGCACCACCAGCATCACTGAAGCTGTGGAGAACAAAGTGAAGCCCAATTTTCCCTCTGAACACATTTCCCCCAGAAGCAGTTAGTTTTTCCTTACCACCAACAAACAAGTTTGCAAAAGCCAATACCAGCTCAATACGCATTCCATTTGTTCCACACGATGCAGCTACCCTTTAAAAAACTCAAGATTTCAGACCCGAGAGACTTCGCATGAAGTCCCAGCTTCTCCTGACACCAGCAGATGGAGCCCTAGGGGCACCTCCAGTTGGCAAAGTTGGCTCCTCCGGAGGAGCCCTCCTCTCCTAAGACGAAATCTTCCCGCTTCATCACAGTCCTCGACACCTCCATTGCCTCAGGACTGCGGGCTTCTGTAATTCATTCTGTCTGAGTTATTCTTGCTGGTGCATGGGCTTGCTAGCTTCTATTTCAAAATCACTTGATTAGATTTTTTTCTAATTTGCCAATGTTTCTGTTAAATGGAGTCAGTGTTATGAATACAAATAATATTTAATATTTAAATAAGTTTTCAACTCAATCATCCTGAATACTTAAAGAATATATTTTTAATGGAACAGCCTTCAAAACTCAAGGTGTCTGTTTTCCCTCTTTGTCCCAGAGACAGGAGTCTCTAGAAGCCAGCACAGCAGTAATATTTAGAAGACAAATTACTCAGTAACCATGGGGAAGAGAGTATCGGTGCAGACATGAACGGGACTGGGTACAGCAGTTCCGCGTCCTCAACGTGGTGTGGCCTTTCCAGCTTGGGCAGACAGACAGACCTAGCTGAGGACGTGGGCGACATCAAAGGCAAATGGCAAAATGGGGGAAACGTACAGTTTATAAATACAGAAATAAGACTCAGTTTTCCATATAGAAATTTCTCCTACAAATCAGTGAGAAACAGGACGGAGCCCAGTGAGGCCAGGCCACAGTGATGATTTAAAAGGGATACATGTTCTCCAGAACTACAGGCGCGTGACGCGGGCAGGTGCGTGCAACCACACACACTCACACACACACACGCTGACATGTGGCTCAGCGCTCCTTTGGGTCCGTGGGTCTTTGCCCCGTCCGAGTGAGATGGGCGAAATGAAGTCCTTCCTCCCCGGAGCAAGTTTGTGCCTTTGCACCCTGGCTGCTTGCAGCAGTGACGATCCCCTCAGAAGCGCGGGGAGGCCCAGTGGCAGGCGTTGGCCGGGCTGTTGATGGCCCGCACCACGCCCCAGCTGAAGGAGGGCGGTCCCACGCCAACGCAAAGCCAGAGCTGGTAGCCTTAGCAATTTGGCCAGGTGTCCCCAAGCTGTCCCGGGCCAACGTGCTGGACCAAAGCCGAGACAGGAGCTGATGGATGTCAGTGTGAGCCCTGTCACGCTGAAGGGAAGTCAGTAAATGTCACCGGCCAGACGTTTGCAGAGGTTCTTTAAGCGACTGTATTTTACCGCCCCGGGAAGGGGTGCGCCCGTGACCTCCATTCCCAGCTCAGAGCACAGAGGCACTAGCAAGAGGCAGGACCCGGACGGAGTCCGCCTGCTCCGTGTCGCCAGGGATCTGACAGAGGCGCCACCTCCCCCGCCCTGGTCCCCGTGGTGCCCGCGACTCCTACGCAGACATCCAAACCCAGGGCGCAAACTTCCCACTCAGAGAGCGATGCTGAAAGAAGAAATGTAGGCGAGGCCTATGTTGGGGCGCCGCCTGTAGTGGACCTAGACCCCTACTTTGTCCCCCACCACCCCGACCCGGGCGAACAAGGGTGAATGACGAAGCCGCGGAGTCAGTTTAGCATGTGGGCGCCAGGGGGCGCTCACCCCCGGCGGGCAGAGGAGCCCCGCCTCTGGCTCCCCTCAGCTCCCTTCACCCAAACACGGGCACGGGCGGCCAGAGCAAGGCGAGGCCCACCTGCTTCCCAGTGCCGCGAGCGCGTGCTCGGGTGCACGGCTGGCCCTCGGCTGCCCTAACTTTGCCCTACTGCGCAGTCGCCCCCGCCTGCAGCCTTGCTCCTGGCGCTCAGAGGAGGCCGGGCAGCCTCAAGTCTCCTCTCCGACAAGCGCGCCTCTCGTCCCGCAGCCGACCGGCCGGACGCGTGGCTGGGGGAGAACTGCACACTGCATCCTCGCCGTGGACAAGCGCCGACATCTGCCCCGGCTGAAGTCACTGATCTCAGCGCGGCCACGCGCTGCCGTCCTAGACGAGGCCACAGAGTTGCCACAGCGCAAGTGCAGAGTCTTTGGGGCCCCCGGCCTCCGGGTTATGCGCAGGATTCAAGCTTTCCACAGAACAGAGAGAGAAGGTGTGGGACAACTGGAATGCTTTCCCGGCCAGGCCTGGGATGGATTCCATCACCTCCTCGGTTCCCCTGGGGGGGACAGAGAAGTGGGAGACGTGGGGACCGTTGATGTCCCAAGAAGGAGACTCGGGGACTGTGGGTCACAGCACACGGCCTCTGCTTCCAGACGTGCATGGTGTGGGGCCTTAGCAAGCATGCTTAACTGGGATTGTTCGTCTGAATGACCGAGCGAGCTTCTAGGAAATCCATATTCTGGGTCCCACCTGGAAGCGCAGAATCAAAGTCACAGCCAGGCCGGGCCCTGCGGGATTTCGATGTCCGCCCAGCACCCGCCCCCCCCCCACCAGCGCAGCTGAGGCTGAGCACGGTGCACCCAGGTGCTTCCTAACCGCCCCATCTTCCATGTGCCTTGATTCTGCCGTCTCCCTTTTAAATTTTCAGCTGTAAAAACAGAGAGGACCGTGCCCTCAGCAGTGATGGCCACTTCTGGCCTCCAGATCCCAGAGGCTTGAGGTGGGTCCTAGGGTCATGAACGTCCCTGAGACTTCCTCGAGGGCTCCTGGAATGACCTTCCTCTTCGCATCCTCCCGCCTTTGTGTCTTGCTGGGATCAGCAATGCTCTCCAGGGTCTCTCTGCCAGCGCCCCAGCACCCACAGCCCCCAGAGCACCCTAGGTTGATCTGCAGCCCTCTGTCCTCTGCACGGCTCCACGATTGTCAATATGCATTTATCCCTCTACCTCTGAAATATTGGGCTGCCGATAATGTCTGGCTCCTCGAAGTACGGGGGGCACTTTCCTATTATGTAGCTTCATAAAATGAGCTCGGACTGACGGATGCCCGTCATAAAACGGAGGAAGCTGGCGGTGCTGAGTCAGAGGGAAACTGCGGATTTTCTATTGACCTGAAACTTTCTCCCTTTCCTTAGAAGAGGTTGGCTGGTTCTCCTTGACATTCTCTCATTAAACCATAGGTAATAAATAGATAATGCAAGTGGGGAGGCTTCAGGAAGGGGACCGCAGGCTGACTGGAGCCATTTAATAAGAGGATGCCTGCCCGGCCTCCGAGGAGCTCAGAAATTCGGCCTGAGGCCCCACTGGCGAGAGGGGCTGGTGAGGGGCCCGTGGTGGGCTTCACGGTCAGTCTGCAGGGCGGGCGCCCCAGGCTGGGCAGGAGGGAACAGGGACGTGTGGGTGGGACTGGACTGGGGCGGAGCCGCGGCTGGTTCCCATCCTCTGCTGCCTCCCCCTCCAGCCGGCAGTGCTGCTCCTGCTCTACCTCTGCACCCCATCCACCCCGAGCCTCGCTGTCCCCGAAGGCCATGTCTCCACTGCGCGGACAGCGCTCTGTCTCTGTGGCCACCTCAGGACCCCAGGCATGTTGATTCCCCGGTGGTCTCAGTGGCATTGAGAGCAGGCTGCGGCCACCACCCTGCCCTCTCCTGTGTTCCCTGCCTCCCCCATGTCTCTGGGAGGAAGCAAGGCCCCCATGAGAGCTTGGGGGAGCACTGCACGGTAACCTCAAGGCCTCTGTGGATCAGCTTGTGGGTGCCCCCCACACCCTGGACAGGAGCCGAGGACAAGTGGACCGGGGGGAGGGGGTGTGAGAGTCAGGAACAGCAGAAGGGAGACTGTGCTCTGTTCAGTGATGGGCATAGGAGACCACCCAGCACAAATGAGGGCCCCCAAATCCCGAACCCAGGCAGGGCCTTTGGGAGCAGAGTCCCCTGCATAGAGACACAGCTGGTGTCCTGCCTCTAGGGGACCTCGTCCAGCAGCTCAGAGCCGCGTCCCACAGGACCAGACCCCAACGCCCGATGCCTGTGATGTCAGAAACCAGGTGGAGATGCAGGCATGGTCCAGAAGCGACCCCCCGACCTCACGGGGCTCATCACAGTCTGTCCTTGCCGAAGACAGGGAAGAGCTGGGGCTGGCACAGAGCGGTCAGAGTCCCAGAAGTCCCTGAGCTCAGCATGGCTGGAGAGGTGACTCTCTCCACCACACTCGTTTTTGAGACAGGGTCTCCCTGTGTAGCCCAGGCTGGCCTTGAACTCTCAGAGATCTTCCTGTCTCAGCCTCCCAAGTGCTGGGATTATAGACAAGCACCACCCCATGGAGAGGTGATTCTTCTCGTGACGTGGATGTCACAGGAAAGCCAGACACTTTGGCAAGGAGCTTTCCTGCTCAGGTTGCCTAGGCTGCAAGTGACAGCCCCAAATGAAAGTGGCTCGGGGAATAAAAAGAATCACAAGGAAGTGCCTTGCCCATGTCCTGAGGGGCACTGCCAGAGCAGCCAGCAGCGCCTGCAGGGTCCCTGTGGCTTCTGGTCTTTCGTCTGGGGCCCAGTGGCCCTCGTGTTACTTCAGTGTCACTCAGGGTCACAGGTCAGTGGCTGCATCTCTAGTTCACGCCGAGAATGCTCCTTCAGCAGAGGAAGATGCGGCAGGGTCTGCTTCCCCCGACTGAGGGTGCCTCCCGGAAGCACATGCGTGACCTGGCATGTCCCAGTGCAGGTTGAATGTCCACCCCGAGAGGGGACAGGAGTGTGAGCCGCCGTCCACACCGGAGCTGTGTCTAGAATGGGGGGGCTTTTCTGTCTTCCAGCAGCGTGGGACCAAAGCACTTACACATTAAATTAATACCATTAAATATTAAAATTCACATTACTTTGATGATACTTCTCAATGTACCTCACAGGTAGAGCACAGGAGTTATACTGATTTTTTTACTGAACGCATGAAAGTACAGTTGAGAGTCAGACATCCGGGAACCGGTGTGGGGGTCTGCATGCACTGAGAGGCCACCTGCCCGCAGGGTCTCCTCTGCTTCTGAGCTGCAGGGCTCAGGGGTGGCCTGCACTGTGGCTCCCGCCAGGAGCTGCACACCCGGTGACAGTGACACAGACGCAGGTGTACTCTGGGCACCGAGTCCCTCAGCTTCGTCCAGCTCACGGCCCAGGCTCGGGAAGCTGGTGCTCCAGGACCCCCCACCCCCCACCCCGGCAGGCGGAGGCTCCTGCCCGAGACCACAGGTGTCCTCTCGGCGGCAGGCGGATTTCAGGAACAACGGCATGAGCCCACGGCTTCTCTCCTCCGCCTGCACCGAAGGTTTCTGCAAGGGTCCACCTTTCCTCCCTGCTGCGAGGCTAAGACTGGGGAGGGGCTGACAGCAGGTCCCCAGGGTCCCCTTCGGAGCCATTTTACACACGGGGCTGAAGCAGCGCTCGAGACGGAAGTGGACGTGTCCCATCTGGACGGGGAGCTGGGGTCACAGCGTCAGCTCCCCCTCCACACATCCGGTCTCCGCGCGGTTCGCTCTGTGTAGCACAAAGGGGACGGGGACGTTTCCATACGTGGGGGGAATACGCCCGAGGCGCTGGGTGAAGAGGCCTGGAGACTGGGTACAGGAAACAGCCTGTCCCCTGCGAGTGCCCTAGGCGGCAGCGCTCAGGGCCTGGGCTGGAGAATCGGCAGCCATGGCCCTGTGGGCACTGAGCCGAGGACCCCGACCTTTCCAGGCTTCCCTGCCCTCTCACCCCCGGCTTCTCCCTCACCAGTTCCGCTGGGCTTTGTGCCCGACCCGCGCTTCTCAGGTTGTAGTAACGGGGCGGGAGGGACCGAGGTCAGCACCACCGGAGCTGTCGGCGGGGCGAAGTGCTGTCCTTCTGGAGGACACTGTCTCGTATCCACCCACCCATCCCATCCAAACCCTGGCTCAGGGGGCCGCAGCGGTGGGGCCTTGGCTCGGGCCGGGTGAAGCTGAGGCCGAGGTCCCCCCAGTGCCCGCCCCAGAGTGCGCGGGGCCCCGCGGGGCTCTCGGTGTGGACAGGAGAGGAGGAAAGGCGGCGGGGGGCGCCCGGCCGGGCCTGGAGTCGGTGCAGGGAGGGCCTGCGGGAGCAGACGGCCACCGCTGACCGCAGCTCGGGCGAGTGGGGTCTCGGGAGGGTCCCTGGGGGCCTCGACTTCTCCAGGCCTGGAGCTGCCTGGACAGGCGCGGGTTCCGGGGACGGCTGGCCCGGAGCCACCTCCGCATGCTGGCCTGACGTTGCCTGCACTCGGTGTCAAGGAGGGCGCTCAGGAAGGGCTCACGTCAGCGGGGCGGCGCCTGGGGCCCGCGGGAGGGGCTGAGCACGCAGGGCTCCAGGACAAGGGTCCCGGGAGAGGAGGAGGGACAGAAGCGAGGGACGGAACCCTGAAGCACAAGGAGGCCTCCGCACGGAGACGCCGCACACGGCGCTGCGGAAGACACGGTGCGCTGCTGCCCCTAGCGGCCATGCGGGACATTGCCGCCGCCAGGTTTCAGGTCTGCAGCACGCAGCAAGCTTGTCCACCGCCCCATCTTCGCCTGCCCACTCACCCATCTACCGTCACCAACTACCCATGCATACATCTCCTCGTCCACTCCCCGCCCATCCACCATCCATCCAGACCTTCTCTCCCGATAGCTCCCTGGGCAGGACAAAGATGCATCATCAACAAAAACATGAGAATGAAATACCAACCCAAGGCAGCAAGAGACGATACAGCTGCGCTGCTCCCTCTCCGGGCTCCGTGTCAGCTGCCTTCCGTGGTCCGTGCCCCACAGGGCCGGGAGCAGAGACACCACCGCCCGGCACACAGCAGGCCGCGAGGCGGGCACAGCGCACCTCACAGGTGGCAGGAGGCCAGCTCTGTCACCAAACCTGCCACCTCCCCGCTGCCTCTCCGCAGGAGACCAGAGGTGCCTTGGAAACAAAGCACCAGCCACGTCCGCGACCCTAAACTTCGCTTCTTCTTGCTTAACGTGGTCCATCCCGAGTGCCACTGTGTCAGCGTGGACTTGCTGAAAGCATCGCTAGCCATGTTTTACAGTCTGTTTCCCATTTGGCCTCCCAAGGCCAACCTAGATGGCACACAGGTGTGGCCTGGCCCCGCCTGCAGAGCCTGTGTGGGGCCCATTCCTGAGAATTCTCCACACGTCCCGGGGCCCCAACCTCAGCACCGCGACTTGCAGGGCCACGCAACATCCTGTGAGCACAGCAGGACATTCACCAGCCTCCCTGGGCTCCACACACTGCAGGGCAGTAACACCACCTGGCCTTGTGGCAGCCGGAAGTGCCTGCTCGAGGCCACGCGCACCCTCAGTTGAGAGAGAGCCATCGGCCTAAGGGTACACAGGGCAGAGGCCTCGGCACTGAGCACTCCAGGGCAGTTTCACCTGCGCCTGCCGCCTTCGGTTTGCAGATCAAACCTGGGAAAGGGGAAACAATAAGGAAGCCCCTCCTGCTGTATTTCCTCTTCATAAAAACTAGAACGGAAACTCTTTGCAGCCACAGCTACTGCTTGAGCAGCATGGGAGCCATCTCTGAGCCACGCAATGCCCGTGGACATTGGACCAGAACTCTCCCCATCCCCGGTCCTCAGCAGCACCCTACAAGGAAGGCGCCATGACCGTGTCTGACGTGAGGATGAGGGAACTGGTCCCCTGGGGCGTGAGGGCCTGACTCAAGGGTGAGGCAGAGCAAATGGAAAGTGCGTGTGACAGACATTCGAGCCCATCTGAGGAGGTGACAGGGTGGCCGGTCTGGGCCCAGCCTTGTCTACACAGACAGCTGCTCCTCTGCTACAGTTGACTTCAGCCCACAGGGGCCAGGCCGGCAACGGACCTGATTATCCAAACAGACAAACAGTGAATGATAAAGGAAAGGCAAAGGAAAAGAAAACTATGGACCAACTGACCTCATGGACATACGCAGAAATCCTCAAAAATTAGTATATTAAATTCCACTGCTCATAAAAGGAAAAGCATAATCAAATAAACTACAGCTAGCATCATGTGTAATAGTGAAGAAGCAAAGGTTTGCTTCCGTGGACGAGAACAAGGCAGAAATATCTCCTCTTAACCTCTCTGCAGTTCAGTATTTTAGTGGAAATCCGGGTCAGCATTAATATGGCAACAGAAGGAAGTAAAAGAGGGCGAGATTAGGAAAGAAGCAATAAGGCTGTTTCCACTGACAGACAACATGATCGTCCCAAAGAATCTTCAAAACCTAGAGTTTAGCAAGGTCAGTGTTACAAGACACACACACACACACACACACACACACACTCCAGTCTTAATTCTCTATCCATTCGGCCCTCCACTTCTTCAGGTTCTTTGTCTGCAGATTCAACCAACCATGGATTAAAAATATGTGAAAAAACCTGCCTGACCTAGGGTTTTTGTTGTCATATTCCCTAAGAAATAGAATATAACAATTATTTATATAGCATTTGCATTACATTATGTATTATAAATAACATGGAGATGATTTAAAACATACAGCAGGATTGCATAGATTGTACACAAATACAATGCCATTTTTAAAGGAACTTGTGTGTCTGTGGATTTTGGTATTTGTGGGGTTTCCTGGAGCCACTCTCTTGTGGATACTGAAGGACCACTGTCTAGCAACATACGACAGGAACATGGAGTAATAAATACTATTTACAGTAGTTCCAAAGGAGCAGACACTTAGGTGTGAGTGTAACATACACACACACTTGCTCTGTGCTCTGAAATCTAAGTGCTGCTGAGGGGAATCAAAGCAGACATGAATAAATGTAGACGTATACTGTATTCCTATAAAAACTGTGGATCCTTCCAGTTTGATTTATAGATTTAATACAGTTCCAATAAAAACTCTACTGGTATATTTTATGGACACAGGAAATCTGACATCAAAATTGAGATGGAAATGTAAAGAAATTAGAATATTTAAGAGTTTTGAGAAAAAAGAGTAAAATTAAAGGATTGTAAAAAATAAAAGGAAGTCTCCTTGGAGAAATTAGTATGTGTGCTTGACCAGCAGTTTCCGCTCTCGGCCCGGCAGGGGCTCCGGGCAGGTTCAGTCGGCTCCTCCTCTGGGCTCCGGGCCTGTGACTTCGCACAAAGGCCTCCCAGGGCCCTTGGGGCAGCCTGGTCCCCAGGAAGTCGAGGGTGCCACCGTCCATGTGTTCGTCTGCTTTTCTGTCCCTCATCCGTCCATCCCAAGGGCCAGCCGCGCGCATGGAAAACAGGGTCAGAGCTGTTCTGCAAGCTTCGCAGGGACTCGTTATCTGAAGCGAGCTGTCTAATTGCTGTGCTGTGTGTCGGGAAGATGCGTGCTTGGGTGGAAACTGCTGTCTGAGTGGGAGGACGGCACTGCGGGCTCTCTCATCACAGGCTGGTGTCGCCTTTGAAGTCTGTCACCACGCTGTAATCCGCCACTGACTGCAGCAGTGCAGAAATGATTCTCTCAGATACGAGATTCGACAGGACGGAGTTCGCAGAGGAAAGCTGTGGGATAGAGGTCCAACTGACTCCAGCCCTGGGAATCAATCCTGCCCTGCCTGAGCTGCCCCTCCTGGGTCCCCTGCGATCCGGCTGCGACATGGGCCTGCCTTCATCACTAAGTGGCAAGCAGAATCACACGTGAGCTGAACGCGCTTCCGGCTTCCTGTGAGTGGCAGTCGGGATTTGATCCCTGGTGGGGATTCTCCCTCCACACGTGACACACAGGGATCCACATGCAGCAACGCCCACCTGCCAGTTCCGCACTGGACTCCTCTCCCTTTGCCACAGCCCTTCGGACCCAAGGCCCAGCTTCCCCGCCTCTGCTTCCCTGGCAGTGTTGGCGCACTAGGGCATGGCTGCCTGAACAAGCAGGTGCACTGTCGGATGCTGCAAGCAAAGTCCCGCCATGTCACAGGGCACTCCTGGCACCAGGGCGGGTGGGGCCTCGTGGCTGCAGGCTGGCACGAGCGGTGCCCTCCGAGGCATGCAGGGCCCTGAGCTGCGGATGCTGGGCAGACAAAGGGCTCACTCTGGAGAGCTGGGCATCCCTGCAGCTGGCTTCTGCTGCCCTGGCCGCAGTACCAGCAACCTCCTCCCCGGGGCCACCTGGGGTCCTCCTCCCACTCATGGGCAGCGCTTGCCTTCTGTACCCTCCTGTGGCCTGAGGTGCTGGGTCCGGAGAGCAGATCCAGCGTTGGCTGCTCCCCTCTGTGGCTGTCAAGGTCGAAGTCTTCGGGCTCCAGGAGAGCAGGTGCTGAGCTGGCCGGGCAGGAGTGGGCCAAAGTTCGGGAGCAGGCGCCACACACAGCGTGTCCCACAGGACTCAGGATGTGCAGGCCAGGAGCCTCTGTCTGGAGTCCTGAGTATTGGGGTGCTCTGGTCCCGTCTCAGACCCCATGGCCTGGCAGGGCAGCTTTGGGTCAGGCCGGGCTCCCCAGAGAACAGGAACCTAGAAGATGCATTCGAGGGAGCCAGGGGTGGTGGCACACATCTGTAATCCCAGCACTCTGGGAGGCTGAGGCAGGAGGGTGGCAATTCCAGCCCACCCCAGGAAACTTAGGGACTTAGCAAGAATCTCAAGTTAAAAAAGAAAAAGTTACGGAGGAAGGGGATTTTGGAGGCTGAGAAATCCCAGGGTCGCTGTCAGGAAGCTGGGGGTGTCCTGGGATGCAAGCCTGCAGGCCTGCAGCCCAGGCAGTGGCCCTGTACAGATGAGGGCCCCTGGCTCAGGCAGGGAGGTCGCAGCCCCGCTCACCTCTGCTCCCTGGGGCCCGATGGGTGGAGGCCGGGCCCCTGCACAGCCACCCGACCCGAAGAGCCACTGTCCAGCTGCTGGGCCCTTCAGTCCACCCACAGTGACTCAGAGTCCACCTCCCTCCGACTTCCGTTCCTGCTGACGAGGAAAAGCCACAGGGCAGAGAGGGGTGGTGGGCATAGGTTCAGAGACACCACAGGCCCGGTCCCTCGGCCACTCTGCCACCTCAGATCGCTCCACGCAGAGCGGCTTCCTGAACTTCGGGAGTGCTTGTCACTTTCCTGCCCGGAGCTCCTCAGAGGCTTCCCACTGCTTGTGAGACAGATCCTGAGTTTCTTCCAGACAGCTGAGACCAGCCTACCTCAGCCCCCGCCTCCTGGCCTGCCACACCTGCACTGCACCTCCTCCTGCTGGGACAGCGAAGCCAGTGCCCTGGGCTGGGAAACCTGCTGCTCCAATCTGGAAGGTCCTCCTCTACCTGCTCCAGGCCCACAGCCAGCCTTTCCGAACTTTCCAGGAAGCCACTGCTGGGAGGAGCCTCCCCCAGCCCCACCCCTTCCACACATGCAGAAGGGGAAACTGAGGCACAGCAGGCCGCTGACCAGCCCGGCCCGGTGTCCATGCGGCCAGGGCTGCCAAGCTTGACACAACGATCTGTGTTCCTGTGACGTGATGTCTGGCAAGGCCACCCTGGCTGGGGACAGGCACGTGTCCCACCGGGGTGACCCACGAACCTGCATGCTGGGGGCACAGGCGCTCAGGACTGGGCGGACCCCGTGTGATGCGGGTCACAGGGACTTTGCCCAGGGCCACCACGGTGGTGACAGAGAACTCTGGGAAAGCTCGGGGCTGCCGGCTGGCACAGACACAGCGGAGAGGGCGGCGAGCCAGACGCAGGCAGAGGACGCTGCGCCGGGCCCCAGGCAGGTGGGCTTGGCTCCTGGGCCGGTTCTGAGTCCAGGCAAAGGAAGGGTCCGCCTTTAGAAGGCCGTCGCCAATGCTGCCCTCTGGCGGCCGCGCTCAGGAAGGGGCGCAAGGGCCCTTCTGGTCTGACTGCTAGATGACCCAGCGCCAAGGGCAGGGCCTGAATTCAAATTCAAGTCAAAACCGTGGACCACAAGTTTCTACGCCTTTGAGAGAATATAAAGCAGTTGGAAACACAAAGCCCCGTTTAAAGGTATCGAATGGAGCCCAGTAAATATCAGCCACTGTACCGTTCGTTCAAGATAAACTCGCACTTTCTCTGGCTCTTTGTGAAAGTCACTTAAGGGAAAAAGACTTTCTTCTCTGTCCCCAGATTTGCTTCGTTGTTCCTTCCTGCAGCAGGGGCTTTTGAGCTGAGTGCAATGTTGCGATTTGCCCTGGGCTGAAGGAAAACAGAGAGCCCTGCTGGCGTGATTTTATTCCGTTCCTAATGTTATTTTGTGCAGTTTAAAGATACTGAGCGAGCGGTGAGAAGCCCAACTTTGGCAATGCGCACCTTGAGTACAGACATCTAACCCCACCGAAATGGAACTGCCGTGTCCACTTCCCTGAAGCTAATCTGACCGGTGAGGCGAGCTCCTGGTCCCAGAGATCACCAGCGCCAGCAGGTCCTCTGGTGGGAGCCAGAGGTGAAGCAGGAGATTTGGGAAGTGATGCTGATGCTCGGTCCTCACCTTCCCTCCTGCCGTGGGCTCCGCATGGCCTGGATTTCATCCACAAATTTGATGTTTTGGGCGCCACAGAATCCTTGCCTTTGTTTTGAAGTCTGCCGATTACCCCCAGGCCCCGGAACCTGAAATCTTCCTGTACAGGGAATGCTGTGGCCCGGAAATGACGCAGGACCGAGAGCCAGGCACTTTCTCAAGGAGAGCATGCTGCTTCCGCTGGGCACTGCCTGGCAGCCAGGGCACGACCAGTGCCAGTCCTTGGCCCAGACAAGGCCTCTGTGTCCAGGAACCACTGTAAGGCCAGGCTCTGGCACAGGGCCTTAAACACAGGCCACCCAGAGTTTTCTGCCATAGCAGCTTTGTCTCAGCAACAGCAATGAAGAAATCAGAAAATCAGGCCATGCAGCAATGAAAGATAGACCCCAGATGATTTTGCTAACACTGTAGATTTAATCTTTTTATTATTTTGGGGGGTACTAGGGCTTGAACGCAGGGCCTCTGCACGGAGCTCTACCCCGGCCCCTTTTATTCTCTGAATGAGGGTTTCACTCAGTCGCTATGTCACCCGAGCTGAGCCTGAACTTCCAATCTTCCTGCCTCAGCCTCCTGATGTGTGGGATTACAGATGTTCTTTACCACGCCCCGCTCTAGGTTCAATCTTAACATAGCCTGTCTCTCACAGAATTCTGCAATCAGCGATCACATTTTAGCTTTGTGGTTTCATCATCTGTCTTTGTTAGCAGATTAACTCGAAGATTATAGCATGACAAGGCTCCCTACTGAACTGCAGGGCACAATAGATGCAGCTTACAAAAATATGGCCCATCAATGCCCTGTAAATGACAGCGTCACCTTTTTCTGGGGGGCCTGGGATGCCTCGGCAATGGCTGGACTTCTGAGCAACCCAGAGCTGTGCAGATGCTGCCCCAAGTCCCGAGCTGAAGATGCAGCCCTGTTGTGCCTCGAGGCTCGTGAACCCCCAGTGTTGCAGCATTTTTACCCTGAACTGCAGTGCCACCGACTCTGTGGATTTTCTATTCTGGGGGTGCAGACTTTCTATGATTTTTTTTTTTGCATCTTTGCTCTGACTGGATGCTCTGGGCAGCTGGGACCTCGGACCCTAAGGGCCCTCCTCTGGTCCCCTACGTGGAACGTGCATGCTCCGCACCCGGGATGCATTGGTTCACGGAACCGGGCAGAGCACCGGGCATCGTGTGCAGGTGCCCTCGGGTCTCCTGGGCTTTAGTTTCCACGGTCACAGACGCTGGTGCAGACCCCTGGCAGCCTCCGGTCCAGAAGAAGGAGGCTCCCACGTGCCCAGCGCCCCACTTCGGGTCGGAAACGTGCTGTGACTGCAGGGCAGAGGCCGGGGCTGCACCTGCCAAGCCCAGTTTCCACGGGGCCCCCGGGGTGCATTCCCCCTGAGGCCTGACTCGGCCGCAAGCTCCCAGCAGAGAAGCCCAAGGAGGAACGTGTTCCAGATGGCTCCGTGTCACCAGGAAATGGGGAGGTCTCCTTTCTGCTTTTCCTGAATTGAAAATACAGTCAAGGTGCCTGGTGCTCAAGGCCAAGTGCTGGGCTTGTGTTTGGGGGACGCTCGGAAGTCACCATCTCCTGAACACCCCCAAGGCGCCTGCTGACAGTGAGGCTCAGCTGGCCCTGTCCGAAGCAGAGGAAACTTCAATGGATGGGGCCCGGTGGGAAGTCTTCACTTACTTTTATTTTCTGTTTTTTGAGACAGAGTCTCACTGTGCAGTCCAGGCTGGCCTTGAGCTCCTGGTGATCCTCCTGCCTCAGCCTCCCAAGTCCTGGGATTACAGGTGTGCACCACCAGGCTGGGTGGGAAGTCGTAGGTCACTGGCAAAATGGCTCTGAAGGGGATGGTGGGACTCAGGCCTCTCCTCCTTCTCCCTGCATTCCTGCCCACGGGGTGAGAGGTTGGGCTCCACCCCTGCCTTCCCAAGCGCTGCATCCTCGCCACAGGCCATGGGGCGTGGCCCCGAGCAGCACAGCAAGAGCTAAAGAAGCCTTTGGTCTCTGCGGGCGTGGTCCCGCGTGTGAGGCTGTACTGACCCAGCGGGCAGGGCCTTCCACTCGCGTGGGCCCTAAGGGCGGGCCCGTCCCTGAAGAACAGCCGGGTCAGGCCCCGAGTGCGTCCACGCTGCCGGGGCCCACGCGATGTGGCCTGGCTGTCCCGCCCCTCTGCGCTCTCTAAGGCCCCTGCTGCACCAGGTCTGGGCCCTCTCCTCCCCCAGCAGAGCTGAGCAGGCGCAAAACAGGCTTCTGTGTTCATGCTCGAGTTTTTGGTGCGGGAAGCAGAGGCCTGGGGTCCTGCCATGTCCCTGCTGCCTACAGGGGCCTGGCATGAGGCCTCGGTGTGGCACGGTCCCCTGGAAGGAAAGTGTGGCCACCACCCGGCAGGGAACCCTCCCCTCCCAGCAGCCGGACCCCTGTGACTCAGACAACAGCCCCTGGGAGACCCTGCTCCCATTCGTCCTGGCTCCTCCGGGCCATCGGTGCCCACCCAGCAGACTCCCCAGTGCCAGGTGCCAGGCGAGCAGCTCCAGCCCTGCCTCAGGCACCCAGGCTGTGGGGCAGGTGGGCAGCCAGCTCCCCTGCCAGGGGAGTGGCTGCCATGGATGCAGAGAGCAGCGGGAGAGGAGAGGAAGCCTGGCCCACCAGCGTGGTCAGTTTCCTGTAGTGCTGTGCACTCAAAATAAGAAGCACTGTGCAGAAAGCTGCCAGAGACCCCTGCAGTGGGTTCCAGTCCCCACCTGCCAGGATGCAGCACAGGCCTGAGAAAAAGAACACACTAAGGACAGAACTAGGGGAGAGAAAGTGGGGGCCAGGACGGCCGATCCAGTGCAGCCGACAAAGGCCCTGGACGGTCCCAGGCACTGACTTTTACTGGTAATCAACTGGGGTAAAGGGGACCGGTGGTGTCTATGGAAATGAATGTAAACCAGTCTCAGAAAGGACAAGACAAAGCATTCTCGAATTAGGAACACAAATGGTTGTACTTAGAACATTGTCCTTCTACTCTGAAGGTTTAGTTGTGGGAACGGAATTTGGGTGCGAGTACTCTGACCTCGGCACATGGGCTTCGGCCAGACTCACTTCTATAAACCACCAGTTGGGTTAGCTCTTCACAGCCACCTTGGGCATAATAGTATTACGGTCCTCTGGGATTTTAGATCCAAATTCTTGCAAAGACAAGAAAATGAAATGATATTTTCATGCTTTACACCTACTGAGATTAATGGTCATCGCTGGGCTGGGGCAGGGAGATCTGAATGCTTGTGCATCTATGGTGGGGCAAAGCCACGCCCCTGTTCTCTCAGCACTCAGGAGGCTGAGGCAGGAGGATGGCAAGTTTGAGGTCAGCCTAGACTGCGTGGTCAGACCTTATCTCAGAAACAGCACCTCCCAGGGGATGCGGTGCAGCTGTGAAGGAGCTTGACCTGCTGGCCCTTCTCCCCTGAGAGCCTATGAGGCAGAAGGTGTCAGCCTCCCGGGAGACCGGGTGCGGTAATAACAGGCGGCCCTGCGCTGTCATCTCCGTCTCCATCTCAGAGCACCTAGCACGTGATGAGCGTCCCTGGCGAGGCATCTCAGCTCCCCATCTGGGAGCGGTTCCGACCGTCTGGGCCATAGCCCTGTGAGGAAGGCGGCACGGCGGGGCTCACAGCTGGGCGGAGGCCCGGCCAGGTTGGGGCCCCCCGGGCACACGGCGGAGGACGCAGCTTCCAGTCCAGGGGACCCTAGGGGGACCCGGCCCGGCAAGAGGGGGGGCTTCCGGGAGGGAGGGGCAGCGAGGGCTCCTCAACCACACAGACGCCCCCCTCCCCTGGCAGTGCCCCTGCTGGCTCTGAGCGGAACGGGGCGCTCGTCTGTCCGTGCAGCAGGGCTGGGCAGCAGCGAGAGGCTGGCGAGAGCCCGAGAGGCGCCCTGCCAGTGGGGTTTGTCACCCGGCACGGCGCGTCTCGCTGGCCTTGGCACCACGCAGCCTCCGGTAGTGCCGTGGGGCTGTCGTAGTGTAAACGCGTGTGCACACACCCGTGTGACCCCCACACTGCCCCTTGCCGCCCCCATGTCTGTGACACACACGTATATCTCAGGAAACCCCGGCGGCTCAGCGGCCCTCGAACGACCTCTCCGCCCAGGACTGGACGCTCCCCCAAGAGGGCTGGGCACATGACCCACGCTGACGCACCTCGAGGGAACCTCACAGCGCCCCAGCAGCTCTCCTCCCATTCTGAATGGGGAAACTGAGGCAGGGAGAGGCGAGCCCACCGTGTTCCGGGGCACAGGGCTGCGCGGAGGGATCTGGGGCCCAGGACTGCACGAGGTCGGCGCCCGAGAGGAGAAACAGCAGGCAGCCCTGCGATGGGCGCCTGTCCGAGGTGTTCCGCCCAGGACTGGCCCGGATTCTCCCAGCCAACCCTGCAGAGAGCCAGGCTCGGCCGGCCTGCAGTGGCCCCCGCTGCCGCCAGGGGGCGGCGTGCACAAGGCTACGCGGGAGCCTGGGAGCCCCGGCCCTGCTCGGCAGAGTCCACTCGCGCCTGCCTGCTGCCTGCTGCCTGCTCCTCGCTGTTCCCGTTTGTCCCACAAGGGGCCCTTCGTCCTCACTCCCGCTGGTCTCCCTCACTGCCCGTGGTCAACGCTCCTCAGGCTGCTCAGGCGCGCAAACCCCAAATGCACACCGCACGTGCGTGTGCACACATGAACGTGGTACAAACAGGTATACATATGCATGTGCTCGTGTGCACCCAGGCACACCCGCACACAGACAGGCTTGCAGACCTGTACACAAAAGCACACACCCAGTGCATGCACATGTGTGTACACATAGGCATGCACGCACAAATGCCTAGGCATGTCCACACGCGCGCGCACACACACACACACACACACACACACGGGCTCCTGAACATGGCCTGGCCCCCGCCGGCCTGAGCCAGCGCCTGCTGGTGCAGTGACTGTGGGAGGCCACCCGCCTGCCCTCTTCCCGGGGCCTTGGCCCATGCTCTTCCTCTGCTGTTCAACAGCTTCTCCCTGGGCAGAGGTGGCAGCTCGTGCGCTATGGGACACACCTGGCCTGCAGACGTGTGTTGTGCAACAGAGCTGTCAACAGTTAAATGCTGAGGGGCTTCATGCCCGTCCTCGGAGGCCCGGGCCCTTCCAGATTCGGCTCAGCACGTGGCCCTGCACCTGCCCTCAGCCTGGAGCTCGGCTGGGAGGGGCACCTGCCTGCGCCTTCACCATGTCTCCTTCCCGGGCAACGCCCCACCCGTGACCCCTGCTCCGCATCCGGGTGGGGCATGCAGCGCCCCGGGAGCCCAAATGGAGGCTCCGCCCAGGGCTCGACTTCATGGGCAGGAAGAGCACCGAGGCTGAGGCAGGAGAGGGTCCAGAGCCCCGGAGGGGTGGGAGCAGGGTCTGGGGGTCCCTGAGGCCTCAGTGTCTGGGGAGCAGCGTCCAGGGCGTCTGGAGGCAGAGTCGAGTGGAGCCCCACTGTGCTGTCTCCCCTGCGCTGTGTGCGGAGCTGCAGCCCGGGGGCCTGGGGGCGTGGCGGGGTGTGGGCCCCAGCCCAGGGCAGCGCTGTCCCACAGGAAGAGGCAGAGATGCGGGGTGCCCCAGCACGGGAGGCCCCATCCGCTTCGCCACCAGGCCTGCAGTGCTGCACACAGAGCAGACACCGCCCCAGAAGCAAAAGTCCAGCCGTGTCCTCGGAGTCACCATCCCCAGACTCCTTCCAGCACGTCCAGAACGAGGCCGTGCCAGGGCAGTGGGCAGAAGGCCCGGCTCCGCACACTGCCTCCCGGGCGCGCTGAGCAGATGCAGGAGCCCAAGGCCCTTCCACTGTGTTTCCCGGGCCCTCTCGGCCTCCAGCTGCTGTCTTCCTGAGCTCGGAGAGGCTCCCAGGCACAGCCCCTCTGGGCAGCCCCACTGCCTCGGCCTCGGCCTGCGGAGCCCCCGAGAGCTGGCATCCATCAAAGGCTGCCTGGCACCTGAGGCCCGGTCCCCCTGCCCGTGACCAGGCCGGGTATTCTGCTCCGGGCCTGAAGCATGGGGCCAGCGAGGTGGCCTTGGAGGAGGGACTGCACCGTCCGTGTCCCCTCCCAGGACCCCTCGGTGGGCACTGGGGCCGCCTGTCCTGCCCGCCGTGCCATCGAGCCCCCTTCAAAGGCTCCTCCTCTCCCCCCACCCCAGCAGGAGCCCCAGCACAGGCACTGGCAACCAGACCGGGTCTGCCTGCCTTGTGACCTCGCCCCTCGTCTGGATTTTAAACCTCGGCCTCTGGAGATGGGATTCGGTCCCCGCCCCTGAGGAGGCTGAGGCGGTGGGCAGAGCCGACCCCTGCCTGCCCACAGCTCCAGCCAGTGCCGCCTCGGCCCCCACATGCCTGGGTGTGCACGGCCCCAGCAGCACCCCAGGGTGGGCAGCGCCCAGCTGGAACTACCCCTCGACCGCCAGCCTGTCTTGTGTAGCCTGCAGCGCGCATTGGCCCCTACAGTCCATCTGGAAGATCTCCGCGCGGCACCGCCCCTCTATGGCTGGTGCCATTCAGGGAGAAAGAAGTGTCCCGTCCAGCAGACTGGCGGGGGCTGAGGTCCATGGTGGGCGCTGAGCAGGATGGGCAGCAGCTGCCAGGAGCACAGCCGCTCCCATCAGGTGTTTTCCTGGGACCCCGGCAACCACTGGGAACGCGGGGCTTCCCGGGGACACTGGTGGCCGTCTGCCAGCCTCATCCGGGTGGACAAGAGGGACCCCAGGTCACTCCAAAACTCACCCAGACCAGAGGCCGCGGAACAGAAACGGCTCCAGAATGACCCCAATGTGCAGCTCCCCTGTGGACCTGTAGGGGGCGGAGGTGAGCAGGACCTGGGTTTTTCAGAGAAGCCCCCGGAGGTTCATGACCCCCACCTCCGTCTGGGTAGGTTTCTTGGGTTCCGGGGCCTTGCAGAGCCCCTGGTCAGCACACACCCCACTGGCCAGTCAGTGCTCCCAGGCGGCTCTGCAGCCCACTGCCCTGTGGAGGCCACGCACCACACAAAGACGGGGTGGGTGCCGGCGATGTGTCACCCAGAGCATGCTGTCCCCTCTGTCCCACGGGGGCCCTGACACAACGCCGTAGGAAAGGGGACACTGAGGTGGCAAAGGGCTTGTTCTACTCCCCTGTAGGCCCCACAGCTGAGCCACAGCCTGAAGCCACATGGCCTACACCTCGGTTCCCAAAGTGTGTTCCCCGGGTGCTGCTGGGCACACTGGGAGCCCCCAGGCCTTTGAGGCATGACTGCTAACCCCACCAGCCTGTCCACTCAGTCACCAAGATGCCAGCTTTGTCCCTTGACAGTCAGCCGGACAGGTGTGAAGAGCACTGTGAGTCCCAGTCGCCAAGAAACGTTTGGGGACAGACACACGGTGATCAGAGAAACGGCACTGTGCAGGTGTACACATGGGAACCGGCAGGGGAGAGGGGACTGTCCCCAGGGGACACACAGGCAGCCAAGCCGCTACCAGCAGTGGGGCGCCCAGGCTGGGGGAGGCGAGGAGCTGGGGGCAGGGTCTGCGCCGTCCCCAGACAGTGCTGCGGGCACCTTCAGCCTCCAGGACGGCCAGGCCTGAGTCCTCTGTCACCTCCCTGCGGTTTGCTGCCTGCAACCTGCGGACGTGCATGTGTCCCAGGCAGCGTCCCTGGAGATGGCCCCATCTCCTCCCGGCCCTGTGCGGAGCCCAGGTGCAGCTGTGGCGGGGAGGCAGGGCCTCAGAGTGGGAGGTCATCTTTGCACTCAGCCACAGTCCCGGGTCCCAGGCTGAGCCAGACAGGCAGAGGTGACCCCAGCAGCCTGGAAACCCTGCCCCGGCACAGCCTCCGACCTCCACAGCAGCCAGGGGCTTTTCCTCTCCGACCAGGGACACAGCGTCGCCACCCCACGCCCTGCGCCAGTTGCTGTTGCAGGCGGCTCCTGAGCAGGCTCCACACTTCCTGCCGCCTGTTTCCCAATCTCCTCTTGTCCCTTTGTCCCCCACCCTGCCCCTGTCCCTGGAGCCCCCCATGGCCCCCTCTACACTGTGTGAAGTGAAAGCAAAGTCAAGTTGTTCCAGGGGGGACGGTGGGCAATGACCGTGATGTGCAGCCACCGGTTACAGACAGTCACATGCCTGTGTTCTCAGGTTTGCACACATTCGGTCATTAACAATTTCCCCATTTGTTAAATTAACAAATGGGGAAACTGAGGCCAAGCAGTCAGGAAGAGCCAGAACCGAGAGCTCAGTGCTGATCTCAGGACGGTGAAAACCCTGATCCTGATCATGGTAAATCCTCTCTGTCGGGTGAGGAGATGCAGGAAAGAGAGAGAGAGAGGGAGGAACTCGCGGGGCTCCACGTCTCCCAGGAAGACAGCCGTGGCCTGAGACATGGAGCACCACCTGCCTGCTCCGAGAGCGAGGCCATCGCCCCACTCTGGGAGTCACCCCGAGAAAGTTGGGCGGTGAGCGGCCAGAGGCCCCAGGAGGGGCTCGTGGAGAGGTGGCCAGGAACCAGGCTTGGAGCCGCAGAGGCGGGGGAGGAGAGGAGGCTGCGCCCAACCTCCTGTCCGGCAGCCTGTGTGCTCCGAGGCCACAGGCCCCAGAGAGGCTCAGTCCCCCACAACCCTGGCGCCAGGACGACTCGTGTGGCCACTCTGTAGGATGGCCCAGCTCGGCCCAGGCGCCACTGGAAGGCTTGGGAGCTAGGGTGGGTCTCGGGCTGTCTAGCCTCGTGCACAGGAATCCCCAGCATAGCTGGGCTCAGAGAGGAACAAGGCAGCTACCGCTAACACTGTACCTGGACACCACTGTCAGGGCTCCTTCTCCCAGCGTCACGGGGCTCTATAGGGCAAGGTCTCAGGGCCTTCTTCCTCCTTTTGTCCCTGCCCTTGTATGACAGTCCTTGGGGTTGCAAGATGATCAGACATCGTAACAGGAACCTCAGAGAAAGCCTCACCAGCCCGGGCCCCTACAAGAGTGCTCCAGGACCTGCTCATCTGCTGCTATCTCATTGGTCAGGACTGGTCACATGACTACCCTGCTGCAAGGAAATCTGGGAAATTTATTTCCAATATGCTCCCAGAGTAAATGGTTTTCTGCTGGGAGGAGGAAGAGATTGAATATTGTTGATCTCTCCCCTGATATCGGTCCACTAGAGGGAACCTGGCGGACAGGGCTCTCACGCTACTGCCCGCCTGTGTAGTGAGCCAATGGTACCCCGTCAACACTTGCTGCACTTTGTTGTGGGTGTGTACTAAGCTCATCAGCAACAGCAGTCAGGACCCCATGGTCAAGAGAGGAAAAATAGTGATAGGAGCCAGGCTCGGTGATGCATACCTGCAGTTCCTCAGGAGGCTGAGGCAGGAGGATTGCGAGTTCAAGGTCAGCCTGGGCAAGTTAATGAGACCCTGTCTGAAAATTTAAAAATAAACAGGGCTGGGGATGTAGCTCAGCGGTAGAGCTCCCGCCTTGCATGCGTGAGGCCCTGGGTTCAGCCCCTGGAACTACACAGAAGACGGGGGCGTGAGCTCCTCGCACTCACAGGGCTGCGGTGCTGAGACAGGAGACACAGAAACAGCCGACACCTCGGACCCGGAGGCGGGAGCAGACTCAGGTCAGACTGCGTGCGTCAGACCTAGAGCCTTTTTTAAAACCCGCTTTGTTTCAAATATCCGTTTAGAGACATTAGAGAAAGGGGCAAAGGGCCCAGAGCGCGGCCGCCCTCTCAGCCATCCTCCAAGGCGGCCTCGAGGCCCCGTGATTCCACTCCTGGGAAGACGCTCTTGGCGCTCGGCTGCTCTCTCCCCTTTCACGCCAGCCCTGTGGACTAGTGTGGAAACCGCGCTCCTCCTCCATCCGGTCCTGTAGGTACTGTCGCACCCGCTCCAGCATCCCTGCCGCGCGTGGGCCGCCAGCTTGGGCGGTTAACCCTTCCCCCCTGGGTGGGGAGTGAGGGACCGGCACTGCCGAAGTCATTCAAAGACTGGCTCCAGTAGTCAGCCCAGCCAGGCCGCCGCCCTGTGAGCAGCAGGGACTCGGGGCTGCAGGCAGAGCATGAGGGAGCAGAGGTGGGGAAGGAATTCGGGCCCACAGTTTTCGGGGCTGACGATGCCTGCGGGGACCCAGTGCAGGGCGGGGTGCCAGTGACTTCCCCTGCCCTCTCCAAGCCAGGATGACTCCCTGCTGCCCAAGGGCCAGTTGGCATTTCCTGGACTGTGTTCCTCAGCCCCTCAAGAGGACTGTGGATGCCACGCCTCGGCTGCGAGGGGAAGGCAGGAGCCAGCAGGCAGTGGCCAACAGCCACGGTCAGCCATTGAAGGTGCAAAGTACGTGAATCTCGGGGTGTTTGAGAAAAGTAGAAAGTCAAAATGTTTGCTTGCAATGTCTTGGTCTTTAAAATGTGACAGTTTAAGCGGGGTGTGGTGGTGCATGCCTGTGATCCCAGCACTCTGGAGGCTGAGGCAGGAGGATTGTCAGGAGTTCAAGACCAGCCTGAACTACATAGAGAGACCCTCTCAAAAAAAAAAAAGGTTTTTTTTTCTCTTAAATTCTTTTATCGGTACATTTTAGGTATACAATGCAGTTACATTCATCACTGGGATCTTGTACCTGTACATGCTGTATCTTGGTTCTTATTTTTTCCCCATTCCCTGTGTGCCCTTCAACCCCTCCACCCCTCCCTATTTGCAAAGGCTTTGTTTCCATTTATTTCTTGTCTCATAATTTTCCCTTTCCCTTCTTTCCTTTCCCCTTCCCCTCCTACTTCCCTACTGCTTTGCCCCTTTTCTTCCTATTTCCCATTATCAATTATTCATTGTAATCCTTATTTACACTTTTAGTATTTCACATCATTCTCTATTACCAAATAGAGAAACTATTCAGTATTTACACATGTGTGTCCTATTTATTTCACTTAAGAGCATGGCCTCAACGTGCATCCATTTAGCTATAAATGTCTCTAACTTCTCATTCTTTATGGCTGAGTAGTACTCCATTTTATTTAAAAAAAAACAAACCACATCTTCTTTATCCAGTTTCCAGTTGATGGGCACTTGGGCTGTTTCCAAGCTTTAGCTATTACAAACTGTGCCGCTACAAACATAGGTGCACATATATCACTGTGGTATGATTCTTTTAATTCTTTTGGGAAGATTCCCAGCAGAGGAATAGCTGGGTCAAATGGGACCTCTAAGCCTAGTTCTTTGAGGTATCTCCGTACTGATTTCCACAGTGGTTGTACCAGTCTGCACTCCCACCAGCAGTGGAGAAGGGTTCCTTTCTCCCCACACCCCCGCCAGCATTTGTTATTGGTTGATTTCTTGATAGCAGCCATTCTTTCCAGAGTGAGGAGGAATCTCAGTGTCGAAAAACAAAAAAAAATGACAGTTTAAGAACTGGAGGACAAGTGTACCCTCACCCACCTGGCCCACCCACTCCAGAAGCCCCCGGCCCTGGCCACATCTTTGGACTTCAGAGATGAAGTATTTCAGGTGTTGATTTTGGTTTGGTTTGGTTTTACTCATTCCGATTCTCATTGAACTTTATTTGTTTCCCATTGGTTTTTGTTTCTGTTATTTTTTGGTACCGGGGATCGAACTCAGGACCTTGTGCTTGCAAGGCAGGCGGCAGCACCACTGAGCTAAGTCCCCGGCCCTGTTTCCCATTGGTTTTACTTCAAAGTAAAACTATCTTAGCGTGGTAGGCCCCTTGTGCTTTGTAAGAGGCTCTGATATCTCCCAGTGTTTGCTCTTCCTGATTCGGGACACAGACCGGGCCACCTCGCTACCACCCGACACACCATCCTTTCCCAGACCAAGGGTGCTGGGGAACAGACGCCGGCGACCGGGAAACTCCCTCCCAGACACCCCAGGCTCCCAAGCCCGGGCCCTGCCTCCTCACACACAGCAGCCACCCTCTCTGGTTCATCCTCAGGAAGTAGACAGAAGCAGCCCCAGAGGGCCCGTGGAGGGACGCCCAGAGCCTTGGTGGTCCCGGCCCCTGCCCTCACGATGGTCCATCCCCAGAGCAGTGAGCACGCTTGGCTCTCGGCTCCTAGCAACATCTTCGTGTAATCAAATCTCATCTCCCTGGGCTGCGGGATCTCCAGCCGGTGATAGCCCGCAGGCTGGGCTGGGACACGGAGGGCTTTGGGGCCCTGTAGCAGGAAGCACTCGAAGGGACAAGGATGTTTTGCTTTATTTTTTGAGACAGGGTCTCGCTATGTAGCCCAGGCTTGCTTGGGACTCACTATGCAGCCAGGCTGGCCTCAAACCTATGGCGATCCTCCCGCCTCAGCCTCCTGAGAGCTGGGATTACAGGCGTGCACCACCACGATCAGCTGGAAATACACTTTACAGATCATGCATGAGTTTCTGTGTGTATGTATGTTCTGCGTATGCACAGCTGTGTGTTGATATGCACGTGGGTGCCCATGTGAGTACACACAGGAAGGAAGAGCCACTCATCCTGGACCTGCCAGGGCCAGCACTGTGCCCACTGTGCCAGGCAAAGCCCAGAGGGCAGCACGCAGAGGGAATGCGGGCTCTGACCCGGCGGGGCGTGGGCAGCTTCCACGGGGACGCACACAGCCGTCCCACTCCACCTGGTCCTGAGCGAGCCGTTTCCCGGGTGTGCGGGCCCTCGAGCCACTCACCGACCTGCGCCCGCCGGCCTCATCCTGGGCTCTGACCGTGCCTGCGGAAGCCTGTGCTCAGCCCCTCAAGCTCAGGAAGACAGAGGGGACGTGGGCCAGGCAGAAGGCTGAGCTCGGGAAGGGAACGGCAAGGGGGGAGCCCGGGGGACTCCCCTGGGGGCAGCGATGGCGACCTTGCAGAAGAATGGGGACCTGGCCCTCGTAGGAACCAGCTCCCCAGGAGGAGCGGGCTGCTGGGCTGAAAGCATGGGCGCCTACACGTTTACAATAAAGTACATGACACCCGGGCGCTCACAGAACCACAGGTCAGGCTGGAAAACTGGGCCTGCAGCTCAGCTCCCGAGACAGCATCTGCTGAGCTTCCCAAGCATGAGAAACTCTGAGCCCCGGGACATCGCCGCCTCAGCCCCCTCCGCTGCCCATCCCGGGCCACCTGCTGTAGGCGGGGGCAGCCGTGGGTCCCGGCCCAGCAGGGACAGGGAGACCGGGCCCCCGGGGCCTGTGGTTCTGTCCGGGTCGGGACTCCCAGCGGAGATCTCTGGACCTCGGGGTGACAGTCCCCAAGGGGCGGGGGGCTGGAAACCCCACACTTCACAGGCTTTCCTCGTCGCTGGGCCGGGACCCGACCCCTCCGCTTTAGAGGAGAGGCTCACTTCAGCTCGCGGTTTGGAAAGGTCTCAGTCCATGTGGGGGCTCTGGGGGGTGGCCTGGCCGAGTGGTGCTGCCGTGGCATGGTGGACGGGAACGGAAAGAGAGCGAGAGGGGCCGCGCCCGGGGACCGCCTCTCCCAGCCAGGCCCCGCCTCCCAACCGCTCAGCCCGGTGACCCGCCCACCTCCTGAAGGCCCTGCCTTTTGGCGAATCTAGAATGAAACCATACTCGCCCCCAAGGGACAAAGACACGTCCACGTGTCATCCAGGGCATGCAGGGCCCTGGCACCCCCAGGTGGGGACTGCGCTGGAGCTGGGGTGGCCGTCGTGGACGCTGAAGAGATGGCCAGGAGGGGCGCAGGGAGGGGCCAGGCAGAAGAGGGCAGGTCGGGTCACCGGGAGCAGACCGGGAGGGAAGGACAAAGCCGGAGCCATGCAGCCAGCAGGAGGCGCTAGCGAGTCTTCCGAGCCCCTCCCTCCAAGGCTGGGGTCTGGGAGGCAGCAGGAGGACAGGGTCTTTGGTGACTGATGCTGCAGGACGTCAGGCAGGCCTCTCCAGCCCAGCGACCCCTGAAGCATGAAGCAGGTGCTCCCTGTCACCCCCAGGCCTCTCCTCCGGTCCTGGGGTGTTTCGAGCAGGGACACACATGCACCTGCGGCCTGGCCCTGTGTCCACTGAGCCTAGAGCCTGGGGGGTCCCTCGAGCCTTCCACGTCTAGGGAAGTGGCTGGGGGGTGGCAAAGGGAGGCACAGCCGCCCACCCTGTCCCCTGTGCCATCACGGGTGAGGATGCTGCTGCTGTCGGTTTCCCCCGTGAGGCGCACAGGCTGTCGGCCTCAGTGGGCGCCCACAGTCTACAGAAGGTCCTGGCCCCCAGGCCCTCAGCTGTCCCCTTGCTGCACAGACTCTGTCCCTTCCTCAGTGGGCGGATTCCAGCACTGCCAGCCTGGATGCCACCTGCTGCGGTTGGGTCGGTGCCTGCAGGGCCGGGGTCGCCGTGGCTGAGCCAGTGAACTTGGCACCTGCTGCAGACACTTGGTAGCCCGTGAGGGAGGTGCTCCTGGGGACCCCTGGAAGCCACCACACACACGGGCCCTGTGGACAAGTGGACCACAGCAGCACTGTGGCTGCCAGGCGAAGCTCAGGACAGGAGAGAACCCAGGCCTTGTCTCCTCCTGTCCTCCTGCGTGCCCAGCGTCCCCCTCCAGGGCTTCCCGTTGTTATCCGCCGCAGGCTGGGAAATCACTTCTTCCTTCCTGCCCTGCCTGAGGAGGGCCTGGAGCTTGCCACCCTGCGGTGAGGTCACAGCCTGGTTCCCACGTCCCCGTCTGGGGCAGGGGCATCTTCCGGGAAGACAGCGGCAGACACAAAGCGAGCGAGCTGACCCCATGGCTTCCTGCTCTGCTCACACCTTCCTCCCTGTGCCTTTCAAGTCCTGACCGACCGCAGTTTCACAGGACGACCGGAACTTTCCTCCAAGGGGAGATCAAAGCCCAGCAGAGGCCGCCCCCTCCCTGAGCGGCCCAAGCTTCCTACAGCTGTGTGCCACAGGGCAGGGAGCTACGGGGCGCTGCAGAGGCCTCGGCATTCCAGGGCCATCCTGGGGGTGCCGTCCAGCTGCAGGATCCCAGCACCCAGCCCAGAGGTAGTGGACAAGCTGACGGAGGCCAGGCCTTGCCTCACTCGGCCACGGCCAAGCGTTTGCTGCACCTGGGGACAGAGTGGGAGAGACTTGGGCCCTGCAGCGCTTTGCTTGGCCGAGCCTTTCATGAACTTTTGGTTCCGTGAACTCAGACACGGCCCCCTTGCCACACCAGGTGGATGTCACTGCTCTCTGGGAGCCCTGAGGAGTTTACCCAGTGCTTGAGTAAACAGAACGCTTGCCGATTGGCTACCAAGGGCAGCTGCTTCTGCCCCGGGTGGCTCTGGAGTCCCGGGCAGCAGCGCCTTCAGAAGAGGAAGTTTTCCTGCCATCCTAGACCGAGGCCCCAGGCCGGCCGGAAGTGCCTGGCTTTTTCAATCGAAATCAAAGTCACGCAGGAAACCAGGAGAAGCTGGTGCCTGACCTCTCCTCCTCGCGGGCAGCCTGTCACTGTCACCGTGCTTCCTCAGCCCGCCCCTCCAGCCTCGGCCTGCCAGTGGCCACCGCACACGCCTGTCCACCTGGGGTCCCCTCCTCCGCCCGCACCAGCCCCAACTGTCACCAGCCCTCCAGGGGCCTGGACTGCTTCCCAGGGCCGAGGCCACACAGAGCCCGGCCCCCACTCTCCAGGAGGCTCCGGGAGGCAGGAAGAAAGGCGGCCTTTGGTGCCAGCCCTCAGGGCTGGACCTCGGACCCACTTAGAGGTGGCCAGGACCTCGAGGCTCCGAGGTGGGGGACACCGGGTACGGGGTGTGTCGGGCTGTGTGCACCAGGGGTCACCAAGAAAGAGGTGGCTCCCTAAGGGCTTGGGCTTTCTCTTTGGGGTGGCCAGATTTGCTGGAACTGGATAGAGGCAGGGACACAACAGGGCAAAGGCAACAGATGCCGCTGAACGTGCACTTTCAGTGATGAATTTTCACAAAGTTGCAAACGAGAACAAAGGGGAAGGAAAACTCACCACGCAGAGACGCCGCCGCACACAGACACCAGGGAGGTGCAGGGAAACGGCCGCGCGCCAAATACCCGGCGCACACTGGGCACGCAGGCTCCCTCGGGGCCAGGGCTGGATGTCACGGGCTGGCCCCGCTGAGCCCCGTCTTCTGGCCTTTCCCTGTGTCGCCTTCTCCCACCCTCCTCCTGTTACTTGGGTACACTGGGGAGGGCACGGGAGGCGCCGCACACCTCTAGTCCCAGAATCGGGAGCTGAGGCAGCCTGGGCAACTCAGTGGCTCCAAAAGGCCCCGCCCGTCTCCAAATAAAATACAAAGGGACTGAGAGGCCGCTCAGTGAGGTCCTGAGCTCAATCCCCATTACTTGTGTTTTTTAAAAAGTGGAAAGGGCTGAACACGGCCTCAGCCCAGGCATCGCCGAGTCTCAGGCCATGTGACAAGAACGGTGGGCTGCAGCGGACTCCGCCGCCTGGGCCAGGGTCCCTGGGTGACTTCTAGGGCAGAGGCCGGGGGCAGCTTCAGGCGGAGGTGCACTGATTGGAAAGGGACGTGGAACTTTCTGGAACTGATATAGGGACAGTGTGTCACTCCCAGCCTGCTAGACGCCAGTCACGCGGAGTTCACGTTCCCCGAAGTCCACGAATGAATTCTAAGTAGCAACGGCAGCTAAGAGTGGGCAGGTGGGCTAAGGAGTCGGAACGGGGGATAGGAGTGGCTCCCGAATGGGCGGCTGAGAAAGTTTTATAGGGCAGCATCACGAGGTGGGTGCAGCGTGGGTCAGACATTATCAAACAAGATTGATTGTGACAGCTCGGATGGGCCATCTGGTCCCGGGGACACTGGGGGACACTGCGGGCGCTTTTAGTGGGCACTTGAGGGTGGGGCTGCTGGCATCTTGTGGGACGTCCCCACCCCTCAGAACCCTCACCCCCAGTGAGGGAGGTGCCGGGACGGCCTAGGGTGCGAGGGACCAGGAAGGGGCTCACAGCCTCTGCCAGGAGCAGAGGTTAGAGGTCAGAGGTCGGGTTGCTGGAACGTCTGAGGTCATGGAGCAGACACCTCCTTTACTAGATGCCAGGCCCGACATCTGCCCTGGAGTTGCCACTTACTGCCGCCCTGCTGCCTCTCTGGGCTCCGCTCCCAGCTTTCCCAGCCCCTCGCTGACTGGCTGCTGCACGCCCACGGTATCTTCGTCGCTTTGCCAACATTTTTAAATCAGAGGATTTCATACAATCTGGACTTGCATTTCCTCTTAAAAGGTGGCAGGCTTGGCGAGGTGGGGCCAGGACTCACTGGACAGATCCCTGGACACGGACGCGGGGCTCGAGCTGCTGGCCCCGGAAGGACTGGGCCCCAGCTGTGCAGCCTCGCGGCTCCTGGCTGCTCTGAGTCCCCAGCCTCCCAGGGTCCCGCTCGGAATTCAGCTGGGCACACCGAGGCCCACAGTCCCGGCCTCGCGTCTCCTTCCAAGGCTGGATGGGAGCAAAACTATGCAGCCACTGGGAAATGGGGTCAGTTCCTGGAAACCAGAGAAGGCCTGAGATCCCGCAGCTCCACCCCAGGATCCAGGCCCCTGAGAACCAAAAGCACAGAAGAGATGGTGCTGGGGGTCGAACCTAGGGCCAGCCACGCCTGAGTTCACAGCTGCAGATTTGCAGCAGCCAGGAGAAGCTGCCACGCCGGTGCCACGGCTACACCAATCACATCCACGAGCCTCACGGCCGCTGCAGTGCAGTCAGGGCAGCCAGCCGGGCACAGAGGACAAACCTGTCTCTCACACTGCAGGCACCGGCGCAGCCCAGTCCAGACAGCGTGCAGGCCGCCGGGGAGAGAGGGACCGGGCAGCAGGGGCCCGTGCTTCCTGCGGACAGACTTTCAGCTCCTAAGATGCAGAGAGCTCTGGGGACGGACGGTGCTGGTGGAGGTGCAGGTCTCGGAATGTATTTGGTATCACTGAACTGTCCACTGAACATGATTAGGGTGGTCCGGCAGGCTGAGGCTGATGCAGGAGGATCCCAAGTTCAAGCCCAGCCTGGGGAACTCAGCAACTTAGTGAGACCCTGTCTAAGAATGAAAACTGAAAACGGGCTGGGGATGCAGCTCAGTGTGAAGACCCTAGTACTGCGGAACAGTTTCTCAAAGATTAGGATGGTAAAGTCTATGTAATGCGTATTTTGCCACAATAAAACCCTTTAAAAAACCAAGGCAATGGATGGAACGGGCTGGAGAGAGCCCCAAGCTTCAGTGGACATGGACAGAAGACGGCCGCGGAGGAGCAATCATTCGCGTGCCCTCTCCACAGCGCTCACCAGTGCCGAGTCCGAACACACTGACCCTCAAACTGCAGCCCACTCCCCGTCCCGGGCTGGCATTCAGTGCCGAGAGAGCAAGGAGGGGCAGGGACATAAAGGTTCAGGCCTGGGACCCAGGGAGGGGACTTTGGAAGGGAAGCGAAGCAGAGGGAACCAGAGGCTGGGCCATCAGCTGGACGCGGGTGGGCGCTTGCCTTCCCCGAGTCGCCCAGAGGGGTGTGGGGACCCCACTTGCAGAGTGGGCTGCTGGCCCTGGGAAGGGCCGGAAGTCAGCAGCCCCGGGGGAGGAAGCCGTTTCTAAGCCCTGACCCCACGTCCGCACCCTCTTCACAGGTGTGCAGAGTGCTGGTCCTGGGGGTGGCCAGTGTGGTGGCAGCAGGGCAGCCCATGGCTGTGTGCGGAGCTGTGCCAAGAGGCTGTCGCCATCCACAGCGATGCCGAGAGTGGCCTGCAGTCCCGGGACGCTGGGCAGCCACTGCCAGCCGCCGCTGCCCCAGTCAGCCACCATCCCCAGTGCTCAAAGACACACAGGGCAGGCCAGGGCCGGGCCGAGGGGTGGGGAGCCTGGGGCACAGTGCCGTGTCCCGACACCAGGAGTGCTAGCTCCCGGTTTCTCTGGCTGCGGCGGTCTTGCTTGAGGACTGCAGACACATGGATGTGCGTGACTCCCTGTTACCTTGACTTCCCAGTAGGCAAGACATTACACGGCTGCACAGGTGCGAGAGAGAAGATCACAGTGCAGTGAGTTAATTCTGAGAGAAGGGAGGTTCCTGGGGGCATGGGATGGGGCAGTGGCAGCTCCGGACTTGACCCTCCCTGGGCCCCGCCCGGGTGTCACAGCGGGCAGGGGAGGTGCTGGGGCTAAGTTCCCCGAGGGCCCCCAGGACCCTGAGTCTTGTGGTGTTCAGGGCTCTTGCAATGGCACCCGTAACCCAGGCGGGATGCTCATTCCGCACGGCTCTGCTGTCGGGGTTAAGCAGCTGATTCTCGCGCGGGAGAGAGAAGGGACGCAGGTGGCTGCCTCAGCGCCTTCATCCGACTCGGTAGCTGAGGTGGCTGAGGCAGCTGTAAGGCAGGCAAAGGGTGCCCCAGAGCTTGGGGAACTTGGGCCTCTGGAAGAGTCTGCTCGAATACGATCACCAGGTTGGGGTTAAAACCTCGTAACTTCTACAAGGACGATCTTTTCTCCTGGACAGAAACGCCTTGCCCGCCTTTGACTTCAGCACTTGCCTTACAGGTCGGGGCCACCATCAGAGGTCCCGCCGCCTTCTAGAAAGTTAAACGCCACGGTCACATGGGGAGGATGCGTGTCCCAGCCTCGAGGACTGTCCTGACAGCTTCCCCAAGACTCCGGCGCCTGCTCAGCAGCTTTTCCGCCGAGCACAGTCCCCCTCTGCCCTGGGATTCGATCCACGGCTTCACTCACAACCTCCGGCCGTAGGTGGGTCCCGGCACCCTTTGGGCGTCCATTTCTTCATGAGCAAGACGAGGATAATAACAGCAGGAAGGCAGGTTGTGAACAAGATGGGAACTGGTATCCTAACCGGGAGGCGATCCCTGCATGCTGCCCGGGGACCCATCTGGGCTTGCCATCTCTGGCCCGGTGGGTTGGGACCCCATCATTGTGACTGGGGTGCCCCAGTCTGGACCCTCGTGCTGTCACAGAGCCCACACATACAGGGGCTGCAAGGTGCATTCTGGGAGGAGGGTTTGCTACAGGGTTGCTCCCCGGGGCCCAGAGGAAGTGAGCCAGGGTCTCGAGACGGAAGCCACGCAGTATACCCCGGCTGATCTTGGGGTGCTGCTCCCCAGGGCCTGTCTGGGCTGGCAGGGAGGCTCGGAGTTGGGGAGGCTCTGTGAAGAGGCTGCACCAGGCAGAGCTGCACCCCCAGCTGCATGGCCACAGAGCTTCGTCCTGGTGGCAAAGAACCAGTGGCCACAGCCCAGAAACACCGGCACTGGGGCAGCGCAGGGTCTCGACTTCTGCTCCAGGCTGCTGGAGGCTTGGACATTCAGTGCTTCACGAGGTACTTAAGATTCTCACGAGCATCTCTGATTGTCGGGCACGGTAAAAGTCTGTAATTTGCTCCAGTGGACTCCGAACTTGACAGCACCCCCTTCGGACCTTACTTGGTTCTGCTTGCTCCCCTGGAGCCCCATAAAATACCCTAACGTTTCCCCACCTGGTGCTGGCCAAGGCTGTCCTAACAGCGGGGGTTGGAAGGAGGTGGGGGTTTTCGGGCCCTGGCAGAGCCACCTCACTCAGCCTGAGTTTAACCTCGCGGCCCCTGGCTCTGGGGTGCTGGCTCACCCCGAGTCGGTGAGTGATTATGTCTGGGAGGTGGAGGGGCAGGGGAAGTGTGACAGGCGCACGGTGGGAGGGAGCAGGCCTTGCAGTATCTGCCCGGAGCTGGGGAGCAGGCAGTTGCAGCCTGCAGGCAGGGTCCTCATGTGGCAGGTGGTGTCCCGATCCCCGATCCCCACGGGCGGCAGTGACCAGGCTTTAGGGCGCAGCCTGTGATCTGCCAGGGCAGCTGGGCAGACTGAGCGTGCACCGGCCAACCGCCCGCAGCACCGAGCTTGGCAAAGACAGGAGTGAAGCTATAAGTCCAGCACCAGGTGCCCCAAAGCCGCACTGCCCTGCAGCTGAAGGAGTGACTGTGACCATTTCCGGCTCCTGTGAGCACGTGCTCCAGGAAGACTTTCCAGAAGGTGGGCACTGAGCGGAGCCCAGACCACGGCGGGAGCCGAGCTTGCTGGCCTGCAGAGCTCACTGCTGCCCCAAGGCTGCCCATACCGGCACTACTGCTGCCTTGGCTGTCAGGGTCAGTGAAGAAACACTGACCTGTGAGGACTGCTAGGAGGGGGAGGGGGAGGAGGAGGAGGAGCCAGAGGAGCAGGAGCAGGAGGAGCAGGAGCAGGAGGAGCAGGAGCAGGAGGAGGAGGAGCAGGAGCAGGAGGAGGAGAAGGAAGAGCAGGAGGAGCAGGAGCAGGAGGAGCAGGAGCAGGAGAAGGAGCAGGAGGAGGAGCAGGAGCAGGAGGACGAGCAGGAGGAGGAGGAGCAAGAGGAGGAGCAGGAGGAGGAGCAAGAGGAGGAGCAGGAGGAGGAGGAGCAGGAGGAGCAGCAGGAGGAGGAGGAGCAGGAGGAGGAGCAGGAGGAAGAGGAGCAGGAGGAGGAGGAGGAGGGGGAGCAGGAGGAGGAGCAGGAGGAGGAGGAGCAGGAGGAGGAGGAGCAGGAGGAGGAGGAGGAGCAGGAGGAGGAGCAGGAGGAGGAGGAGCAGGAGGAGGAGGAGCAGGAGCAGGAGGAGGAGGACCAGGAGGAGGAGGAGGAGCAGGAGGAGGAGGAGCAGGAGGAGGAGGAGGAGCAGGAGGAGGAGGAGGAGCAGGAGGAGGAGGAGGAGGAGCAGGAGGAGGAGGAGCAGGAGGAGGAGGAGGAGCAGGAGGAGGAGGAGGGCAAGTGAAGCCTCGCTCAGCCCCCGCTGCCCGGGAAACCAAGGCTGGTCCCATTCGCCCATGCAGGGCAGCCCGGGCCAAAGTCTGGATGCAGCCCGCTCTGTCTTCCTCCTCGCCTCCCATGGGCCCTCTCCAATCACAGGCTCTTTATTTATACTCATTTGTTTATTCACTGATTTATTTGCAGTTCTGGGGATTGAGCCCAGGGCTTTTGGAGTGAGCTAAATCCCCAGCCCTCTTAAAACACTTTAAATTTTGAGACAGGGTCTTGCTGAGTCACTAAGTTGCCCAGGCTGGGCTCAAACTTGGGATCCTCCTGTCTCAGCCTACCAGAGCATGCCACCGCACCCAGCCTCGTATTTTGTTTGTTTTTTGGTACTGGGGATCGAACTTGGGTCCTTGTGCTTTCGAGGCAGGTGGCGGAACCACTGAGCTAAATCCACGGCCCAAGCCTCGTATTTTTAAAAAGACCTCCCCGCGTCATCTTTGGCTGCCTTGACAAATCCCCCCTGGCCTTGCCATTTTTTTCAGATGTACAACCAAATATGGTTCCCATGACAACAGCCCAAAGAAAGTAAACTTAATTACCCTCACTGAGAGGCGAGGTCTTTGAGCCCTTTCAGACAGTCTCTTTTAGTGCAAATACAATCCTGGGTTCCATGGGCGGTCTGCACCTCACAGCTCGGGATGTTCAAAGCAGGACAATCGGGCCCCTCCCTAAGTGCCTGAATGGAAGTTTGTATGGCTTGCGTTTCAAAGTCCCCCAACGAGAACCTTTCATATTCAAGAGCAAAGTAACAGAATTCGAAACTTTTATTAATAATGGAAAAGTCTTGCATGACACGCTCACAGAAGCCAGGAAAATATGCAAAGAAATCACAGGAGACTTTGCCATACCAAAAAGCAGCCACGACGCAGGGGCAGGGTGGGCCTGGTCGGTGCGGGGCGGGGAGGGACGGGGGGCCGCAGGGGCAGAGTTGGTGTCTTTGCTGCACTTGGGGGCCGGCGCCGCATGGCCTGGGGACTGAGGGCCACGACCCAGCCTGGGCCACCGTACTTCACAAAGTACTGCGGGTGCTGGTCACAGTCCCTCCCGGTGCCTGCCGGGCCCTGGCCGCTCGGGTGGACGCCACGCCTGCTTCCCGGCAGCCCGAGGCGGGTTGAATTCCGTCTAACAGGCGAACCTCGTGCCTCAGTTAGCTTCCATCATTGCCCCCCACCTGATCCCTGATTACTTCAGTTCTGGGGATTTCCTTAGTCTGTGCAAACAAGTGAAAAGGCCAATCTTTGGGTCGTCTTGATAAACAACCCTTCCTTTCTTTTTTCTCTGGTACCAGGGAAGGAGGTCAGGACCTCGCACTTGCCAGGCAGGTGCGGTGAAAAGGCAAATCTTAGTCATCACATTGCACGCTTTGACTGGTTAGTTCACCCGAACGTTCAGACAGAGGGTGAGACTTTGTGGAGTGCAGCAAGCACAGCTTTAGATTAAGAAAGCCCTAAAGTGATGGCACGGATGCTCCTCAGGATGGCCAGGGACAAGCCAAGGCGGGGCCCTGCATCCGCCCAGCACCCCCGAAGGAAGGAGGGTCATCACCCGCCTGTCGTGCCCAGGCTCAGTGCTTACAGGCTCTGCTGCCAGCTGCTGGCCGGCTGCTCCCAGAGGGCCTCACCCGGGCCCCAGGCAACGGCGCCCCTCTCCTCAGCCGCCTGGCTGGGGTCCAGGGGCCCCGTGGAGGGGATGTGGCAAGGGATCGTGGAATCAGACAGAAAGGACAGAGGGCAGAAAGGAGGCCAGCACTGTCCCAGACCCGCAGGCTGGGGGCAGCCACCACGGAGCCCACGGCGGGGCGTGTGAGGGCTGCACCTCAGCAGGGGGGAATCCAGGGGAACCCTGGTCCACGCCCCAAGCCCCCTTTGATTCCCGGATGTTTTCCCACAGCTCTCTCACCGCAGGTTTCCGGGTGTGCACCCCCCAGGCTCCCCCAGGAGCCAACACCCCTGATGCACAGGGGAGGGACTCCCCCATGAACTGCACTGGAGGCTGCTGACAAACTGAATTCCCACTTCCACCTCAAAGCCAAGGATAGAACTTGCCGCCAAGACTGGGGCTGCTGGATGGGCAGCAAGTGTCCCCGTGGGTGGCCCAAGGTCGCCCTCTGTGTGACCCTGCCAGGGACTGTGGGTTCTGCGTTGACCACGGAGGAGCTCGGAGCAGCCCCACCAAAGCCCTGCACCCCTAGTTCCCCCAGAAGTCGCCCCAGCCCCGGAGCCTTCATCTGCAGGATGACAATGGTGCTGCCTTGCGGCCAGGGACACAGGGACACTTGACCTGCCCACACCACTCCTGCTCGGGCTCCTGGGCCCCAGGGACTCCCAGTGCTCGCTGGCCCCTTCCTCCTGTCACCGCCCTGTCCGCCTCTTCTGCGGCCCTGAATCCCAGCTGGCCTCCCTGGATCTGTGCTGGTCCAATTCGGACACACCGCATGTCTGCAACTGTGCCCTGACACACTCTCTCACACAGCCACACATTCACGTTCATACCCCGCTTACACATGCACACACGTGCTTACTTGCTCATACAATCACGGGCTCCCGCACACATGCACACACAGGCATGTTCACTGAGACACAAACATTCATGCTCACAAGGCAGCACACACGCACACCTGCCTCCTCCCACACCTGCCTACACACGCATACACGCTAGCCACACTCTGCCGGTGGCCACAGGCCTCCACGAGCACAGCTGGGGACATGCAGGGCCTGAGGCTGAGCCCGGGAGGCTGAGGGGAATTCCTCCTCCTGCCCCTGCCCTGCCTGCCCATCAGTGTCACTGGAGGGTGTGCTATGTCCTTCCACAGGGCCCGTGCTGCTGTGTCCCCTCTGCCATGGCTGGGAGAGGCCCCATGCACAGCCCTGGCAGCTGGAGCAACCCCTCTCTGCCCCCCATGTCTGGTACTCGAGGGTCACCCTAGGCCCCGTGTGAAGCATCTCAGGGCTGCTCTAGGCCCCCAGCTCTGGTGGCAGCCACTGGTGGATGCCACTTTCCATCATGTGGCCCTGCAAGCTCCTGCCTAGGGTCCTCTATGAGATCTGTGCTGGACTGGAGGGTGGGGACAGGCTCCCTGACACCTGTGTGCCCCAAGTCCCCTCAGGAGAAGGAGGGCACAGGAAGGTCCCCCAGAGGTCCCCCAGCCTGGGGCATTTCTGAACTGCACCAGTGACCCCAGAGAGGCAGCCCAGGCCTGCAGTGCACAGATGGATACACACTCCCTGCATCCAGGCAAGAGGAGCTCACCCAGGCCCGGCCCCAGAGAGGAAGAAGGGCTGGTCTAGGCAGCAACATGTAGGAGCCTGGGCACAGGGCAGGGGAGGAAGGCCACATGCTGTGGGGTTTCCTAGCACCAGTGTCCAGGGCAGGGACTCCACAGGCAGACAGGAAGCAGGTCCATAATGCCCAGGGGCTGGGAGGAGGGAGAGTCCCTGAGTACGGGGGCCGGGCTCCTTGAGATGAGGGGATCCAGGCAGGAGATGGACGGGCCTGCGGCCCACAGCAGTCAGGGAGACGCTCAGAGTCGGGGAGCCAGGGTGGTGGAACTCAGGCCACAGCGAGCATGGGGCTTGTGCCTCGAACACTGAGCCCCAAGGCGAGGTCCCCGGGGCTTGCACCTTGGCTTGTGGCCAGGGGCTCCTGCAGGGGACACTGGTTCCTGCTCTGCGCCAGCTGCAGCCCCGCTAGCCCCTTCCTGGGGAGTCACCGCTGCCTGAGGCCTCTCACACTCAGACTCCACTGACCCTGTATATTTTGGACGCATCTTTTCTAAAATTCAAAGGAGGAAGAATGACTCCTACTCTGGCTGCCAGCAAGGAGCCTGAATTGCCCGTCATTCCCCACGGAAATCTAAAATAATCTCAAGTTGCAAACCTTCCGAGGTGTGGCCGCTGTACCTCTCTCACGCTTTCTTGGACTCTGTAAACATTTCCACAACCCTTTAGTCCTCCATAAATCCTGCAGTGTCTAGGAAATGCCACTCATTGTGGCCCTGGCGGCAGAACAGCACTGTTCCTGCTGCCAATGTCACGTCTCACACGGGGAAGCCGTGACTGTCACGCACGTGGGCTCTGGGAAGTGGGGTCCCGGACTCTGCGTGGGTGGGATCCTGGCCCAACCCCGTGGGCCTGGCTAACCACTAAGTACGCAGACTCAGGCCTTTCCAGCTATATCACCAGGAGACGCCAGGACACAGGGCTGGGACCCTGGGCTTGTGGCTCTGAAGACGGAGGGAAGATCCACAAGCCAAGGACTGTGGGCACCTTTGGAACCCCAAACGCAGGTGTGGAGAACACCTTGAAATAAGATGGAATTGTATAACCCTAAGTGTGCTGTAACCCTAAAGTGTCCTGTGACTTTAAGAGTGCTGTAACCTAAGTATAACATAATGATGTGTAACCATGAGATATGAAAGTAGAACCTTAAGCGGTATGGAACTGATAAGGGTGTGCCCTGAACTGGACAGGGCGTACACTGAACTGGACAGGGTGTACCCCGAAATGGACAGTGTGATAAGTCTGAACCAATACCACGAACGCCCAGTTAGAATAGTATAAAAGGAGCTGAAGACCTCAAGCAAGTCGACGATCCGTCCCACCGACCAGTCGACCAGTCAATCTGCTGACCTGACTATCTGCTGATCTGACTACCGACCAAGACATCTGCACACCTGATCCCGCTGGGAGGAGCATCGCCGCCGACCAGACGAGACCAGAGGACGAGGCAAGCAGAGAGGTGGACAGCCTAGCGCCGACTCGACGCCCTTCGTCTACGGATCGGACCCTCTGACCCTGCGGAAGGAAACGTCGCACTCCCATAAGGACTTGCGCATATGGGACTTGCATACAGGACTTGCGCAGTACAGGTACAGGGACGTGGTAATTGCATAGTGTGTGGTAACTGTATTGAAATGAATTATGACAATGTGTGTGAATTGCCATCCGAGTTTGAGTCCTCTTTTACCCACGGTACCTGCTCGCGACAGGAGAGCCTCAGAAAAACCGACTCCGAAGGTCAGGACTTCCCACCCCCAGAACAGCAGGGGGAGTGTCGCCCGCTGTCCCCCGTGTATGGCTCCCACCTCTACGGGCTCAGCCTCCAGCCCCACGGGACAAAGCCTCCTTTCCCTACCTGTGTGAACCAGCTCTCCGCCTGATGGCTATTGGCTGGAAGTGGGTCACGTGCCAACCCGTGAGCCAATCACTGCAGCCCAAAGATCTGCGCTCTGACTGGCCATCTCTGGCCACGTGGCCAGCCCGGCCGCAGGGATGACGCCTGAGCGAAGAGCAGAGTCGGCGCTGTGTGGCTGTCCGGAGGCTGCTGCTCCGCCGCAGAGCCGCCCTCGGGCCTGGGCCCAGCGCGGGCTCCAGTGCCCAGCCTGCGAGGCAGCTGCGGGACCTCTGGGTCGCACTGGGCCCCGCCCGGCGGAAACACTGTTCCGCTGTTTGTTTTCTGGCTTCCAACCAGGGGGAGAACTGGCTTCCGGGCTGGGCCTTGGACGGTCCGGCCGGCCCTCCTCCCAGAGCCCCGCGGCTCGTCTCCACCCACCTCCCCCGCGGCCCGGCCCCACACCTGCCTAGGTCGGTCGTGCCGACGAGCCGAGCCCAGGACAGCTGTCCTCCCGGCAGCAGCAGAAGGTGACTCACAGCTAATTCCGCCGGCAGCAGGAACCGGCTCAGCCAGCCTGGACTCCGGGCTAATTCCTCTGGCGATAGCATCAAAGCCCAAAGGGAAACAAAAACAAATCCGGGCCTGAGCAAAGCAGGGCTCTGATTATCTTTCCCTCCCGGCCAGGCGGTGCCAGGAGGGCGCGGGCTGCACCCAGGTTTCCTCACCGTTCTTTCCCAGCATCCTTAGCATACAGTAGGTGCTCAGCAAACGGCTGCAGGATGCAGGATCGTCTTCCGGTTGCTGTCAGCGCCAGGGCAGAGAACAGGCAGAGAACCAGCGCTGTGGGCCCCGCAGGGCAGGGACTCAGGCCGCGGAGGGTGGAATGTTTGTCCGGGGGGGGGGGGGTGACTCCGTGGTCCCGCTCACGTGACTGGCAGTGGCTGCGGGCTTTCTGTGGGCTGAGCTGGTCGCTTTCCACAGCACCTCCACGGGGCTTGTCCACGAGGGCGAGTCCGGCATCCTTACCTGTGGGAGCAGGGTTCCAGGACAAGCATCCTAAAAAGATCCAGAGGAGGCCCGGGGATTTAGTTCAGCAGTTTCGCCGCCTACTGCGCAAGCCCAAGGACCCGAGTTCGATCCCTGGTACCAAAAAAACCCCAAGACAAACAAAAAAAGAACCAGAGGAAGCTTCACCACCATTCTGGCTTATTTTCAGGCATCACACAGCATCATTCCCCCTCTAGTGACAAGCCCACTTGAATGGAGGACAGTAGACCCCTCATCTTAATGGATAAGTTGGAGTCAGGGTCATACTGTAAGAAGTGTATGGAAGATAGATGGTACAGTTGCAGCCATTCTGTGACATACATCCTGCCTCAGGTGACAAGTGACTAGGCCCCGGATAGGACATTCAGTCTTATCCAGCCTTACTACAGGTTTTCTAAAGTGTATCAGGGATCAGTAAAACTGGACAGATGGACCTCAGATTCGGAGCTGGGTCAGAAATATCCTTCTTGCAAAAACACCACATCAGCCCATGTGGCAGAACAGCATCCTGGTGACAAATGAAGCCAGATGGGTGCCATATCCTGGCCATGATGTGTTTCAGATTTTGTAAGATGAGATCACTGTAAAGGGCACATGAGGTCAGTGTTATTTTTTATGAATCTGCAATTATTTGTCTAAAATTTTCAATTAGAAAAACGTGACGCCAAGCCACCTGGATCCACATCTGCTGCTTGTCCCAGTGTCCCTGGAAAACTCCAGGGGCCCGAGCGTGGGCACTGCTGTGATGTCAGCAGACAACGCAGCAGACGTTGGCGTGAGTGGACATCCAGGTCACAGGAGGCCCCATAGGCACCATGGACCTCGGCCTGTCTGCAGAGCCCCTCCGTGCAGGTGCTAGCATGGAGCATTGGGCAACACAGCTGTGGTAGACAGGAGCACGTGTGTGCTCAGCTGAGGCAGCAGCTGCCCTGCCAGCGGTCAGTCCTTGCTTCCGGCCTCCGCCTGTGCAGAGGGATGGGTCATGTGCCAGGACTGAAGTGCGCAGGAGGGTGCTGGCTGCTTCACAGTGGCCCCTTTCCTCTCTGGGAGGGACATGAGGGCCTGTGCCCGTTTCTCAGAAGAGACACTGAGGCCGGAAGTCAAGCTGGCACCACTCTTTGTATTCACAGACGGGGGCACTGAGCCACAGCTCACCTCAGAAGCAGCTGGACCAGAAGATGAACTTGGGCTGTTCGGCGCCTGCCGTGTAAAGAATGACCAGAATGGCCCCACCTGCACCTGTACCCCAGGTACATCATTCCGGGGTTCCCATACCCAGCTCCATTCTGCTGACACCTTCACAGGCCTCGGAGATCAGGGCATGGATGTCTTCAGAGCCCATTACTCAGCCGGCCACAGAAGGTTCCAGGAGCCTGGTCAGGCCACCTTCCGGAAGCTTCCCTCTTACGAGTTGGACAAGAAGCAAAGGGAGATCCACAAGTACAACGGGGCCTACAGAGCCACAGACTGCCAGGGTCCTTCAGTTCTTTCCTAATGGCGCACAGGCGGGGATGCCCATGGCCCGGCCTCTGGGGACAAGGGGCAGCCCTGCCACTGTGGCACCCTGCGTGGGGCAGCAGCCAGCTGGGCTTCCGTGGAGCTGCTCCTGGGTGGGGCCTGGCACTCTCCTGCCTCTGTCCCCAGAGCGGGGCCCGGCTCTCAGTATCTGACCTTCTTGCCCTCTGCCCTGGTGTCCTGTGTCCAGTTTTCCAGTTGGACTAAGAAGTCCATGCTGGTCACCCATTGGAGGAAACATGGCAGTGTTATGGGCAGTGTCCCCAGCATCTGTGCTGAGGTCCTAGGACGAGGACCTCGGAGGTGACTTCCTGTGGAGCTGGGTTGCTGGTCACAGGTGTATGGAGAGGATGAGCTCATGCTGCTCAGGAAAGTGACACAGAGAGGGACAGGAGGACCCGGCCACAAGCCAGCGATGAGGGACAGTGTGAGGGTCCTCACAGCTTCCAGGGGAGCTGCCTCGGACACAGCGGGGATCCATTTCTGTTGGGGTGGCTGGCAGCTGAGTGGCACCGACCCAGCTGGGGACACAGCAGGGCAGGACGCCAGCCCTGAAGGCCGCTGCAGCCAGTACGGCCCAGACTGCGCTTGCTCAGTTGTCGACAGCGGGTGGCTACGTCCCTAAGCTGGGTTCGACATCGACAAGCAGCTCCCGAGCAAGTGTCCCAGGAGGCCTCCTGTGCATGGCAGTGTGCAGGGGAACGCTGGCTTAGGAGAGCTGAGCAGAGCAGAGTCCAGCACTCGTGTCGGCCTAGGAAGTCAGTGTTCCACTCTGGGCTGCACCATCCTGAGAGCTCAGTGGAGGCCCTTGGACAGCAGTTGCCCTGGAGGACACAGTCCTAGTTCTCAGGAGGCCTGGGGAGCACCTGGGCGCTCAGGCTCCTCCGCTGGTCCTGCAAGGCACAGAAGGAGGCCTCTGTGCCCAGCGAGTGGGCCGAGAGCCCAGGCTGGGTGTCTGTTTGGAAAGCAGGGCGGGGCCAGGTGGCTCCAAGAAAGGGCGGGGGGCGGGGGAGTGCAGTGTGTCCAGCAGAGAGCGGGCCAGGCAGGGCCCCGCAGCCTCAGGGCCACAGGGAACCTGACCGCGTCTCCACTCCAGGATGCCCGGGGTCGAGTGTCACCTTGTCACCACGTCAACCAAAGCCTCCTACCCTCCGCACAGCACCAGCCACTCAGAGGGACTTGGTGATTCCCACGCCACCTGTGCATCAGGGGACAGGGACAGAGACGGGTGCAGTGTGCATGAGGGTGTTGCATGATGGGTAGATATGGAGAGAGAGAGATAGGTAAATTGGTAGACAGACACACAGGCAGATACCCAGAGATAGAGTTAGAGATGGACAGACAGACAGAGAGGTCTAGATAGCAGTAGATGGGTGGATACTTAGGGAGTTAGATGTGTAGAGGTGGAGACACACATACCCAGGCAGGTAGATTTTTTAGGTCATGTGTCTATATGTGGATAGATGGTAGCTGTATAGATGTGGAATAGATTTGTAGATAGAGGTAGATAGTTACACGGAGAGATGGATGATAGGTTAGAGAGACGATAAACGGACGGATGTGTTGGTAGACGCAGGCAGAGGACAGGAATGTGGACAGACAGCTGGTAACAGGCTGACGGACAGGTGTGCAGACAGCTATGCAGGTGACAATTTATTTGTTGCATGGGAGGCGGCCAGCTGACATCAGCGGGAGACCAGGCCCTTCCACTACCCAGGCAAGGCCCACCCAGGTCCTGGGCATCCCCTTTACCACTGCAGCCCCAGCCAAGGGTGTCGCCCACCCCAGGCATCCCAGCCGGGCTGGGCTCACTCTGGGGCTCTCAGGAGGGAGCAGCTCTGAGACGCTGCCAGCTTCTCCCCACTTGTGGAGGTCGGGCAGCCGCCAGGCCTCGGGCCTCAGCGTGGTGGTACCAGGAGCAGGCACGAGGTGACCCTCGCAGAAGTAGGACATGGAAGCGGTTTCACTGCCCACAGGCCCCGGGCTCACTGCCCCAGGAAGCCCCTCCACAGCCCCGAGTGCAGGCCGACAGTGAGTGGAAGGGAAGTCCTAGCCCAAGGCTCCAGCCCGGCAAGGAGGCCCTGGAGCACACAGTGGCCCGAGCGCTCGGCCCTGAGGCCCAGGCAGCAGGCAGGCACTGTCCCTGTGCCCTGGCCTGTCCGCTCGGTGATGTTCCCAGCTCTGTTTGTGGTAAGCTGGGCTATAAATCGCAGTGTCTGAGAGGGAGAGAGAGAGAGAATCAGAGCAGACAGTCCGGCCTGGCAGTGCTCGCTCTTCAGCTGGGACAAGTAAATAAAAGCACAATGCCATTGAACTCGGGCCTTTCTCTCCAGCGCAGGACTCTCGGGAGACGGCGGGAGGTGAGCAAGCCAAGCGGGCACAGCTCCCTGGAGGCCACAGATGCTGAACACAAGTCCTGGGCTGCAGAGACAAGGACGTGGCCGGCAGAGCCGAGGGGATGCAGCTCTGTGTTCTCCGAACAGGGTGCTATGAGCCTTGGGAAGGCATCACCGCCTCTGTTCCAGCAGGCACCTCCAGAAACCCGTCCATCCAGACAGGGACTGCGTGGCGGGGAGCTCACCCCTCCCACACTCCGAGCCCAGCCCAGAAACTGGGTGAGCAGGGAGCTTGCACTGTGCACCCAGGACTGAGTTTGTTTTGTGTGTGGGACACACCTGGCACACCCAAGCCCGAAGGTGGCCTCCCACTCACCAGCCAGGAGCCCCAGTGGCCACGCGTACTGGGGAACAGAGCCAAAGTCAGGCGGCCTTTCTCCGGGGTTCTGTGACCCGGCCGGCCAATGGGAACAATACCTGGGAGGAAAGAAAACCGGGAAGCACCCAGAAGCCACCTACATGCCTGATAAATGATGGCAGGGCGGGGCAACCTCACGTGATCTGGGAGACTGCAGGAGCAGGGTCATCCCACGCTGAAAGTGACAGAGCAACACACAGACCACCCACTCTGCACGCAAGTGGGGCGGCTTCAAGTCTGGAGGCTGTCGCATCCCGAGTCCCGGGTCCCAAGGAGGCGGCTCTGGCAACGTCACTTCCATCTCTGTGCATTTCCTGCAATGCGCATGCTGCACTGTGATCAGAGGAGCGCGTTCTGCCTTGGTGCCTGGCGGTCAGGGCCCTATGACAACGGTGTCCCCAAAGGACAGGCCGCTGCACTGTTTTTGGATCCAGCAGATCCAAGACCTGTGGCCCCACCTGGGGCCCCCCCGGAAGCCAACATTCACTCCACAAGCCTGTTTTGGCACCATCTGGAATCCTCAGAGGCTCCATGTGTCCCCAGTGCTGCCCAGGACCACGGCTCCTACCAGGCAGGCAGCGGAGGACGCAGCTGGCACCGAGCGGCATGATGGCCCTGGAGGGACCTGGGCTGAGTCTTTGGCGACCACACTCCCCTTCCAGCAGCCGGTGAAGGCCGCTCAGCCCGGGACAGCCCCTCCCCACCCCTGCACGGCGACTCATGGGAGCCCGTGCTCCACACCCCCGGCCACTGCCACGTCCACGCCTGTCTGTACCCACCAGTGCAGCCTGGGCACCCTGTGTGAAAAGAATTCGGAAGACAGAGAGGCTTCTTGTCCTGCTGCAGGCGATGCCTCCATAAGCCAGGCCCACGCCTCACAGGACCCAGCCACAGAGTCCCAAAGCGGGTGGGAAGGGCAGAGGGAGCCCAGGCTGGTTCCGGAGGGAGTGCAGGGCTGGAGACCTGCAGGAAGTTTCACTTGGATCCCAGCAGAGCTCCACGTCCCGTGTCCCCGAGAACTTCATGACTGTCACCCTCATTCCCCCACTGTCCCTGTCCACGCTGGAGACCATCCCACATTGCTTTGCTACAGGCAGCTTAGCTGGGATCCGACTGTGACCTGAAGGCCGAGCTGCCCTTCCTGGGCCACCAGAGGCCGAGTCCTGCCTTCTGGCTTCTGGCCTTAATCTCAGCCAGCAGAGCACTGGAGTCCTGGGGACACTGAGTCAGGAAGCTCCTCTGGGCACCCCTGCCTGGCCGCCCAGTGTGGGCCTCTCCTGCCCTTCGTGGCCACCATGGGAGGGACCTGCCTTCTGGAGGACACGGGCCACAGACTAGGAAGCCACCTCCCCTAGCACCCCCCCAGGCACCCAGGGGAGGAAAGGCAGCCAGGAGGAGGGGCAGGGCCCCGGCAGGGGCGGGCTCTGGGACCCACGGCCCCTCCTTCCTGACCCCCTGGATGGCTGTGAGGGTCCCTAAGAGGCCACCCTGCCCGGCGCCCACCAGTTTCCCAGATGGGGACAAGCCGGGACCCCGCTGGCCATGCCTTGGGGCAGAGCCTGCAGGGCCTAGCTCCTTCCCACCTCTGTGTCCTGGGGAGACTGGGGCCCCACTGCGGCAGGTGACACACACTTGGGTCTGCACAGCCTCCGCCCGGCTCCCACTGGCAATTACTCCTACCTGCTGCGGCACATGTAATTATGCTCCCGCCCACACGGGAAACTGAGGCAGGGGCCTTTACTTCTCCGGTGTAACTGAGCCGTCGCCCCAGCCACTGGTCCCATCCATCTTCTGACCCAGATGGCCTGGGAAGCAGCCCCAAGTGCGAGGCCTGGATCCAACCCCACTGGCCCTCCTCCCTACAGACCACAAAAGGGCAGTCTCGCAGCACTCGGGCCCGGTGGGAGATTTCTGGACAAGCTACAAGCTCCGACTTTACGTGGAACAGCGGTGCTCTAAAAGTGCACGATGCCACGCACACTTTTCAAAACACTACACAGAACAAAACCGAAAACCCAAACCCCAGCCCACACTGTGAGGAGTGGATTCAGTCCCTCAGACCTGGGTGCAGACCTGGGGTCTCAAGGTTCTCAGGTAGAAATCCAACCTGGGCTGAGCCTCCTGGCAACTTCAAATATTCCAGTAGCTACTTCTAAAAAAGGCACTGGGCACGTGGCACCCGCCTGTGGTCCGGGGACTCTGGGAGGCTAAGGCGGGAGGTCCCCAAGTTGGAGCCCAGCCCTGGTAAGATCCTGTCACAAAAAAATAACAAAGGGCTGGGGAAGGAGCTTAGCGTGAAGGCCCTGGGTTCAGTCCCCAGTACCACAAAAAACAAAAACAGAAAACCACCTCTTATAGCCCACATGTGCAAACAGGCTCCGTGTGGTGCCCCGGCACCTTTAAGAGTCAGGACACCCCACCTTTGCCCGTGTGGGGTCCCCATCAGGCACACTGGGGGTCTCCTCCCCAGAGGTCCCCCTTGGACCCCAAGAGGGAGGCAGAGCCCTGGCCAGGTGCTGCCCCTGGAGATGGCGCTGACGAGGCCCAGGCTTTGCAGCAGGCCTGAGCCGTGGCAGCTGGAGCCCCGCCGTCAGGCACCACACTTGAGGCCTGTGTGAACCGCAGCCAGTGCGTTGGGCACCAGCCTGCAACAGTGCCGGGAGCCTGGAGGTCCCCACTGTGCGGGCAACCAGCTGGACCGGGTCAGCCTACCCCAAAGGCCACCTGGTGCAGGACTGGGCAGGGGTCCACAGACACATGGCCTGAATCCCTGCAGACTGTCCCCAGGACAGTGCAGGCTCAAAGCTGGCCCGCCCAGGCTGCCACTGCGCCAGCCTGCAAGCACCTCTTCCTTCCTCTCCACAGCCGCCTCTTCAGGCTTCTGGCCTATGCATCCAACATGCCTCAGCTGAGGTAGCTCCCTGGGAGGGGCCCAGTCCAGACCCCGCCTGGAGGTGGATCCAAGATCCCCTTTCAATGCTGAGATGCACCTATTCGTTATCAGAGTGGGGCTCAGTGGGGGGGGGGGGGCATGTCTTCTCAGAGATACATCTGTGCGGGACACACGAGATTCGTGCGTGTCCTCCTGACACAAGTGTACACATATCTGTGCACACACATGCGCACACACTCACACATCTGAGATCAAGGCCTGAGTGACCAGATGGACCCAGACAGAGCAACTGGTTTAGGGACAAAGGCGCGGCCGAAGCCGAGCCGTTCAGAGGACTCTGCAGGCTGTTCTCAGAACCCGATGGAAAACACAAGGGTTTCCGATCACAGCTCAAGTTCACAGCTGGGAGCTCGGGCCTTGGGAGCCACCTTGGCCAAGTGGGGGAGAGTTCCAGAGAAGCTGGGACCCAGCAGCAAGAGCAGGGCGACTCCTGAACGGGGAGAGCTTCTCGCTTTACATCCTCCGTGTAGGAAGCTTTGGGCCTTAAGACAACCAGCAGCCTGTAAGCAATGCACCCGAGGTGGAGCCTGGGACAGCGATACCGGGCCCAGGGAGGGGCGGTGCTCGCCATCCTAGGTGCTGAGAGCTCAGACACAGGTTCGGCGTGGCTTGCTGGAAGCTGCGCCCTGGAGAAGACTGGAAGGCAGTTACACGGGCACCCCGCCTGCATTCTGGGGAACAGGGCTCAGGCCCTGGGCCCACTGCTAGACGAGGGGCCACGGGGAGCGGGAGGTCCCTGTCCTGCCCCCACAGGGCTGAGGCACTGAGTTGACAGCTCTCAGGGCGGCTCCTCTGCCTCTGCCAGCTGCAGCTGGCCCAGGCAGCCCTGGAGTGTGACCTTCATGTCTCAAACCCCTCCCTCGAACCGCAAGCGGCCACCCCTGGAACAGCACCTGCTGGACAATTCCAGAGAGCGTGGAGACAGAATCGGGATCCTTTCCCGCATCTGAGTATCAGGGCGTGGACATGGTGTGTGCGTGCGCGCGCGCGCGCACGGGCTCTGCGAGTGACCAGCTCTGGGCCTGTCTTCACCACCCTGTGCAGGGAGAAGCCTGGCTGCTCAGGGGACTCCCAGCCCCCAACCTCCTTGGTGTCCTGTGTGCCGCTGCGCAGAAACCCTTCGGCCAGGCTGAGGGTGTGCGGAGCGGAGCTGTGCTCCTCGGTGGGGTGCCCTTGGGGGGTGTGGGGCGCGTTTGCTCCCCTGTCAGCGAAAGGGCAGTGTGGAGGGGAATGAGCTCCTCCCTGCTGGGCCTCGGCTGTCCCTCCCCACTCCCATCTGGTGGTGACACAGCGGCCACGGGTCCTGGGAAGACTGAAGTCAGGTCACGGCCCCTCCGTCTAGAACCCTCCCCAACTCCCACCACTGCTGGGGCTGCAGCCCGACACCGTCCAGGGTGCACATCGCGTGGCGCCCTATGTCCTGGCTCCCAGCAGTGTCCCCGTGGCACACAGCCGCCAGGCAGGCCCCACACCTCTTGGTGCTGGTCGAGGAGGGGACAGGGGGCCCTAGGCAGGCAGCAGGATGGGGAGGAAGAATAAATTCACAGCACACCAGAACCCCACCACGGACACAGTGACACAGGACAGAGCTCTTGGGACGGGGCCCAGAGACCAGAGCCAGCTGGAGCGGCCAGGAGAGATGGTTCATTACATGTGCACGGCCTGAAGAGTCGGCTCCACCCTCAGACGGGGTGCTCGGTCCCCCCCTTCCCTTAAGTCACGCTTGCTCCTGTGCCCAGCCAGCCCATGGAAAGGCAGCGCTGTGTCTTTAAACAGGGAGGAGGTGCTGCCCAGGAAGCCGGCAGTAAAAAGGCTAATGCGCTGTGGAGGAGAGGAGTTTAATCTAATTTAGTTGGAGGGTGTCTGTCTGCAGTGTTGTTTTTGGAGTGTGGGAATAGAGGAGAGAAGCTGCCCCCTTGAATGGTCCCTTCTGCGCAGGAAGCAGTGGGGAGCCGCTGGACGCCAGTGAGCCCAGGCCCGGCCTTGAAAGAGGATTAAAGAAACGCTCTGATTTGCAATTCACACGAATGCACCCCGCGGAACCTTTGGTAATATTTCAATCCACATTTCAAGGGAAGTGGCCTTAAAATAGCAGCCTAAATTGTTCAGCAGCCTGGAGGATGCTGCTCCTCCAGTTTATGACTAGGGTTTTTTTGTTTATTTCTCACCTCCCCCACCCCTTCCCCGAATCTTACAACCTGCGATTTTTAAGTGTAATTAAAACTTTTGTGCCTGCTGAATTTGTTGGGACCTGCCCGCCTCCAGTGTCCTAAATATCACTCCCGGGGGCGGGGGGTGACGGGCTTTCCACGGGTGGGGCGGGGCGCCAGAGCCAGCAGGCTCCCTGGGTTAGAAGGCAAAGTGGGACTTTCTGCGCAGGTTTTCTGTCCGGCAAGTTTCTGGAGAAACAGGACACAAGACAGGTCAGGGAACATGGCCAGCAGCTCAGGCGTCTGGTGCCAGGCAACGATTAGAAGAAGCCACCTTCCTTCTGCCCACTGCCTTGCTCGAACCCAATGCTGATGGCGGAGAAGGTCAGAGAGAAAAGGGCAGCCTCGCAGTGGCTCACCAAACGGGAATGCCTCAGAGGCCGCCGGGCGGGAGCTACTGCCTCGGGCTGGGCACCCCGACAGCCGGCAGATCCCCCAAGGCAGCTTCCTAGCCCACTCCACTCTGCCTGCCTCACACAAGTTTACTCTTGCAATTGACTTGGAGCACGGGAGACTTAGGGTTCAATTTCCCTTTACTGCTGAAAGTCTCAGTACTTTTTATCTTAAAGAGATTATTTGGGTTTTTCTCTAATCCCATTTCAAAAAACCTCGCACAGGGCTTATAATTTCCACTGACTATTACATTCTAAGGAAAGATACAACTTTGATTGTTAGCAATACCCGTGTCAAAGCACTTCATTCTTTGGACTTTGGTAGTTTGAACAGAATGAAAGTGGGCCTCTCTTTCAACCCCCTTCCACCTCCCAAAACACTTCGTGCAGTGCAAGAGGCTGTCTGACTCCTGAAATCTTTCCTTTCAAAAACCTCACACTTTCCCTGTGAACATTTGTGAGAACTTGAAGATAGTTCGGACAATCAAGGGCAGCTGTCTGCTATGTATACATTTTTAGGTGGTTGCAGCAAAAAAATGTCCTTCTCCCTGTACGTTACAGGAAGTGGTGTTGAATTATAAAGTTTCGTTGAAAACCTTTGCTCACATTTTTAGAGGTCTAATAAGATTCCCATTAATTTAAACATATCACTATTCCCACGACAGCCCCCAGTGCTTTCTTCTCCCTCTTTCATCCATGGTTAAATATGTAAATAAAATGTCTAAAGTCATTCTTCAAAGAACACAAAAGAAAAAAGGGCTGAAGGAAAGGCAGCCATAAAATTCTTCCCGATTCTCCATAACAGTTGTCAGAGGGGGGCCAGCCGCAGCCCTGCTGGGCAGCTCCTCAGACTCACAGCTCAAATCCCACACACAGGGAACAAAATAAAATAAAATATCTTTTCAGCTGGAGCATCAAAAGGCCCTTTTCATTTATTAGTTACAGAGTTATCTTCCAGTTGCTGATTTCTCAGCGCCCCCCATTTTCCGATAATAATGTCTATTTGTTGGTCTGCCACTCTGCTGGGCCCAGGGAAGTGCTACTCTGCAGACCTACTTTTGAAAAAGGAAGAAAAAAAGGGGAGAAGAAAGCAATCTGAAGTGGCTGTGGCTAAAATAATAGGCCTGAACACAGCGGAATTAAAACAGCACCTAAAGGATCAATTAGGAAACACTTGCGCCCCTCTCCAGGGCTTGGCACCGGGAGGAAAAGAAAACAGGACAGAAAGGGACAGGGTACCAGGCGGATCCTCAGGGGAAAGTTCTAGCAGCGCCAGGCGATGTCTGCAGACTCTTTTCTAACTTAGGGATGTTGAAAGATAGCTCGCTAGACCCCAGGGAGAGGGGCACACCATGCTCATCACAATGGCTGTCTGTTCAAAGCCACTCTGGCCTCCCTTCCCATCCCTCAGCCCTCGGCCCTCACCCCACCTGTCTCAGTGACACAGAGGGCAGGCGGGGACTCCGTGCTGGGGGTGCGAACCACCTGTCTGCTGCTCTGGGACCCAGGGCAAGTGGAGGGCTCCCACCTCGAGGAAGGATGGCTGGGCGAGGGAGTGAGGTGGCCTGCCTTGTTCTAATTAGAAGCCAATGCTCCCGGAGGAAGTGCCGGGCTCTGCCATCGCGCCGGGGGGCTGGGCAGTGGGAGGGCCTGGCGCCCCTTCTCTGCGGCCCGGGGCTTACTGGAGACAGCTGGCCGAATCGCGACGACCCCACACGGGTGAGAGGTGCGGGTCGAGCCCCGTCCCGGGCCAGTGCCAAGCGGAAGTCTGGGGCGTGTGGCGGGACAGGAGGCCGGGTGCGGGGCCCCCTGGCCTCGCCTCTCCGCAGGTGGTCCTGGGAGCTTCCCAGGGACTTCAAAGGCCCGACCTTGGGGTGACTAGGGGACCCCTGGGGACTATTTATCCAAGGGTGAGTGGAGGCTGGCTGAACGCTAGTGCATCCCAGTGCAGAGAGCTGGGTGTGCGCGCCCGCGCAGGGGAGGGGACGCTCTCCACGATGGGGTCGCAGATCCTGGGGACAGCGGCTCCTCCACGGAGGGTGTGAGCCTCGGCGCACACCTCCAATTCCTTCTCCGAGAGCGGGATCCCTGCTCTCCACTCCCGCCACGCTCCGCGTCCCTAGCGGACCCTGGACAAATAATGGGAGCAGCGGGCAGGCAGTGGACGACTTCCTGCACTAAAGGACCCGGACGCCTGGGGGGCTCGGGTCCTGGAAGGCTCCCCAGCCCCGCCCTCCCCATCGCCTAGACGGGCCTCGGCCCTAAATCCGAGCGCCTGGAGCCCTCCCCGTTCCTCCCGATCCCTTTGAAATTTCAAAGCCAAACCCTCCCCGGAGCCTGGCCGCGCGCCCCAGGCTGGTCACCCGGGTCCCTGGCGACCTGGGCAGGTTTACAAACCCAGGGGCCACTTTATGGCCAAGGCCATAAAGCGCAAATCCCCTTTCTCTTTGAAAGCGCGCTCCGCCCGGGACCCTCCATAAAGTCGGGGAGGGTGAGCCGCCCCCCCCCCGCCGCCCCGGTCGCCTCCCCCCCCCGCGCCCCCGAACTTCCCGTAACCTCAGCGTCTTTGGGGTGCCGGGCACGTTCCCGAGAGCCCTGGGCCCGGGGAAGGGGCGCGGGAGCCGAGCGGAGGCAGCACGGCGGCCGGCCCCACGGGGAGCCCAAGGCGCACGGCTTTCTCATGCAAAGCGCGCGGGGCGGGGCGGCACGGCGCGGGGCGGGGCCTGCGGCGCCACTCTTTTCCCCTTTGCCCGCGCGCCCAGGCTCATCCCGGGACGCGGACCTCGTCACGGCTGCGGCGGGGCCCGCGAGGCCGTGGGCGCAGTGTGCGGGCCGGGCCACCGGGCGCCCGCGCCGCCCGCCCCTCCGTCTGCAGCCGCGCGCGCCACCGGGAAGAGGCCAAAGTTTGCTGCGGCGGCGGCGGTGGCGGCAGGAGTCGGAGCCGCGCCGCGCCCGCCGCCTGCCGCTCGGTATTGTCTGCAAACTTCCCTCCCCTCCCCCGCGCCCTCGCGCAGCGCCGGCCGGACGGGCATGGGCGGGGGACCGCGCCGGGGCGCCGGGCCGGGGCGCGCAGCAGCCGGAGCGCGCGGGCCGCGGTGGTGAGCGGCGCGGACGTCCCCGCGGGGCGCCCCGGACCCCGCCATGCCTCGCCCCGCGCCCCGCCTGTGGCTCGCGCTGCACGTCCTGGGCTCGTGCGCCGCCATCGGCTCGGTGGACTTGGAGCGCGCGAGTGACGGCCAGTGCCAGCCCATCGAGATCCCCATGTGCAAGGACATCGGCTACAACCGCACGCGCATGCCGAACCTGATGGGCCACGAGAACCAGCGCGAGGCGGCCATCCGGCTGCACGAGTTCGCGCCGCTGGTGGAGTACGGCTGCCACGGCCACCTGCGCTTCTTCCTGTGCTCGCTCTACGCGCCCATGTGCACCGAGCAGGTCTCCGCGCCCATCCCCGCCTGTCGCGTCATGTGCGAGCAGGCCCGGCTGAAGTGCGCGCCCATCATGGAGCAGTTCCACTTCAGGTGGCCCGACTCGCTGGACTGCGGCCGGCTCCCGAGCCAGAATGACCCCAACTACCTGTGCATGGAGGCTCCCAGCAATGGCTCGGACGAGCCCACTCGTGGTGCCGGCCTCTTCCCGCCGCTCTTCCGGCCGCAGCGGCCCCCCGGCGCGCACGAGCACCCGGCTCAGGACGGGGCCCCGGGGCGCGTGGGCTGTGACAACCCGGGCAAGTTCCACCACGTGGAGAAGAGCGCGTCGTGCGCGCCGCTCTGCATGCCCGGCGTGGACGTGTACTGGAGCCGCGCAGACAAGCGCTTCGCCGTGGTCTGGCTGGCCGTGTGGTCTCTGCTCTGCTTCTTCTCCAGCTCCTTCACCGTGCTCACCTTCCTCATCGACCCCGCGCGCTTCAGGTACCCCGAGCGCCCCATCATCTTCCTGTCCATGTGCTACTGCGTGTACTCCGTGGGCTACATCATCCGCCTCTTCGCGGGCGCGGAGAGTATCGCCTGCGACCGGGACAGCGGCCAGCTGTACGTCATCCAGGAGGGGCTGGAGAGCACGGGCTGCACGCTGGTCTTCCTAGTGCTCTACTACTTCGGCATGGCCAGCTCGCTCTGGTGGGTGGTCCTCACGCTCACCTGGTTCCTGGCCGCCGGCAGGAAGTGGGGCCACGAGGCCATCGAGGCCAGTAGCAGCTACTTCCACCTGGCGGCGTGGGCCATCCCCGCTGTAAAGACCATCCTCATCCTGCTGATGCGCAGGGTGGCGGGTGACGAGCTCACGGGCGTGTGCTACGTGGGCAGCATGGACATGAATGCCCTCGCGGGCTTCGTGCTGGTGCCGCTGGTCTGCTACCTGGTCATCGGCACATCCTTCATTCTGTCGGGCTTCGTGGCCCTGTTCCACATCCGCAGGGTGATGAAGACGGGCGGGGAGAACACGGACAAGCTGGAGAAGCTCATGGTGCGCATCGGGGTGTTCTCCGTGCTGTACACTGTGCCGGCCACCTGTGTGATTGCCTGCTACTTCTACGAGTGCCTCAACATGGAGCACTGGAAAGCGCTGGCAGCGCAGCACAGGTGCCGCGTGGACAGCCAGACCAAGACGCTGGACTGCCTGCTGGCCACCTCCATCCCCACGGTGGAGATCTTCATGGTCAAGGCTTCCATGCTGCTGGTGGTGGGCATCACCAGCGGGGTGTGGATCTGGACCTCCAAGACCCTGCAGTCCTGGCAGCAGGTCTGCAGCCGCAGGCTGAAGAGGGAGAGCCGCAGGAAACCCGCCAGCATCATCGCCAGCGGGGGTATTTACCAGAAAGCCCAGCACCCCCAAAAGCCGCACCTGGGGAAGTTCGAGCTCCCCGTACAACCGCCCGTCTGCGTGTGAGGGGAGAGGGCAGGGATGGGGCAGGCGGAGCCCACGCTGAGGACTTGGCTTGTTTTTTAAAAATAAAAGTTTAAAAACATATAAAGAAATAAAAATTGTTCACCCTGACATTCAGGATGCCGCGGTGGTCGGAAAGCAAGAAGTGTACTTGCAAGGTTTTGTTTTGCTTGGTTTTCAGGGCTGGGGCTCCTCATCCACGGCCTCCTGTAGCTCATTTGGGGTGAACTGTGGGATCAGTTCGGAAGAGCCCTTTCCAGACTGTCGCCAGTGTGCATCGGTGTGCTGGGCGGCCTGGCGACCCATGTACACATGAGGCCCCATAAGCGCTTCCCTTGGGGAAGCAGAGCCTTCCCACCCCCACCCCCGGGGCTGCTGTTTGTCACAGTGCGCAGGGACCGAAGGGGCCCTGGGAGCCTTCACACTCCAGTGACTCAGGCCCGGCCCGTAGAACAGACTCCAGCCTTGCACCAGGCCTCTCTCCGAGCTGGAAACCTCCCCTGAACCTCACATCTGCGGCCCTGAAAGATGTGCAATACATTTTTCTTCTCTTTCTGTGAAAATAAGAGAAACAAGTATTTTGCTGTATGTAAGGACAACAAAAGAACTCTCCTAACAAAAGAACTGAGAGGCCCGTCCTCAGAAACCCTTTAGCGTTACATTTTGTGGCTTTTAATGGAAACCAAGCCAGTATTCTACATGTTTGGACTGATTTGTGGAAAGGAGGGAAAGGGGAGAAGGATCATTCAGAAGTACCCAAAGGGCTTATTGACTCTTGCTATTGTTAAACAAATGATTTCCATGAATAGATGAAGAAGCCCTAGGCCAGAAAGACAAACTTTGTCTAGCACATTCTCTTCACCAGACCAGGAAGAGTGGCCCCGCCTGTGTATATTTGTAATATATGATATTTTTCATGCACCACTATTTTATTAAAAATAAAAGATGCTCTTTAGTTTGCCACTAGTCCCTGTGTGCTGTGAGGTTTCCCTTCTCCCTGTGGGGAGGGCAAGAGAGCATTCATCTCTCTGACTTCAGGCACATCCTGGGTGTGCTCCCCAGTGAGATTTCTGGTGGTCTGCCTGGGACGTTGCAGATAGGCAGTTTCAAGCCTGGCAGAGTCCTTGAGCTCTAGAGCTTATGTGCAGGCAGTGTGAGGCCAGAAGCCGATTCTGTGATGCTTGGTAGCTAGACAGAGGGCCGAGGGGCAGATGCGTCTTTGGGGACAGCCCAGGTGACCCGCCCTGTGGGCGCCCACCAGTCTGGGTTCACCTGTGGTGGGCTCTGTGCAGAGTGGAGCAGGCCAGTGAGGAGAATGAAGTCCAGCAGTCGTGTTCAGCTGACCTGCAGGTCAGTGACACCTAGGCAGCAGGTGGGTGAGTGTCCAGAGCAGCTCTGTGTGGGGACAAGTGCACAAACCAGGCTGCAGATCTGGACAGGATGAGCACTCTGCAAAGGGGCTGTCAGCGTGGGAAAGGTGGGCAGCGGGGGTGTCGCGGTGCTTGGTCCCTGTCGAGTCCACCAGTGGAGCTGGCGGCTTCGAGACCTGGGGGAGGCCTGGGTCCACCCAGGAGGCCCCAAGCACAGCCCTGCTGCGTGTGGGGGACACGGCATGACCCCGCTGTCCACTGGTCATGCCCTGCATGCCGCCGTCCCTCTTAGCACTTCCAGCGTTCATCAAACACTTAGCAAACACGCAGTAGCTGTGCAGAGGGTGATCTGGGCCCCTCAGCTGGCCGTGGCCAGGTGCAGGTCAGTGGAGTCGGGCCGGGTCTCCAGGATGTAGGTGCTCACGGCCAGCTGGAGCGGGCAGCTGGGGCTGAAGTTCCAGAATGCGGAATGGCTTCAGTGCATCAAAACAGTGGATAAAGGTTTTCAGGGGCTCACAGTAAAAACCTGTTTGCCGATGGCTTCCACCCAGACCCCGACACTGCTCTACAGAAATGCTCGCAGATGTGTGCAGGGTGTGTGTAGCGTTCCCTTTTGGTGAGTTTCAGGACATTGAACAACACGTGTGGTGTGGAGCTCCCTGAGGTCCAGAAGGGTAACATTGGCAGTGCTATCTCGAGCCCGCAGGCCTGGCAGGACCCAGGGCTTCCGGTTCACCAGCCACCCCGGGGACCCATGCTTGGGGGTGCAGGCTTTAAGCCCAGTCCTAAGGAAAGGCTTGTTCCGTGATGAGCATGGGACTTCGTGCAGCACCGAATAAGTGTGGTGGTGTGGTTGCATCCCAGAACAACAGGGTCCTTATCTGCAGATCCAGGGACGTGGACAGGTGGCCGGGCCAGGTGAGACCTGTCATGGTGACCAGGTGCCAGCTGTTTCAGAGCTTAAGGGCTGCACTTTCTCTCCCTCTCCTAGCTGAGAGTCCTAGGTCAGCAGCAGAATTTTAGGCAAGTGTCAAGGCTTAAAAGTTAGACAGCTCAAAGACACGCACATGCACACACATACATAGCCAGCCCTTGGACTCTTGAGCTGCACGCAGCATTGGCGAAGAATCACTGGTTGCCTTACTGTGCACACTGCTGGCCCTGAGTCCTGCTACTTTCGCTCCAGGAAACGACATGTTCTGGGCAGCAGGTGTGAGCAGTGAAGTCGGAGCCAGAAGCAGCCCAGAGGAGAAGGTGGCTGCCCAGGGTCACCCCTCACCCCTTCTTTCCTGCGGGCTGGCCCAGGAGCCAAGCAGCATGTGCTGTGTGGGCAGGAGGTACCCCAAGGGTGGAGCAGGACCCCTGCTGTGGCTGGAGTTGCATGCAGGGCTGGGGACCCGGGCGGCGAGGTTGCAGGCTCAGTGGACCTGGGGGCAGAGGTGATAAGAAGGCTCCAGGCAGACCCAGCCACAGTGACAGCCTGCATGCCATGACTGGGCCGACCTCACTCGGCTCTATCAGAACTCCTCAGTGAGCTTTCTGAGCAGCACTTCACTGGTGGAGACCTGCTGCCTGGAGAGAGTGCTCAGATCCCCAGGCCTGCACCACAAGTGAAAGCTAGAAGCAGCCTGGTGCAGCCTGTGCCTGTAATAGGAGACAGCTGTGGCGGCTGCGCCCTGACCCGATGTCTTCCCAGGCCCTGCACTCGAGGCAGCACTGGCAGCCAGTGGGGAGCCTCGGTGAGGCCAGGCCATGCGGCTCCTAACCCACAACCCTCTGCCCCTGGACTCTGCCCTCCCCATGTTGGAAGGGCCTGATGGAGATGAAGTCATTTCATTTTCCTTGAAGGTGGGCAAAGGGCAGGTGCCCAGGGCCAGGGTGGGCAAGCAGAAGCAGCTCCAAGGCCGCTGCCGGAGGAGGGGGGTCGATGGGCACCAGGGTGTGGAAAGCCGTTGGAGCTGGAGGCCAAGCCGTGGGGAGGGCAGGAGGGTCAGGTGGACCTCGTGGGACCGCGACAAAGGTCGGACAGCGTCTCACCTGAGCGACGGGGGATGGAGGACACTGCGGCCCTAGTCCCGTCCGAAGTCAAGACCGGGAAACAGCGGGGTTGCACAGGCGGTGACAGGCAGTCTGGGAACCAACCCTTGCCCCTGCCCAGCCTCGTGGGCTCCTCTGCTTCTACCAGTGTCCTAGGAGTGGGGCAGGTGACTAAACCACTGCATCTGTGTGAAGCGCTGGGCCACTGCTGCTGCTCCTTGGAGCAAATGACAGCTCAGCAGGGCCCGCTGTTTATCGCCCTCCCCCCCAAGAGGCCCGGCCCTGGCGCTAATGAGGCCTGATCTCCGAGGAGAAGGAGGCTTTTTCCTTACAGAAACCCTTTTTCCAACATTGTGTTCAGTTTCAGAGGATGCCCGCTGATCTTTCAAGTGTAAAAGGCGGGCACAGTGCCTCCCGGCAGTGGAAAGACTCTGTGCTCCTCCTCTTTGAACACAACCACATCACAGCCGGCGTCCCGGGCACTAGGCCACACCACAGCCAGCACCACACACACGGCCCGGACAGCTGCGGGGAGCGGAGCGGCCAGGCTTCGGGGAAGGGGCTCTGCGGCGGCCTGGGGCGGGAGTTTTTAATGTTTCATTAAGAGTGTGAAGGCCAAGCTGGAGGGTGGAGGCAAAGAGGCGTTTGAAATCTGTGAAGAATGAGTTTCAGCCGTGAGTGCGCTGTCGCATAATTGGGGACATCCACGGGAGTGGGACATGCTCGGAGCCCACACAGCACCCCAGCAGCCCACTGAACACTGGAGCGTCGCTGAGCTCTGCCTGGTCATTAGAAGACTGCCTTAACTAAAGAGAAAATCAAGGAGGGGGCACCAGTATGTCCTGCAGGCGGCTTGGGAATCTGTGGAGGGTGGGGGAGTCTCCGTGTCACCTCAACCAGCTCCCAGCCCTCAGGGTCCCAGCGGTCTGCACACAGGGTGGGAGGGCTCTGCAGATGCCCCCAAAGGAGAGCTTTGCAGCCTTGGAGAGAATATTCACACTTTTAAAAAACCCCTGAAAGCCTCTGCTGGCAGTGTTTTCAGTATTTCGGGCACAAGTACAAAGTCTCCGCCCTGACAGGTTGAGGCAGTGTGGGGCTGGACTGTGGCTGCAGTGGGCGGGCCCAGTCCTGCTTTGATCTTAGGCTGTTCGGATGTAGGTGGGCCTCGCGCCCCTCCCTGCCCCAGGGCGGTGGCGGCACCTGTTTCTGTCCCTGGCTTCCGCACCCAGTGGCCTCTCCAGAGCTCTTGGACCGTTGGCCTTGAGGACATGGCCAGCAGCTGTCGCCTGGCTGTGCAGTTTTCTCTCCTAAAGGGGTAAACAGCGTCCTCTTCCACAGGTGGCCTGGGCGAGCTCTGTGCAGATCTGGTGGCTCTGGCCTGTTGTCCTGATGACCCAGGGCCAAGGGGACAGAACGCAGTGCAGGGTTAGACACAGGCTGACGATCTCTGGCTCCAGGGCACGCAGAGCCAGCCGCACTGGTCCCAGACAATGAACCCAATCACCAAGCAAGGTGATCCCACTGGACTAGGGGTGCAGAAGGGCCCCAGATTGGTTCATGAGATAGGAGGAGTCCTTCAGGTAGGCCAAAAGGAAGTGAAGGAAGGGCCTAGAAAAGATTTTGCTTCGTGATAAAAAGACAGATGGTAAGGAAGCCTGTCTTTTTCCTGTGTAGATGTGGAGTGGCTGCAACTATTTTGTTACCATGAGGCAATAGCCTAATATTAAAACTCAAAGTCTAAGATGACAGGTACAAATCAAGTTCGGCCCTCTTTGTAGTAATGACCCTATGAAGCTTCTACACTCCCACTTCTTGTGCAAGGTAATTAGCTGCCTGCATTTCCTGAGTGTCAACAGACTAGGCGTCCTCTGACTCTTAGGAAAGCGTATCTGAGAGAGTCAACTGGCTCAGGCTTCCCAACCCTAATGTGCACGCAGATTGCTGGGGACCCTTGCTAAATCACAGGCACCGATTCAGGGGTTCAGGTCTGCGTGTGCAGCACGCTCCCCTGTGGTGCTGACTGTGCACATCCTTGTCACCTGGGTTCATCAAAGCCAGAGTCTGCTGCTGAGGGCTGTTTCCTCCCTGAGCCTCATTTGCTGAACGTCTAGCTCAGCCCTGTGCAGAAACCCTCATACACGCGGAGCTGGGTATTTCCGATACTTAAGACTGTTGCCAAGTGGCTGAGCAATCCTGCTGATGGCTGGGTCTCCCGGGTGCCTCTTTCCAGGTCCTCGGTGTCTGGGACAAAGAATTGGACAAGAGATACAGAAAAAGCAGCGAGGGGTAGATTTACTACTGAGGGTGGAAAAAAGATGCTCTATGGGGCAAGAGCCAAGAATAAAGGGAAAGAGGTCTTTAGGGTCCAAAATGTCTGTATTGGCCCCTAGCTCGTGTAAATATGGCATGGTCCAATCAAAACTCACTTCCTGCCACATGCAAGTTGTCCTCTCACCAGACGTAAATGAAGGATCAGAACAATGTCTTTTGATTGGTTGTGCCCATATGGCTGAGAACAGCAGCTTCTGATTGGTCCTGGTGCTGCCAGGTTCAGAGGAAGGATTAGGAATATGACTTTCTGATTGGTCTTATGTACCATGCTCAGAAGCCAGAAGCCTGAGGTCCTTTGGGGTCCCGGTTCTGTGTCTTCTCCTTTTTAGGAAACGTCTTGATCAACTGGGTGGCCGGGGGTTTCTGACTCCTGACACGTTCCGCCTGCTTGGCTGTCCGTTGCCCCAGCCCTAATCCACTTCCCCGGAGGAGAGGCTGCCTTTGTCTCCTCCCCGAAACAATTACTCCTGGACCTTCTGGCAAGGATGCAGTGAGGGGACCCTGGACACCCACGGCAAACCTTGTGCATAATTATGGGGTGCAGAATGCATTTTTTATTTTATGAAAAAATAAAACACCTCATAACAAAGTAATAAGAATAACAGTAGTCAATACAGTGTGCATCTTTTTAAAAAACTAGAAGCAATCGAAGCTTCCGCTGTTACAGGCACTTATGTGGGGCATGTTCCCAGTGTATAAGGAGGAGAGGGTTAGGGTTAAAACCTCTAGAAACTGTCTTCTTTTGCAGCTGATTTGACAGAAAGAATTAGCTGAAAATAGCAATAATGAGCTTTTGATACAAAGACCAGCATAAAACAAGTCCATAAAAATTAGTAGCTTCCTTTGCTACCAGCAAAACTAGAAGAAAATAAGAGATCACGTTTGCCAGGCCCACAAAAAGCATAAGATAACTAGAAATAAACCTGAAACAAAGGGCCGGGGGTTTAGCTCAGTGGTTTCACCACCTGCTGCGTAAGTGCAAGGACCGGAGTTTGATCCCCGGTACCAAAAAATAAATGAGTAAATATAAACCTGAGACGTGTAAGCTCCTTTGAAGACTGTGAGAAGTGGTCACAGGAGTGTAAACAATGGTTCACACACTGGAAAATTTACCATGTACCTGGTGACCATGTTAATTATTACCAAATTAATTCCTAAATGTCACTCAACTCCAATCCAAAAACCTACACTTTGGAAGTAGACAAATAATATTAAACCCACTAAATTTGAGCAAATAGACAAAATAGAAAATAACCTCCAACAATAATAGGAAATTAAGTGTGTCTGACATAATCTATCAGCAGTAAAGTTAATTACTAGTCTTCATATTAAATATCATAGACAAGTGCTAAGATAGTAAAACTAATGAAACCCAACATGAAATCCAGAAAGATTCCTGAATGCACTTGAAGAAAACATCTAAATGTAAAAAGAACACCATTGTTAGATTAGAATGTCTACATTTTTCACTTAATAGGAAATGCTGGTAAATGTTTTTTATAGACTTATCAGGAAAAAGATTTTTAATAATATGAAATCAAAGCCAAAATTATTTTCTTTAAAATCATGATTTGACCACATAGAAGTGTAAAATTATATGAAGGCAAAAATAATTAAAAATAAAAGTACAAAATCTCCATAAATAAAGTCAAAACACAGGACCAGTTTCTTGTCTGAGTAGATGCACAGGAATTCAAATGAAAAGAAATAGTAATGACCCTAAGCCTGCAGAGTGTTCACCGCCTGAGAAGCCAGGATGCCCAGAAGATACCGTCGTTCTGCCTCCAGGTCAGGAGTCGAGCTTTTTAAGGCTGCTGATACCTAGACCCGGGGCGCGCGTGGAGGAATGGGCTACCCACGTCACACAAGTAGGTCCCCTTCTGCAGGGCGGTGGCCGTGGGCCTCGAGCCCTTGGCTCTACTCGCAGCCTCTGACCCAGCAGTCCCCATTCCAAGCAAACACCGCAGTGGACGTTGCCAGGAGCCGGACGCTGCCCAGGGAGCTGAGCTGCACACCCCAGCTGGAAGGCTGAGCAGTCCTTCAGGGGACGATGCAGGACAACGCATGCGTGGGGACCAACAGGCCCCACCCTGTGTCCGGGAAGGCTGATGTCCAGCCGGGGCTCTGCCCGGCCCTTCTGCGGGCCCGGTCAGCGTCTTCTCCGTCTGCTCCGTGGCCGCGTGAGAACCGTTGTCCACACTCTGGACACCGCCTCTGTTGCAGCAGAACGAAGCACGCTGGAGACCGCAGGCAGGGGCCGGGCTGCACCTTTTCTCAGCAAGCACACAGCCTGGGAAAGGCGCAGAATGTTTACAGGGCCGTGGACACCGGGTGGGGCCATGGACAATCTGCCACTCCCCTCACCTCTTCTTCAGTCTCCCATCCAAGTCCTAACCAGGCCCGACCCTGCTGAGCTTCCGAGATCAGACGAGATCGGGCGCGTTCGGGGTGGTATGGCCGTAGAGTGCCAGTCTCAGTTTGGGGCACTAAATAGGTATTCTGTGGCGAGATGAAGGATGGACAGACAGACAGGGAGCAGAGGACAGATTACAGGTCACAGGTGATGGACGGATGGACGCATGATAGACAAGTAGAGGGTGATGGATGCCTAGATAAATAGGTGGTGGGTGAATAGATTATGGGTGGGTCACACATAGACGACAGCGAACTAAACCACAGGTGCATAGACCGACGATGGGGAAGTAGAGAGGTGACAGAGCAGTAAGTGATACGTAAGTAGATGGTGGTTTATAGATGATAGGTGAGTGGGAGATTTATAGGTAGATGATACATAAGTAGACAGGTCAGACAGACAGACAGAGACAGACAGACTGCCAAGCTCTACAAACACCTCCCTGGCCCTCAGGGGCAGAAGCCCCAGTGCCTGCTGGGCTGGGGGTCAGGGAGCTCCCTGGGGAAGGGCCAGGGACCCAGGCCCCTGTCCCATGGGGCTGTGGGTCGGGTACCGCCTGAGCCGGTTCATCCCCGGGGGCGCAGCCGTTCAGTGTGGACGGACTTTTCCGGAAGTCGAAAATCTCCCCCACGGGCAGGCAGGCTCATTTAAATGGAGACAACCAACCGCATCTGCAGATGGCACGGACGTCCAGCTGCATCCCCTGCCTGCCTTCTGCGACTCTTTCCAACCCTGTGGTCCCTTCTCATGTGGGCAGGAGTCCACCACATGGGGATCCCGGCTGTCCCCCACAGGCCGTCCACACAGCGGGTGCCCCGTCTGTGCAGATCCCTGCACACCCAGAACACCCGTCCCCTGACTCCCTGTGGGACCATCTGCTGCCCCCACGAGCCGCCCACAGTCCCTTCCTTCCGCCAGTGTTAGGTACCCGATGCCACTCTGAGGTATGCGTTCCTCTTCCTGGCTGTCTGCCATCCAGGGCTTGACGGTGCCCTCATACATTCTGGGTCCTGGGGTCTAACAGATTAACCAGTGCCCTGCCCCTCACGCTGTATGCAGGGACCCCCTGCCACTCGGGGCCCGGAGAACCTTCCAGGACAGCTGTACTGAAGCGCAGAGACATCGGGACCTGGAAGCGTGGCCTGGTGGCCATGGTGCCTGACTTGGGCTTCGCGGTGTGTGTGTCTGTATTTAAGGACAGCGCATCCAGCAGGGCTGTGTGAGGGCAGCGTGCAGCCTTGTGCCAGGCAGCAAGGCAGTGGGGTCACCCGAGAAGTCCTGCTGACCTGTTCCATAGCACAGGGCCCGGAAACTCAGGAATGATTGGTTGGTTGGTTGGTTGATATTTGCAGTACTGGGGATTGAACCCAGGACCTTCGCACTGGGCTACATCCCTGGACCCCTCTTTATTTTTACTTTGAGACAGGGTCTCCCTGAGTTGCCCAGGCTGGGCTCCACCTTCCAAGGCGCCTGCCTCAGTCTCCCAGCATGCTGGGAATACAGGCGTTCGCCACCACACCTGGTTGAAACTCTGCTCGAAATTTGGAGCCAGGAGTTTGGGAACAGATTGGCCGGTCACTTGCCTCCAACCACCTCGGCAATGGCTGGGTCCCCTCCTATCTCTGGCCTCCAGGCGCCTCCTCTAGCACCACACCGTCACCCCCAGCATGGTGGGCCATGCCTGGCATCTCAGAGTCCTTGGTTTGTTGCCTCTGCCAGGGATGAGCATGAGGCAGGCGTGGGGCTGCCAGGTGCCCCAGCCCCCCAGCCCACCCAGGGCGACCGCTGGAGCGCCCTGTCCCCATCTTTAGGGGGGCACTGATTTTAATGACCGTCCCCTCTTGGGGGCTGCTTTGCAGTGATTCTGCCAACCATGCTGACAGCTTGGAGCCTCAGGGAGTCCCAGGACCTGGTCTCCAGCTCTGCAGATGGGGTCGCCTTCTGTGTGTCAAGTTTGTTTATTCCTGGAAAAACCTGGCTTCCTGTTTCCAAGGGGCACAGATTCAAAAGGCCTCATAAAAGGCACTGAACGGCCCCCGACATCAAATGGCTCTTACAGGGCAGCACTGGATGAGTTAAGTGTAAAGGAATCAGAAACATAAGGATTAAATTTCCTCACAGAGCCGTAGAGGTTGTAGCTCGGGGGGAAGAACGTTGTCAAGACTGGCCCTGGCACCCAGCCAGGCCCGAAAACCTTTGAAAGCCGATTCTGAGACGGCAGATGCATGGACCTGTGTCCTATCTCGCCACACCCTACCTACCCTGCAAGATTTATTTATTTTTAAATAAATGGCGAGGAATCACAGACAGAGGTGGTTCCAATTTACTTTCTTCCCGGGAGATGGTACTGAAGAGGGATGCTGCACTCTTGTTTTGTGTTGGTTTTAACTGAGATTTCAAAGTCAGGCCCGTGGCTTTTATAGCTTCCAGTATGTTTCTTGTTTAGATTACAGCTCCAGGAAGTAGAAGCTCATTAAGTCCAGGGGTCCGTCAGAGAGGGGCTTCGTAGCCTCTGCTTCACCTGTCCCCGAGACTGGCACCAGAGCCCCAGCTCCGTCTGATTTACACCTGGGCACCTGGTCCCAGAGGATAAACCCAGTATTAAGGAGGTACAGGGACAGCCACCTGACAGAGGCCTTTCTGCAAGACCACACCGGGATGCCTCCTCAGAAACGCAGATTTTTTTCTTTTAAGATTTTCTTTTTTCTTCATTTAAAAAATTTCTACTTTCACTAGTCCATGTTTGTGGCACGTGATGGTCATGTGCCTCGTGGGGAGTCAGTGCGTGGATGTGGCACCTGTCATTCTTTGTATGCTCCCTTCCCCGTCCCCACTTCCCACCCCTCCATCATTAAGAAAAATTTGCAAGATCTGATGGTTATTGAAAACAGGCTCTCCAGGGCCCCGGAGATGGAGCCCATTGCACACATTGGCAGCTCTCAGAGCACTTCCCAGTTCTTCTTGAGTCCCCCAGAAGGGACGTGGGCCCTGCAGGCGGAGAGCAGCCAGAAGCCAGCGAGCCTCCAGGGACCCCAGCACCTTTTGGCAGCGAGCAGCTGCTGAGGGCTGTCCCAAACCCTGGCTCTGGGATGTGACAGGTGGCCCTCACCTGTTCCCTAATCCCCTCGGGCACAGGGCAGGCCAGCAAAGTGCCTGGGTGACCTTGAGGTCCAGCGTCCTCTGAGAGCTGAGTCCGGGGACCTGCATTCTGGCCTGGGCTCCCCTCCTGTGTCCCGCTCCAGGTGGGACAGCCCTGCCCCTCAGGCGCCCGGGCCAAGGCTGCCGCAGTGTGTGGGTGCAGAGGAAGGGGGCCCGGGTGGCGTGGCTGAGTGGCCCCCATGGCCTCCCGTGTCCCTGCAGGGGCCTCTGAGAAGTGGCTGCAGGCCCAGGTGGGGATGGGCAGGACCCCAGAGTGGCAACAGACCCTGCCCCCTGGCGCCTCGGTCCCGGCCGTTCCTGCTGACGTGGACATCTAGGGACAAATGGACAAGGACAGCTGGGCTGGCTCGGGAGGGCCTGACCTCAAACCTCAACAAGTGTTCTCAGAGCTCGGCTGCCACCTCCACATCCCCAGACTCTGGGTCCAGAGCCTGACGACCTGGGCACAGCGCAGTCTGGGGACCCTCGGTCTCCCGAAGCCCAGAGGGTGCAGGACAGCGACCCCAGGCACTGTCACGAGGCCTTCGGCATCGCCTGCAGAGCGGCAGCCAGGATGGTGGTGGCAGCGCCCTCAGCCTCCACTTCCCCCCAGCCCCCTCCCCAGGCGTCTGACAGGGGTCCTGCCTGGGGAGCAAGGGACAGAGGCCACCAGGACCACCCTGGCTGGGGAGCCTGGGGCTGCTGACGCAGTCTGGGCCCACACTGTGCATCAGTCTGAGCTCTGCCACTGAGGCTGGGAGGTCCAGAGAGAGAGGAGCCCCGAGGATCTGCACTGGGAATGGAGTCCCCTTCCCCGGACACGAAGAACAGAGGACCCCAGAGTCCAGCAGGCGTCTCCTTAGCAAGAGTGGCTGATGACCGCCAGTGGCAAGCACCAGGCTCCTGTGACCGAACTAGAGCCTGGAAGTGCCTGAGGGCACTGCGTCAGGAGAGATGTGGACTGCTGGTCGAGGTGCCCCCCGCCACTGCTGGGCCCCCACTGGTGTCCGCATCCCTCCACACGCCTGGCTGGGCTGCACGGGTGGTGTCTACACAGGCAGCTGGGTGGGGCGGGTTCTGGCCTCCCCTCTGGTTCTGATTCTCCTCAAGACCCAATGCAGGCTGGGCAGCGCCCTCTGGGGTGCGCAGGGTTGGGGCCACTCTTGGTGCAGTGGGGCAGGAGGAGGCAGGGCTTTGCCCTTGAGGTGGCTTCCCAAGGGCAGTGCACAGGACACCAGAAACCCGACTGCAGCCTGGCCAGCGCTGCACTCGCCCTCTGGGCTGTGGGAGTCACAGCAGGGCCTTCCGCCAGCCAGTGCCCCAAAGGACCAGGGACGGCGAGCTCAGGATGCGGAGGAGCGCAGGTGCCCAGTGCCTGTTCTGAGGATCTTTATTTCCAAAGAAGCTTCCAGGGCCGTTGCGGGCTGAGGCGGGCCCCTGCTGGTGACTGCCTGCGTCGAGAGGCACCTCTGCTTTGTTCTGGATTATTCGAAGTGTGCAGCTGGGGTCCATTTCCTGTCAGTTTTTTGGAGAGCTCTGGACATATCCGAGGAAAGGCCGAGGGGACCCAGTGCTTCTGCCTCTGCTCGTTGGGCAAAATTTTAAATTATTGCTCCTTTTTTCTTTGCCTTCTACTGGTGAAAATTCACTCAGATGAGCTTCCACGGACTCCTGGTTCCTCCGCAGCCAGGGCCTCCACTGATTGGACCTGAATCCCAGCAGTGTGGCCCTGGACTGGTGGCGGAACCCAGCGGAAATCAAGAACCTCAGGCCCACAGGCCTGGCTCCGTGGCTCGGCTTGCTGGGTATGGCCCAGCCACCTGTTGACAGCTCTCAGCAGAGGCTGAGCCCTGCTACCGTGGGGCGATCATTGGCTAGATCAGAAGAAAGCAGGAAGCAGTCAGGTGTGCCCCTGGTGATGGCGGGTCTCCTCCCTGGGCCACTCACGGTAACCTAGGAGCTCAACAGGCCGTGTCAGACACGTGAAGCCGGAATGTGTGAAACCCCATCTGGGTGACATGCTCCCATAAATCCTAGAGCCCATCAACACACCCTACTTCCTGGGCCTGGAGAGAGGAAGAGGGAAAGAGAACACAATTAAAAGATAAGTGCCTTTAACAAAATACTTCAGGTTACTTGCACTGCAGGTTTTTTTTTCTGTAGAAAGCTACTACTTTCTGAAATTAAGAAAAAAATTAAGACGGTAACAAGACAAAAGGAAATAGTAAACATTCCCCAAGCTGTTTACCCAGAGATAACCATCCTTACCATCTCTGTTTCTCCTTATACAGAATTTTAAAAAATGAGTCCATGTTTCATCTTGAGTGCCGTCTACTCCTGTTGGCGATTTCTTTGGGAGAAATTCCCACCAGAGCAGTTTGGGTTGGAGGCTGCCGGGACTTAAACAGAGGACTTGGGGTGAGGAGAGGTCTGATCTGAGCTCCAGGCGGCCCAGCCCTTGGCTCCCTCCTGCAGCGCAGTTTCCCCTGCAGGTGACCCCAGCTGCCGGCCCTGGGGGTCGCCCTTCTCCGTGGCGGTCAGGGTGTCCTCCTCCAACAGCCCAGAGGACCCGCCTTCGTGGGCGCCGGGTGGCTTGATGGTTCGGAACTCTCCACTCCTCTGCCTGGGGAACGGGCGAGGACCTGGGCCCGGCAGCGTCTGCTCCCGTGCCCATGTGGGCCACCGCCTTCCGGACCCCTGGCCCTAGGCGGGGTGGGGTGAGTCTGTTCCAGTGACAGGCTGGGACCCTGCACAGGCCCGGTCCGCCCACGGGACCCCACCCGCCCACCTGCCGTTCTGCGTGGTGGCCGGGTTCCCTTCGGCACACAGCCTTGCAGCACCGCGAACGTAGGCGGCTTTCACGTGTCCTGCTGTGTGATTTCACACTGGCAGTCGGAGCTGCTCAGGCTGCTTTTGCTTTTATTTTCCTCTGCATATAGAAGGTTTTGCGCTCTCCCGGATCGGGGAGCCAAGCTGTGGGGTCACTCCCGGGGAGGCCCGCGCACGCCGCACGCTGCCAGACCTCCTGTCTCACTCTTGCTTTCTTGTCTATGAAGGGTTTATCTTATTCATTTATAGAAGCTACTTACATATCAAAGATCTGACCCTCTACAAAACTTTCATTTTCTACATTTAAAATATTTTTCAAAAAAATCTGGGGCCAGGGATTTAGCTCAGTGGCAGCACACCAGCCTCGCACGAACAAGGTCCTGAGTTCGATCCCTGGTACAAAGAAAAAAATTTGGTGTAACTTGGGTATTATTATAGGAAATTTAACTTGAATCTCCTCCAAATTATTACTGTGTGTTCTATATTGAAAATATTTTTTTAAATTCTTTTGGTGTAACTTGGGTATCATTATACGGAACATAATTTGAATCTTTTCCAAATTAGTAACTGTGTTACTCCAACATTATTCTACTAAATAATTGGAAGTGTCTGCACGCGTAAGTATATATTTATACTTGAATCTGTTTGGGGATTTTTCTATGAAATTCTTATAATCTTTCTATTTCTGCCTCAATAATGCAGTTTTAGTGATGATAGCCTTGTAATATCTACTTATTTTGGTAATTCAAGTTCTTCATTTATTCATTTAACAAACTTTATTGGTCAGAGTTTCGGTATATTTATTTCCCCTAAAGAATACTTAAATGTATTTTCTTTTTTAGTGCTGAGGACTGGACCCAGGCCTTTGCAATGAGCTACATCTCCAGCTTATTTTGCCTTTTTAAATTTTGAGACAAGGCCTCGCTAAGTTGCTAAGCTGCCCAAGCTCGGCCTGAACTTGGGCTCCTCCTGCCTGAGCCTTGCAGAGTGCTGCGATTGCAGATGTGTGCTACCACACCTGGCTCAAGTCCCTGTGTGTGTCTCCAAAAGTGTTTGGATTTCCACCTCATTTAGTACATCATAGATCTGAAAAATGTATGCGGGTGTATGTATTTGTCAAATATATTTATACATCTTTTTTCTTCTTTGTTGATTTGTTTTACATAAATTGCTTTCTTCTTTATATGTTAATTATTTTAATTTTCATTTGCTCCTTATTTGATTCCTTTACTTTCTATATTTCTTGGCTGTGTATGCATCTGCATATCAATTTTGTTGTGTTACATTTGTTCAATTCTTGATTTACCTGTGTGGCTCTTTTTCATTGCTTTCCTATATTCTTTCAAGCTTTTGTTTTTAAATGAATCTTGGACTATTGTAAGTTTGCAAAACTTCCTATGACAGCAGCATCGCACACATCCAACACTCTTTCATAGTTGGTACTTCTGCAGTGGTCACTGCGGGCCTGGTGCACTGTGGGCAGCAGCGACAGCACGCAGCGAGCGGACACACGGGAGTGTGGTGATCGGCTTCTTCTTTTTCCGCAGTTGGGAACAGGAGCAGCGGGACCTGCAGCAGTGGTGCAGGGACTCACACCCGTGCATACCAGGCTCCTAAACACCTGGTCCACGTGGTGCTGTCACGGGGTGGCGATTTTACGGGGTGAGGCCGGCTCCAGCTGCTGTACTTAGGGTGTTCCTTGGGGACCCCTGGGTGGAGAGATGGCGACAGGTACCACAGGCAGAGCCGGGTGATGGCGATTCTGTGCATGTGCATGTGCAGGCACAGGTCTGTTTGTGTGCGTGCGTGCATGTGTGTGCATGCTTACACATGCGTGTGGACGTGTGTGCATATGTATATGTGTGTGTGGATTGGCACAGCCATCAGCGAGCAGACCCGCTGTCTCTGGAGCCCCCTGGATGCTGCTCCAACCCTGAGCCTCAGACCTTTTGCCGTCTTGGTAACATTAGGGGCCCCGAAGAGCTTATGTTGCTCGTGCTCCTGTTGTTTACCAAGTTCTTGGTTAGAAATTAAAGGTGGGAGTTTAAAAACCATTTATTTGCCTAGAAAAACATAGTCACACCATTGCATGTGGGCCCAACATTTTAAATGCAACGTGGCAATATTTTCTGAAACAGAGATGTCAGGGAGAAGGGCCCCTGCTCCAGAGGCCTGCAGACCACACAGCTGGCTTTCGTCTCCCTCCCGGCCAAGCCTGCCGCCCACCATGAGGCCTCTGGACGGAGAGACTGAAACAGCCCTCATCCCACGAGATGGCTGTGGGGACTCTGGAGTTGCAGGGTCACCCCCCAAGGACAGGTTTGGAAGAGTCCCTGGGCTGGCTGTGGGCACAGCTGGAGGAGAGGGAGCCGGGCCCCTGGATGCAGCCCTGCCATGGTGGGTCAGTCCCCCGTCACACGAGGCCCTGTCATCTATGCCCTAAACCTGCTGGCCAGGCCCACACTTGAGTGGGAGGAGCCCTCAGGCCACCCTGGCTGGCTCCTGGGGGGTGAGGACAGAGGATGTGGAGGTACCCGACTCTCCTCCCTGCCAGGACCTGGAGATATGCATGGTGTCCTTGCCTGCATGAGTCTGGTCACAGCCATGTCTCCCACAGTGTGGGCATCATGCCCGCAGGACCCGGTAATCAAGAATGTGTGGAGAGCGGTGTCTGCCCATCCCAAGCCCACCCCTGGCCTCAGGGAGGCTGCACTGTCCCCAGGGCATGCGTCCACCTTTCCCAGAGGGGCTACGCCCATCCCTGGAGCTCCGGGGACCTTCTGTCCTCACTGTCCTTCTGCCTGGGCCCATGGGCGCCATGGAGCCTGAAGGACATGGGCACCGGCAGCAGAGGGACAGCCTCTTTCCTGAGTGACAATCCTTCTAGGGTACTCGGGCGAGGTGGGACTTCCGGCGCCCTCGAGGGACAAGAGGGTCCCCGAGAAGGCTGCTGTGCCATGACTCTTCCTTGCCCTGGGGCATCCCAAATCTGGAGCCACACATACTTCCCAAGGAGTCGTGCTGGAAGCCGACCGAGCACGTCAACCCTCAGGAGAGGGTGAGGGAAGGATGGGTGGACACGCCCGGCCCTGGGACCCCACACCTGCTGGGCCCCGGGCTCGACCACAGCACCTGTCCTCCGGGAGCCACCCAGACGGGAGGATAGCGGTGGCCCCAAGCCTGTGCAAACACGAGGAGCTCCTTAGCAGCTGGCACACTGCCCTGTGGGTCCAACAGCCGGAACGGTGAGAAAGACAGTGACGTCCCCAGGGCTGGGGCGAGCAAGGCGCAGAGGGGACACAGGCTTGATTCCAGCTGAGAGGCAAAGTGCGCTCGTTCCTAGTGTGGATATCTGAAACTGAAGACATGGAAGGGTGTGGAGAATTGTGTGCACGCGGATGTACGTGCGTGTATGCACATGACTAGGGACTGAACCCAGGGCCTTCGCACGGAGCTACAACCCCTGCCCTTTTCTATTTTCTATTTTGAGACAGGTATGGCCCGGTGCCGGGAGGGTCCTGTGCTGGTGACCTCCAGGGTCCTCCCCTGTCACTGGCTGGCCCTGAGCCAGGGGAAGCCCTCCAGGTGGCCACCACGGTAACCTCAGCCCTCCCTGCACCCGTGGCACCCACCGTGCGGCACTCTAGTCCTCAGTTAGGGGCTCCTGCCCATCCCCTGACCCCAGGGGCCCTGGACACACTCGCTGTCCCAAGAGAAGATGGGTCCGCAAAGCTGTCTGAAATTTCATCGGGGAGCACATGAGCTGTGGTCCGGAACTGGCTTTGGAGGCCCGGGGACGCACGTTCCATGTCCGGTTGCTGCTGGACAGGGAGCTGGGGAAATCACAGCTCGGGAGAGCTCGGAGGTGACCTCTTTCAGAGGCCCTGGCTGCACCTGTCAATCCCTCCGGCTCAGGACAGTGGCCAAGTTCACCTCCGCCTGGAGGCCAGGAAAGGGCCCCGGGCTGGCGCCGAGTCCTCGCTCCTGGAAGAAGCCTTCCCTGCTGCGGCTGTCTGCAACCACTGGGTCTTTGGAAGCCGGCCCCATGTCCAAGAGCTCTCGCCCTGACAAGCAGCTTAATGAATGTGGCCGGAAGGAGGAAGCGCTGCCCTCAGAGGCACTGTGAGCTCATCTCCAGGACGCAGACTCGTTCTCTTCAAACATGTGCCAGCAGGGACCTCTGTGTCACGGGCAGGCGGCAGAAGTGGGAGATCACGTGGGTGTCCACACCCGAACAGCAGGCCGTGAATGTGGGGAGCACAGCGGCACAGTCAGGGCTGCAGCTGGGCTGCAGGAGGCGAGGCAGCTGACCTGCACTGGAGTGGCCCCTGGGCTGCCTATGTGCCCGCGGGGCCTGGGGACAGAGGCACGGGGCGGGGCGCACAGGTGCATGGGGTCAGAGGTGTCCAGGAGCTGGGGCGGACAGGGGGTCTCAGCCCAAAGAACCAGGCTGGCCAGTCAGCCCGCGGACTGTGGGTGAGGTCGGTGCTGGGGAGGTCAGCGTCCGGCCACTCGAATCCCCAGCTGTGGGAACTAATAGCAGCAGTACGGCCCTGGGCCATCGGCTCAGCGTCTCAGTCCCACCCCGAGCCCCTGACCACCGTGCCAGTGGCCAGGCAGGTGGGCAATGGCAGCCCAGTCGGCTGGGCCTCCCGCTCAGCGTGGCAGTGTGTGGGTGGGGGAGCCAGTGCAGACGGCACCACCGCCACTCGGTCACGCAGGAAGGGTCAGGTCAGGCGGTGGGAGCCTGTGGGGGCTGTCCAGGCCCGGAGATCGGGGATCCCAAGGTGTGGGAGTGGCAGTCACCCCACTCACAGCCCTGGGCAGGGGGTCTGCGGGTGGACAGAGGAGGCAGGTCCCTCCGAGGTCACCAAGACTGCACGGGTGTCGCTCGGCTTCCCGCTGCTTCCTGGGGCTGTCACTTCCAGGCTGGGGGCCACGGGGTGGGGGCAGAAGAGCCCCAGCGCCCCTAGGCTCCCAGTGGTGCCTGGGCCCGGCTGGGGCCGGGGCAGAGGGCTTGTTGCCTGCACAGGACCCTGGGTGTGAGCCCTGGCACTGAACAGACGAGAAAGGTGTGAGCCCTTCCAGCACCTGGGGACATCCTGGAGGCCGCAGGGCTGGCTGGGCCCGGATCACACAGCCTGAGCCGGGCTTTGGCTTCCAGCCGACTGGCACTGAGGCCTCAGCCAGCCACAGTTCTGAGCACAGCCCGCCCTCTGAGACTCATTAGCTGAGATTAACTGTGATTACCCATGGAATTACAGGTGAGTAACTGGCCAATGACAGCTTTCTCGGTACCACCCCCTGTCCCAGAAGGTGCCGTCAGGACAGGCCCTGTGGTGAGCATCAGGTCAGATGGCCCCTCTTCCTTCTCCAGCCCCCGGCCCCCTCTGAAATCTCAGGGCACAGAAAGGCTCCACTCCGGGGAACCCTGAACCCCGGCCACCTGCAGGGAGGGCGTGACTGGCTCTGACTCGCCTTCTTGCTCCTGGGATGTCCCTTCGTCCCACCAATGTGGCTGGGCTGCAGAGCCCAGGTGACGACAGAAGCTGCTTGTGGAAGGCCGGTGGTGTCCACTGGGCGTGGCGTGGGAGGAGATTCCATGTGTGGTGGGATGACAAATTGAATTCGCTTTGGTCTGTAAAGCCGCGTTAGAGATTTCGTTAGCATCTTAGTCACTTTTCTCACGGCTCAGACACAACACCCCACACCCAAGACTTAAAGGAGGAGAGGTCCGTCTGTGCCTCGTGGCTTCAGAAGTCTCACTCCTGCAGAGCTGGCGGGCTCCAAGGCGGGAAGGCCCGGGGGAGGGGTCTGGCAGAGAAGAGCTGCTCTGCACAGGGCAGACAGGAAGCCGAGAGAAGGGAGAAGCTGGTGACCAGAGTGCACAGGCCACGCCTGCCAGAGAAGAGGGCTGAGGGGAGGGACAGGAGAGATGCTCTGCACCCAGCCCTGGAGCCTATACTGGCCCCTCGTAGCTGAATCAGTGGGTCCAAAGGTCTTCAGTCTCCTCCTGGGCCACCCCCACCCGATGCCCAAGGTGGGGGCGGGAGGACTGCAGCTGGGGCTTCCCTGGCAAGGTGGAGGGCTGTCCCCCCAAACCAGCCCTTCCCTGAGGGGTCTGAGCAGCGCAGCCCAGGATCCATCCCCACAGCCTCTAGGCTGGCCACGCGCACTGTCCATAACCACGGAAGAAAAGCAGAATTGTGCAGTCACAGGAGATACCTGAGTGGCTCTGCTGGGGACTGACTGGTATCCATGCCTCCTCCATGTGTGTATAAGCCGCAGAGCGTGAGTCCAAACCTGGCCCACTGCGGACCTTGAGTTCCTTGCTGTGGGGGGCGGATCAGCAGCCATGTAGTGAGGACTCTCAGAGCCCTGCTGAGCTCCACACCACTGGGGCCTGGGGCCTCCTGCCTAGAGCCACATGCGGATGCTACCTTGGAAATGGGTCCCCGCCTGTTCAGCCTTCGAGGGCCACAACCTGACCGCAGCTCCCAGCTGCAGCCACCTGGGCCAACTGCTCGGAATTCCTAGTAAGAACTTAGAAGAAATGAATTTTGTCACGAGCCACACAGTTTGGAGGTAATGCATTAGGCAGGAATAGTAAGGAATATGCTAACTGACTTGTGAAATAACCTTCCTGATGCGAAATCCTTTCGTTGTGGGATTAAAAACAACTTAGTCTTACCCTTTAATGGACCTGAGTGTTGCTAATTAACTCTGGATTTTATTTATTCTCACTCCCAGAAGTGACAGGGCTCTGTCAGGATTCCTTCGGCGGTTGCTGGTGGGGACCCTACTTCCGGGAGGGGTAGCTGGAGCTCTTTCTTTACCCCAGAGTCAAAATCATCTGGGCCATTTGTCACATGTGGATGCTCAGGCTTTACAGGGTCAAATTCTCAGGCTGCGTCTGGAGATGTGCTGAGCAAGCTCCCCCAGGGACCCCAGGTGCACAAACGTTTTAAAAACTCTAATTCAGTACAGAAAAGCTTCCCGGACTGGGGAGGAGCTGGGGCTGAGTGTTTCATATTAACACATTAAAGGTTCGAGGAAGACCAAACAATTTAAAAATAATAATGGTAAACAAATACACTTTCAAAGGGAAAGATTTTTTTTCCTCTTCATTAGACAAAATTTTAATAATAGTAGCTTAGATTTATAGTTTTATGGATTTTTTAAAATAGGCATAATGCTGTGTTTACTAGGCTTGGGTGTCAGGATTGTATTGGTCCCAAGGATACGCTGAAGGCTTTCTGTGTTTTTCTGTCCAGTCCCTGGAATAGTTAACTCATGATTCTAGAGGGTTTGATGGTAAATTTGGGGCGTATTTTTATTTTTGTCACATCGTTGTCTATCCAGATTTCCCTCCTCATTATTAGCTCTGTTAATGACTCCTTTTGAACAGATAATAAGGCTGTTTAGGCAGCAGAGGTGCCTCGCGTCTCTGACAAGTTTCACAAATCTCTGCCCTATCCCTACGTATCCAATCCCCAGCACCCCAAAAGGAAAAAGAAGGAAACAGATGCGTCACTCCTGGCCAGGCTCCCTTGGCCTTCGCTCCGCCCATTTCCCACCCCCGGCTCACGTCGGAGCAAACCCTAGACGCCTTGAGATTGTATCCCTGATGTTTCAGCTCATCTCTCTAAGATGTAAGGGCTTTGTTCCATCTCCCAGGACACTGCTATCCTGAAATAATAATTCCTTGTACCATCGAAATTCGGATCTGTGTACGGGTTTCCTGCTGCCTCACAAAAGCCGCGCGGGGAGCACATCGCAGCCACACGAGCTGATTGCTACTATCATCGGCCTCGCCAGCACCATTCTTTTATCTCAGTGGCTGGTCGGGGTTTTGGGCCCGAGGGCCACGCCACCACGACGGGCGCGCAGCCCTCAAAGCCCCATCTCTGGCCCCACGCGCCTCTGTCTTCTCCCTAGGTCTGCTGAAGAAAACAACCCCGTGTCCCGTGCTGTTCCCTGCTGGTTTTCCCGGCCAGACATTTCGTGGTTTTCTCCGTGCTTTCGCGAAGCTGGAGGTGGGGTCAGCTGAGCTGGTCACGCCGGGCCCTGGGCGTGGAAGCCGTGAGGGAGGTGCGTGGTCCGCCGTCCAGGGTCCCTGGGTCACTCTGGCAGGGCGGGAGGGCTGTTCACACCCGTGCTGTCACCTCATTGCCCAGGGACAGCTCTGCAGAGGGGCTCTCCCTCCACAGCTGTCTTGTAATCATTCAGCAATGTTTTAATTTTTATTCTTCAGTCAACACACATCCAACACACACACATGCACACAGACACACACATATGCACGCAAAGGCGGACGGGCCCGTGAGGCACAGGATCCCTAATGGGATTCATCACTGAATCTCTCCTTGTCCTGGGTCCGGCTCGGAGACGTCCCCAGGCTGCGCTGCTGTCTCAAACAGCGTGCCACCTGCTCTCCCTGGTAGCTAGGTGCCCATGTGAGTGAATTCCAACCACTCAGACAGGAGCAGAAAGGGTGAGACTGCTTCCATGGATGCTTCTTAGAAGGCAGCCTTGCTGTCTCCCTTTGCCTCTTCCTCCTGCATGGAATGCAGAAGGGATCGCTGGGACTAGCAGCCTTATGGGACTAGGAGGCCGCCTGAAGAAGGGTGGACATCAATACCATCCAGTCCGTAGGTTGCTGATGTCTGCTTGCTGGATTCACCTGAGCTGCCAGCTTGAGGTTGCTTTCACTTGAGAGAGAAGTAGATCTGTACTGTGCCTAGCACTGTGTTGGAGGGAGGGTGGGGCATGGGTCAGTGTCCAGTCCAGCTGCCACATTCTCCCTGAGGAAAGGCAGCGCCTTCGCCTTCCGACCCCCGGAGCCGGCCTCGGTCTCAGTGAGTCAAACGCTCGGTGAGTCGATAGGGAGAGAAAAGCCCACTTTCTCCTTCCACACTCTCCCCAGGGAACCCAGCCCACTGTCCCTTGCTCCTCGGTGTTCCAGGCCCAGCAAGTCTGAGTGCCACAGGACCCACCACTGCACAGACCCAGGTCTCCAGGCTCCAGCCGGGGACCCCAGAGCTTCCCTTCAGCAGGCGTCGGGCTGGGCCGCCCCTGCCCTGGGCCCCTCTTCCTGCACGGAGCTCACCGATCACCTTTTCCAACATGTCTGCTCCGCCACCCAGCACAGCACAGCGTCCTGGGACCCACGGAGTGGGGAGGACGCCACACAGGACACAGCCGCAGCCTGCGAGGCGAGGGTCTGTCCCCCAGAGCGGCCATCTGTGCCTCCAGCTGCCCTGCTTCCTGGGCGTTTTAGCTGCAGGTGTTCTGGGAGCCAGAAATCTCCAGTAAGGACACAGGTCCCCCGGGGCCTGCAGGGATGGTGCAGACCCTGCCTGCCTCAGAGGAGGCCGCACTGTGACCCTGATGTCCTTTGTGGGGACCACCACAGGCTGATGCCCCCGGGCAGAGCCATCAGTCCCGGCTGCCCTCCCCACTGCTCCGCTCCTGCCCGAGTCCAGGCCTTGGGGGCTGGGGCTGCAGCTCCCACTCTCCAAGAGCCCCACCAAGACAAGCTGGAACACGGTGGCGACAGGCTGAGTCGTCTGAACGGCCCCGCTGCACCCTGGACTTCATCAGCTCGAGGCGAAGGAATGCTCCTAATCGGTTTCGTCCCCTGGGTCCCTTCCTTTGCTCACCACCCCATTCCATTCCTGGCTGCGCCCTCACCTGTCCCCGAGGGCACGGGCTCCTGAGCTGTCTGCAGAGCCCCACCTGCATGCCCTGCAGGTGCGGCAGCAGCAAGTCTGGTCACAGCCTCCTGCGTGCCTCCTGGGGGCTGGCACCTCCGCCCTGCACCTGGGCCAAGACCCCAGAGCCTGCCCCACCCTCTCCTTGATCTCCCCCACTCATGCAGCCAGGTCCCCCACCTCGCTGGGCCAATTTCCCTTTCCTGGAGCACCTGTGAATATTTGTCAGTGGGGGTACTGAGGTGTTTGTTCTCCTAGATGTCTGTGTGCCCTGCCAGACCCTGAGCTCCCTGGGCCGAGGGAGAGAGGATTTCGTCTTGTAACCAGAGACTCCAGGACTAACTCGAAAAAGATCTCCGTACTTGTTTGCTGAGTGACTTGCAGATGCAAAACCCTATGTCAGCACCGGATGTGCCCTGGGTGTGGGGAAGCAGCGAGGACAGACTCCCGGATCACCTTGTTCACGTCACGACAGGGAGTCGCAGGTGACCTGCTTCTCACAGAGCCGTCACCGAGCGTCTCCGAGGAGGCAGCTAAAGCAGCCGTGAGAAGAAGTGCCCAAAGAACATTCTGGAAAAAGGGGGGGTGTGCCCCGTGACTGGATCCTGTGGGTGGCAGGGTTCGTGGTGGCAGCTGCAGAGCCTGCGCACAGGGTAACCCAGCAGGGTTTGACAGGGGTTGGGGAGAAGACAGAAGCAGGGCCCTGCTCCGGAAGGGGCCCCCCCAATCCTGGGCCCCAGCTGCAGCATCCAGCACGGGGGCACTGAAGGCCCCGGCCCAGCTGAGCGGCTGTCACTGTTTGTGGGCGGGACAGGAAGACGCGGAGACTTCCGGGTGGATGTGCCAGGTCACTCTCCTGTGTGGCTCACGGCGAGGGGGTACAGTCCATGGTCCAGGCTGCAGGGCAGGAGCAGATGGCGAGGAGGGCCTTGCCCTCGACAGCCGGGAAGCAGGGAGCAGGGAGGGGCCGACCAGACACCCCTTCCCCTCTGGGTCTCACCCAGTGACCTCTGCCAACCAGGGCCCACCCCTGCAGTGCAGTCAGCTGTGAGCTCGCCATGGATGAGTCCACTGCAGAGCACAGTCCCACGATCCCGCCACCTCCCACACACGGGAGACTCTGGGGACATCTCAGATCCAAACCGTAACAACCAGTGAGATGTGGGGGAGCAGAACTGGCGTCCAGGCTGCAGGTGAAGGCCCAGGACTGCCGAGCAGGTCACGACTATGTAAAGCCGCGGGAAGAAACACTGCTGTTGCTGTGACCCTGGGGACCTCCAAGCAGAAGCTAGATGGAAGGAAGGCCCAGCAAAGGCAATAGTGGGAGACCAGGAAGGGAGCTGGGGAAACCGAGGCACGGAGCGCTTCGGGAAGTATGAAGCCTCCCGAGTGCACGAAGCGTCACGGGATCCCGAACGAGGTGAGAGCCAGAGGTGACCTCTGGGTGGACAGAGGTGCGGTCGTGGTCCTGGCGGGCGCCCGGGCGGGGAGGACCTGGGTCAGCTGGTGAGTGGTGAGCCAGGCCCCCTTTCCCGCCCTCGTCCGACTTCCTTCCTGCGGCTGGTGGCTCTCAGCTTCCGGGTGCCCCCTGACAGGAGTCTTTTGCGGCCTTTGTCTGGAAGGCCTCGCCCCAGTCATTCCACAGCATCAGGTTCCCACGCCCGGCACGGTGCGTGAAGCCTCCCCGGGAAGCGCTCCTGGCTGCCTCGGCAGGCTGGCGGGGCACACGCGTGCTGTGGCTGGGAAGGCTCCCCGGGCGCGGGGTAGGCCTTCTGTGGACTCTGCTCCTAGCTGCAGCACTCCCGCCCAACCTGCCCTTCTTGCTGGCTTGGTGCCCGCCTTGGGGTCCCCAGCTGAGCCTCCAGCCTCCTCCTCCCACCGTTGTTTCTCGTGCGCCTGCTCCGGGCTCCCCTGTGCCGTGGACCCCGGTAAGCAGTTTGCTTAGCTTTCAAAATTCCTAAGCCAAGCATAGTGGTGACAGCCGGAATCACGGCACTCCAGGAGGCTGAGGCAGGAGGAGCACAACTTCAAGCCAAGCCTGGGCAACCTAGTGACTTAGTGCGGCTCTGTCTCAAAATTTAAAGAAACAAAAGAGCAGGGGATGCAGCTCAGTGCTGCAGCCGAGGGTTCAACCCTTTCTCAAACACTTCATTTTTTGAAGGGTAGTTAGATGGGTGGCAAGATGGACAGGAAGGTCAGGGATTTCCCCACGCTCGCTCAGCCTCCGCCGTCTCCGTGCCCCCAGAGGGTGCCAGTGTGGTCAGTGAGCCACACCAGGTGCCTTTGAGGGCCCCAGAGAGCCGCTCACTGCCTGCACCCGGGCTCCAGCTGGCAGGCCTGACCCTCCCAGGCCACGGTGGCTGCCGGCATTCCTCCATCCCCACAGCTTGGCCTTGTCCAAGGGACACGGGGACAGGACACAGCGTGGCCTCTTCACATCGGCCACCCTGACTTAGCAGCGAGCACCCACCCACCCCTCCCTGCCCCCACCCAGGCCCGATCGCCCCAGGTTGGGCCCTGACAGCCTCAGAGCGGGTGAGAGCTGACCAGGAGCCGCCCTGCACTCCGGGCTTCTTAGGACACCTCGGGGCCGGTCCCTGCAGGTCCTCGTGGAGGGGCCTGGGTCCCCAGGCTCCTGTCCCCACCCAGTCCATGGAAATACCAAACAGAGAAATCTCTGCCTGTTTCTCAGAAGTGGAACTTGGTCGCGAGGTCTTCGATCCGCAATGTGACTGGCATTAGAGTGAGAGATGGAGCTGATATTTGCCTAACAGCACTATTTTAGATCCTGGCCCAGTTTCTCCCTTATCAACTCTCTCATTGCAGCAGCAACCATGGCAGGATCAGAAACCAGAGAGGGACGGTGGGGCTGCGTGGGAGAGGCAGCTCCTCGGCAACTTCGAGGAGACCGGATGAAGACCCGCTGTGCACCTCACGCCCGAATCTGTGCCGGGCCTGAGCACGGGAGCACTGGGGCTGCGTGCACACACTCGTTTTCCGGCTCATGTTCAGCCAGAGTTGCGGCTCAGATTCATCCCCTTGCCACTCGCCTGGCTTCTTTCCCTGCAGTTTCAGGACTTGCTGTGATTTATCACGTAGTATGGATAGGCAATAATTTCACAACCAAAGTTGCAAGGTTAAATATGTGCTTCGGGGATGGAAGGAAAAACTCATTTTTATTCTCCATCTCTCTATTGCTCTTTCTTTGTCTCTCATTCTCCCCCCCGCCCCCCTTACTGAGAATTAAACCCAGAGACCACTAAATTGCATCCTCAGCCCTCTTCCAATTTTATTTCGAGACAGCGTCTTTACCAAGTTGTCTGGATTTGTGACCCCCCTGCCTCAGTCTCCCAGAGTGCAGGGATCACAGGCTCATGCCACCTCACCTAGCTGAAAGACTCTTTAGATCCTTTAAAGCTAAATTCTCCTCTTCACCCACCGTGTTAGTTGGCTGGAGTCATGGAGGCAAAGCCTGGCACAGCAGCACGGACTTTGCAGCTCAGGCCCCAGCATTCCCTTCCCTTTCCCACAGTCCCGGAGGCCGGAAGTCCAAGCTCAAGGCGTCCGGGCCAGCTCCACTCGGCCTGCAGGCGGGCGTCTCCTCCCTGTCTGGGCACAGCTGTGGCTGTGTGCTTGTGTCCCCACCCACTGTATTGGGCTGAAGCCCGGTGCCCCCGTCTACCTTATCTGCCTCTTTAAAGGTCTTCTCTCCAAGCACGGCCACACACTCCCCGGGGCCAGCACTGAGCACGGGACCTTGCTGGCTGCCTGCTCGGCTGGTGAGCATCACCAGGACACAGCTTGTTCCACAGAGGACCCTCCAGTCCCGCCCGCTGGGCCACAGTGAGACCCAGATCCCGTCGTCGAGGAGGGGACCGCAGATCCTGCAGGATCACAGCGGCTGCACAGAGCCCCAGTGTCACCATGGGGTGGCCTGGGTCCCCATTGTCCTCCGCCCCCAGACCCGGCCCCAGCACACAGCTCCATCCAAGTCATCCTACGTCCCATCCCCCTGGGCCGCAGGGCTAAGGGCTCCTCCCCGTCCAGGCCTCCCTGCACGGCATCCCCCTCGCCCTGCATTCTCATGGGGCCGAGCACCCTTGGAGTGGGGTCAGAGGCCCAGAGCGGGAAATCGTCCTTCCAGCATGTCCCGGCCGTCTGCAGGGACGGGGTCAGCCGCTCCAATGAGGATGGGACCAGAAAGACAGCTCAGGACAGATTCTGGGCCAGGCCCGGGCCACAGAGAGGACTCATTGGAAAATCTAGACTCAAAAAGCGGAGAAACAAAGCTTCCTGAAATTTGGGGACACAAACAGCACCAAGGGGAGCTGGAGGACTTTCCTTTATTTAATAATTGATTAGCTGCTTGCTCGTCACAAAGTTGGTTCTGACTCAACCTTTTATTTAAAATATGGACAAAGCCCTGCAAGGCACAGGCAGCTGGCCCAGCTGGAGCATCCAGTTCCAGCATCCAGGCGGAGCTTCCCAGTGTGGCCGGTGGTGTCTCCCCGGGACAGGGTGGCAAACAGGAGCAGTTGCCAGCCGGTGCTGCTATCCCCAGACCTGACCTGCTGCACCCCGGGACAGAGGGGAGCAGGGACTCTCAGTCACACACGTGCAGGAGGAAGGACGGTAACAGCTTGGGTGTGTGCGCGTGCTCTGTGAGTGTGTGCACGCCCGTAACAGGAGTGAGCATGTGTGGCCACATGTGTGTGAGTGAACATACAGGAAAGAGCCTGAATGCAGCCATGTGTACGTGTGCATAAGCATGTATGTATACATGAGTGATGTGAATGTGTGTATGTGAGTAGGTGTGTGTGCATGCCTGCGTGTGCGTGGGGGCACGTGTCTGTGTGCACACGTCTCACCTTGCTTCCTGAGTGTCTGTGTGCAGATGTGTGTGAGCGCGAGTGTGTGCATGAAGGCCCCTCAGGATCGCTGTCCCCCTCGCCTGTGGTCCGCCTCTGTGCCCTTCACCGGGCTCCCTCAGCTCCCTGGCTCTCTGCCCTGCAGCTCTCTCGCCATCAGCTCTCGAGGGGGACAGACCCCACTGCCACCGCACGCACGGACTGGACAGGAAGGGCTGCAGGAGCAGGGGACACATCGGCCTGGATCTGCTGCGGCTACCGTCAGTGGAGCGGCAGGCAGGTGTGGGTCTGTGCGGGGTGGACACCAGGAGGTCCTCGGCCTCAGTGCCCACCGCTCCTCCGCCCCCAGGCGCCTGCTGCCCACCCTGAGGCCCTGCCTGCCTCTTCGTCCTGTAATGAAGAGTCAGGTCTGGTGCGGATTCTATGAGACAGGTAGAGCTGTATTCAAAATACACCAAGGACCGGGGGGAGGGGGGGGGGCTCTCCATTGTCAAAAAGAAATGGTTGGTAAGGCTTTGATTTTTTTTCCTTTGAAAAAAGCAGTAGCTACTTTCAAAGTCAGGAGAGGAAAAAAAATTTTAACACAAAGAAAGAAATAGCAACAGCAGGGTGTTGCCTTGCTCCGTGCCCTTTAAAATTCCAGCTTTGGGATCCGCTGTTAATTCCCTCCTTTCTCGTGTTCTGCAGGAGGTTTGGAAACTGCACATCACGCCACAATCTCAGGGTGAGTTATCCTGCGGAGCGTGGATGGGCAGGAAGCCCTCGCCATTCCCCACCCAGGCTCCCGGCGGAGCCCGCTGCTGTGACGGACACGGATTCGGTCCCCAGGCCTCCTCAGCCCCATAACGTGAGACGTGACCCAGGCCCTCGGCTGCCAGCAGGGCCAAGCCCTGAATATCAATGGACGCCCGAGCTGTGGCGTCCTGGCTTCCGTCAGTAACTCCTGCAGCCGGCCTCACCTCTGCCTCGCCTCTTCCCGGCCTGCTTCAAAGGACGCTGTCCACGTGGAAAATGCTTCGTGGAGGGAAAAACGGTCACAGCTACACAATTATCCTGGCAACTCTGCATTGTGTTTTAAAGGAGGGCAGAGGGCCTGGCTCGAGTCTGGGGGGCTTTCATGCTGAACATCTAAACCCCGAGGATTAGAAACAGGAGCATCAGAAGTCTGATGGTCCCGACTCGCCCAGCCTGCTCTGTGCTCCTTGAAGTAGATCAAGTCGATGAGTGGGTCGGGCTGGGCCACTCCCCTGACCGCCGTCAGATACAGGCAGCCAGATGGCACGCTAATGAGCCACGTTGGAAGCTGCACACACCGCTGATGATTTCAGAGCCCAGAGCCTTGACGACAAGCTCTGTGACTGTTGCTGGCCACCTCTCCACACTGGGCCCCTCCCCCACGGCCCCCAAGCAGCCGGCCTTGCCCAGTGCCCCTGCCAGCCTGGTTAGAGGGGCAGATGCTCAAGAGCCCACTGCGGCCCGGCGCTGGAAGAAGCCCGAGTTGCTGAGTGACCACGGCTTTATCTTCCTGACTCACTGTTTTGAAGTTTACTTCAGGAATTCGAATTCTCCAATTATTCTTTTTTCACAACAGCAGCCCCAGACACTTTCTTAGAAGTCTTTCTTTCTTTGCCTAGGTCACACCTAGCCATCCTGTCTCCCAAAATACCACTTCTGCTAAATTTCTTTCCTTTATCCCTCAACCAAATGACACGCCTCTGGCCAGTGCTGCCAAAGAACCCCAGGCACTACCGATAGTTACAGATTAAAAATAAACTACATTTATATAAATATACAGAGAGAGAGCGCGCTGTGTATGTATACATCTATGCATCTGCATCTATTATCATCTTCATATCTATATCTACCCATCTATTACCTGCCTGCACGTCTATTTACGTAACTACTATCTATCCACCTACACATCCATTTAAATATCTGGCAGTCAACTCGCCTGCGGTTATCCGCCTGCCTGTCCCCCACACCAGCCCATCTGTCTCCTTCTCCCTGCCCGCCTCCCCCGGCCCATCGTGCCTGATGTGGGGTTCCTGGGGAGTCGAATCCATCTGTGTGGACGTCTCCTCGCCCCAGCACCCACATGACCCTGGGGGTTGGGGGTTCCGGCAGGGTCCAGGCAGGGCCGGGAGCCAGGGTTTCCCCCCAGTGCTATGTTTAACGAGCTGCAGGCCTCCGTCGGATTCCCGCTTTTATCACTGGCAAAATCCCATCATGCCCCTACCTTGAGGCGGGCAGTGGGAATTGGATGAGGCGGTGGGTGCGATGTCTGCAGACCCCAGGGCCTCGGGGACAGGTGGCCGTGGTGGGATCGCTGTCACCGTTGGGAGTGTGGCGATTGGCAGTGCCTCGATTCCTGCAGCAGGGGCGGGAGCGACGTGGACACTCAGGGACCCCAGAGTGACTTCAGCCCGCAGTGCTGTGCAGTGAGCGATCTGCTGGCCCGGGAGGGACAGAGAAGAGAAGATCATGAGGGGACAAGACTGAACCCGTCAGGGAGTCTGTTGGGACACAGATCCCCAGGCCTGTCCGAGGGCCTGGCTCGGAAGCCACCGGAGGGCCCAGGAACGTGCACTGCTCCCAGGGCTGATGATGCTGGGGCTGGGGACCTCCCTCGGGAGCCCCCGGCTGGGTGTGGACAGAGACTGGGCCGAGACCCACTGCCAGGCTAAACTTTTCTCGTAAAGCCAGCCCGCCTCGGGTACTCTGTGATCGTGATCAGGTGGAATATGCCCAGGAGCCTCGAGTACACACGACAGGTGTACGGGGAGGAAGCGCTGGGCCTGGTGGGCTCTCAGGACTGCGGGCTCGGCCGGCCCTGGTGGAAGAGGGAGCTGGAGGGTGACAAAAAGGCAGGGCCATTGGTACAGGGCCCAAGGGAAGCCCGAAGCTGCATAGGGACGCTCGGAAGCAGCAGCCAGGACCTCCTTCCAGGACAAGGGGACCTGAGCTGGCCATGGGGCTGCTGAGGAGGTGAGGACAGGAAACAGGCGGTAGAGTCCCATGCATAACTCAGCCAGAAAAGGACCATGCTGGGCCTCAGCACAGGGGACAAGGACCGCAGGGGACCGAGAGGTGCAAACAGGGCAAAGGAAGACACAACCCTGCCGGGGGACACAGCTCAGCCCTTTAAAATGACGCACAGTCAGGCCAGGCGTGGTGGTGCAGGAGGGCAATCCTAACATTCAGGAGGCTGAGGCAGGAGGGTCACTGGAAGTTTGAGGCCAGCCTGGGCTACATAGAGAGACCTATCTCAAAAAAATGCAGGACAAAAGAGCAAAGTGTCACTGGGCCCTGGGGACACTTGGCAGAGAGGCAAGGAGGCAGAGCAGGTTAGAAGTTGAAGGGCTGTCACCTTAGACACCAGACCTCGAGAGAGGACGACTCTCCAAGCAGACACTGTGCAGTGGCCTGGTGGGAACAGGAGCTGAAAGGGGGATAAAAATGAGAAAGAAATGAAAGCATAAGCTTAAACCTGCTGATTTAGAAGCCAAGCAAAGCAGATGGAATCGACACAATGCTGAGGTCCTGGGGTCACGGTTAAAGGAGAGGCCTCGGTGAACATGAGGCCTGGTACCGCCCACACCCCGGTTCTGAGCGCCTGCCCTTCAGGGGCTCCTGCCCCCGGCCCGAGCTGCTGGGGACATCGTGGGCCCGGGGCACTGTGATGCGGCTTCTCTCGCTCTTTCCAGAACTTCCCAGAGGGAATAGCTGGGTCCATGGAATGTCTAGCCTTAGTTGCTGAGCAAACATGTACTAATAAAAATAAAAATTTAACAATAGGAGGATTTTATATGCAGCCCGACTGACTTTTGGGAATGAAAGCTGCCGCCCGCCACACTCAGCCCGGGTGCTGCTTTGTCCCTCGTCCACACCTAACGTCACAGGCTCCGGATGGCCCAGCCACCCGAGCTCTGCCGGGCCACTTGCAGACAGGCGGCTGAGTGGAGCGGAAGTCGAGCGACGCGTGGGATCCCCATGTCCTCGGACACAGGACAAGCGTTGCACAGCGAAGGGCAGATGGGATCACAGGCGAACTTGCACATTCTCCTTTGTCTTGCATCCCATCCCGGGCCAGTTTTGGCACCGTCCAGCATCGTGTAGGACCGTGTGTCAGGCTCTGAGGCCAGGCTCGGCGTGTGCAGGGTGAGCAAACTTAGGAGGTGTTCTAGGAAGAAAGCCCGGTCCCGGATTTGAAGGGCAAGGACCTGTGTGAACCCGTGAGATCTCTTCCTTTGCAGAGCTGAATGCGAAACTCACGTTTTAGCTCTGCCCACCACAAAGGCCCGGAGCTCTCCAGTTGAAGCCACGAGAAACTGGCGGCCCTGAGTCGGGCCCCTGTTCTTGGAGCCACGCTGCCAGCTAAGACGCGCGAGCAGCAAGGCACAGGGTCTCTCCCTTCCCGCTTCCTCTCTCTCCTTCCTTCCTTTCTTCTCTCTCTCTCTCTCTCTCTCTCCCCCTCTCTCTCTCTCTCTCCAAACAGCCTGGGCCTGGCTCCCGACCTGAGCCAAGGAGGAGTGCGCATGTCTGGACGTCGGCCTCTCTGTCCGCAGGGAACATCTGCTCATGGGCACCATCCCCAGCGCTGGTCTCAGCGGCTCCCACGGACCAAAGATGGGAGCCGCCGAGCCTGGATGAGACCAATAACTGTGCCGGATGCGGACACACTGAACAGGCAGGCAGCAGCTCACACACTGCTCAGGCATAACGGGCGCCGAGCTCTGGCCTCAGTGTGAGAACGGAACACACAGGGAGCTGTGCCGACCGTACTGTCCTGCCTGAGCCACGTGGTCAGATGAAAGCTGAGGAAAGGCTTGTGAAATTATCCCAGTAAACAAAATGCCAAGAGCCAGGTGTGGCGGTGCATGCCAGGGATTCCAGCTCTCTAGGAGGCTGAGGCAGGAGGATCGTAAGTTCAAGCCCTGTCTGGGCAACTTGGCAATTTAGAGAGACTCCGTCTCAAATAGAAAGGTAAAGAGCTATGCGTGGGAGGACATGCAGTTCAGTGGTGAGAGCCTGGGTTCAATTCCCAGAACTGCAAATGGAGGAAAATGGTAGAATTTGACACCATCGATCTGCTACTTGGAATAAATATGCAAACTGTCCAAGGCACTGGGATCCACTGCACTGATGCAAAAAAAGAGCCCATGGTCACTATGCACTTTCCGGCGGGTAAGCAGGGCACCTGACCCCGTCCTACGGGACATGTACTGACTTTGGACCTGGCAGTCAGTGTGATCAACTGCCATCTCACAGGAAGCTCAGGGCACAGAGGAGCGGGCACAGGGCCCCCGGGGGCCTCCAGGACCCCCGCCAGGGGATTCCACCTGGGGACCCCCCAGGCAAACCCCTGGCTTTCCCCAAGTGAGTACACAGAAAGGAGAAGTGGAGTGGGAATGGTCAGTTCATACAGCTCCGAGGCTAAGAAGCACCATGCTTCCAGGCACAGGCGGCCACATGACCGTGTGAGGAAGCTGCTCCAGGAAGTAGCAGCCATCTCCTCGCTGGTGGTGCTGGCAGCAGCAGGGACAAGGAGAGACACGGAGAGGACCTGGGCCTGCCCCCAGGGCAGACACTCACTTCCACGACTCCCGGCCACCGTCCCGGAGTGAGGCCCTGCAATGTGGTTCACAATAGGCAGACATACCCGGAAGATTGTGGAAAGGAAACCTGCACATGATGGGAGGAACAGCTGATGGTTTTAAAGTGGCGAAAGGAAAGAAAACGGGTGTGCGTGTGTGTGCATGCATGTATACACTTGTGTGCACATGTATGAGTGAATGCATGTGTTGTGTGTGCATGGTTGGGAGTGCACCTATGTGTGTGCATGTGTGTGTACCCATGCAGGTTTGTGCACGTGTGTGTGTAGGGCTGTGTGCAGGTGACCATTCTGCCTACAACCACGACAGGACAGAGCAGCCACCCTCTGTGCCGCGTGCACTTCAGGTCTCCAGATGGGTCATTCATTCAGGGCGCTTGGTCTGGATCAGGAGCCGCAGCCCAGGAGCCGGTCTGATGCGGCTGGTTCCCTGGTGAACAGGGCATGAGCTGTTAAGAGCACGCACACACATGAGCTGTAAACTCCTTCCTGTGCTGAAGGGAGAAGCCCTCATTTAAATCAGTGTGCAAACAGCTCTGGGAGGAGAAGTATAAACAGAAACACAATCTGTGCATGGAAATAAATGAGAGTGAATTGACACACGAATGCTAACTGGGGCCTTGCGGGCTTGGGACTCGCTGCAGCGTCCCGGCAGGCTAACCCAGGGAGATGCGCAAGCTCGGCCCGCTCAGCCTATTTCTGGGAGGAAGCATGGGCCTGCACTGCAAAATGAAGGCTGTCCGCTCTGTGAAAACTCCCCCGACGATTCTGGGGCATATTCCTGAACAACAAATGAACTGGGGGGAAATAAATGAGAAGGGGGGTAGGTTCAGGAAGGATGGGGATCCAGGAAGTCACCGAGACCCAGCATCTGGTAGAGAGGGAGGCAGCATCAGCATGGGGGGCAAGCCAGGGGGTCAGGCAGGGGTCTGTGGTCCACAGTGAGCCCAGCTTGGCGGCATCGCAGGTGACATTGGAGGTGGCTGCAGACAGCAGGCTCCTGCAGGAAGCACCTGGGAAATGAGTTGGGGCAGGAGCAGACCCTGGTGTGTGGGGGAGACTTTGGGAGTGGATGTCACCCTTGGGGCGCACTGTGGAGGGGGTTCTGCGGCAGGAGGAGCCAGACTATAGAAGGCTGGTGACCCAAAACCCAGGAGCCACGCAGTCTCAAGGCCGGAGGTGCAGAAGCATCCAGAGCTCGGGGAAGCAACCAGGATGGGAGCTGAGGTCCAGGGCAAAGTGCTCAGGGAAGCCAGCTCGGCCCAGCCACAGGCACAGGGCAAGGGCACCAGGAGCCAGGAGCGTGGCGGGCCCTGGGGGAGGAGAGAGGGTATCTGCTGTCTCCGGGAGAGATGGGTGTCGGGGGAGCTCTGGGGGTCAAGGGGGTGTCTGGCTGATGACCCCACTTCCCCTGTGGCCAGGTAACGGAGTGATGGGCCCTGTGGGTGGCGGGAGTCCATGCGGACTGCAAGCAGCTGCCCAGAAATAGCGGGGTCGAGCTGTGGGTCTCGAGGACATGCTGTCCCTGCTGGGAGGGCCCCAAGGGAGGTCTCAGCCCTTCGTCCCTGCACCTGCAGGTTGGGGAAAGGCCTCCTAAGCATTCTGGCAAACAGACTTCAAGTGAGCCGGTAGCATGGAGGGCTCAGGGCTTCATGGACAGGACTGCAAATTCCACCGTTGAAAAGAAGCCAGCATCAAACCCAGGAAAGAAAAAGGCATTTGTTGACAGAGCTGATTGTTGGACACTTTAATTTGGAAAATATTCTGGAGCAGGGATTTCCTTTCGGTGCCCCTAAGAGGTAACCGAGAGACAGACCAGAAACATCGCCCCGTGTTCTGGAGCTGAGCGGAACGCTTTCATCGTTAATTGGATTGTGGCTGGGTTGATGAAGAATGCACTGCGGTCCCCTCTGCACACAAGTGTGTGCGTGTGTGTGTGTGTGTGTGTGTGTGCATACTCACTATTCTTTCTCTTTCCTCTCTTTGGAGAAAGCATCTGGCCCAACTTTATTATTCATTAAACGTTTGGCCTCATACATTAACCGTGCTGGTAAAGTGTTTTCAACATTCTCCAAGGAGAGGGTCGCACACATTCCTGCCTTCTCCCGGCCCTGCTGCCTTCTACTCCGCTGCTCTCCCTGCTGTCCTGCCCCTCTCTCCCTCGAGGGACCAGGAAAGAGCAGGGCATCCCCACCCGGCGCAGCGCCGAGGAGGGTTCCAGCGTCTCACAGGGTCCGGGACACACAGGAAACTCGGTTTCCCACAGGAGGAAGAGAGAGAAGATCAGGAAGAAAGACAAGGTCCTCGAGCTGCACAGAGGAGAGGGAGGCGAGGGCTGCTCGGCGGCCGTCACTGACTCTTTGGCTCCTGTGCTGTCCCCGGAAATCTGCAGGGCTTTGTGACAGGGGTTGTGCTCTTCCATCCAGACCCCAAACAGAAAGGCACCATGCACACAGGGGACGCCGGATCTCCCAGCCATGCCCGCCCAACAGTGCCAAGGGAGAAGTCCCGTTTGCCAGCTGGGTGGGCACCACCCCCATGGGAGGAGCCCAGGGCTCTGGTCCGGCCAAGGATTGTGCATCTCACCCACCGCAACCTTTCTGTCCCCACAGGCCGCATCTGTGGAAGGCGCACACACGGCCTGGAGGTGGGAAGGGCAAAGCCCAGGTTCGCAGAGGCTGGAAACCCAGGAGTGTGGCAGGGGTGTGAGCCCAGCCGGGAGGCAGCAGGCCTCACTCACAGGCAGACCCAAGAGAGTTAGAATAGAACGGGTCCCCGGCAGCCTGGAACAAAACATGGGCCACTCAGTGGGGAAGGCGAAAGCTTCATTTCGGCTCCCAGAGCGGGAGGCTCCAGGCAACGCTGGCTCGGCCCCACTGCCGTGGCTCCAGTGCAGCGGCCCGGCGTGACAGGAGCTTATGTGGGCAAACCCGCCTCACCAGCCAGGCTCCTGGGGCTCAGGACCTCCGGAAGGCACTGGCTCAGGCCCCAGTCACCCGCACTTCCACAGGCAGCGACAGCAGGTGACCCTGGGCACCAAGCACAGATGGACAGGAGGACTGAGTGCCGGTGTGGCAGCGCTCTACCTCACAACCATGCACTGACTATTTCAGAGTGGCTGGAAGCAAGGCATCTGAGCGCTCTCACCACAAGCGATAAGGTTGGAGGCAGTAGATGTGCTAATCAGCCCTGCCCCGGGGCCTTTGCATGTGCTGTGCCCCTGTGCCCTGTACATGGTATCTGAGGACCAGGTTGGATGTCCATGTCCACCCTCGAAGGGCAGCCAGGAAGGCAGCTCTGCTGAGGGAGCTGCTCCAGGATTGGGCAGCGTCCGTCCTACACCAGGTGCTCAGCAACATTTGGTGAACTGGTGAATGAATAAATGCACGAGCGAAACTGTAATTTAGAAGTTGGATTTGTGCACACAGCGTGGCCATGCAGGTGGATTAGAAGCTCTTTTTCAGAGTACAAGAAGAAAGAGATGCTGCACTCAGGACTTCTGTGAGCTTAGCCCCTTGAGTGCAGAAAGCCAAGTAGAGGCCCCTGCACAAGGGTCCCCTCGTCCTGTGTCACCAAGATCAGGGCTATGAGCTTTGATCATGGCCCGTCACGGATTTTCCGAGGGGACTTTGGGTGGGATTCGGGCTGCATTTGACGTACCTGACTAGAGCGCAGCCCCCACTCGGTCTCCGTCTCAAAACCTGGGCTCACCGAGGAGGAGGAGGAGGAGGAGGAGGAGGAGGAGGACAGAGCTCTGGGGGTCTTGAGGGCACATACGTTCAGCACTCCTGGGTTCAAATGTGGGCAACACACACACCACTTAGACACAGCTGCACAGCTAGACACGGTGGCGCACACCTGTTATCTGGGAGGCCGAGCCAGGAGGACCCCAAGTGCGAAGTGAGCCTGGGGAACTCATTGCTTTAGTGAGACCCTGCCTCGAGATAAAACACACTCGGTATAAAGGCCCTGCCTTCAATCCTCAGCACTTCACAAACAAACAAACAAGTTAAAGAGCCTAAAACAAGCCCCCATATCATCCATCTGGGAAGGGGTGTAAGTTGTGCTGCAGGCAGCGTGGCCTGTCCCCCATGGTGCCAGAGGCCCCTGCAGCAGGTCTCCAGTCCCCACCTGGCCAGTGTGCGATGCAGGCCTGAGAAGAAAGCACACTAAGGACAGAACTAGGAGAGAGAGAGCGGGGCCAGGACGGCCAAAGCAGGGGCAGCCGACAAAGCCCCGGGCAGTCCCGGGCACTGACTATCATTGGCGATCCACTGGGGTACAGGGGACAGGTGGTTTCTATGGAAATGAATATAAACAAGGCTCAGAAAGGACAAGACAAAGCGTCCAAAATTAGGAGCAGAGTAGACGAAATGCGTGGCTGTAACCGGAACACTCACTGTCCTTCGAGTCTGAAGGTTTAGCTGTGGGAACGGAATTTGAGTGCGCTTTCTTTGGTTGCCCTTGGGAACGGTGCAGTGGTGCCCACGAGGCTCAGCACAGAGAATGGGAGCGACAACGTGGCTGCAGCAGGAGCGACCTCAGCCTCCCCTGCTGCCTTGGACCCCGCAGAGCCGCAAGCCTACCCTAAGCCTAACGCTAACCCTAACGATAACCCTACCCCTACCCCTAACCCTACCCCTACCCCTAACCCTATCCCTAAGCCGAACCCTAACCCTAACCCTACCCCTAAACCCTAATCCTAAGCCTAACCATAACCCTAACTCTAAACCCTAACCCTAACCCTAACCCTAACCCAAGCCCTGCTGTCCCGGCCTGCGTGGGGCAGGGAGCTGCCTGTCTGTCGGGGGGCGGTTACGGGGCTCCTGCACCCTTTTCTGAGGGCAACCACACAGAGCACCACAGCTCGGTGACTTCAAACCATGGGGCTGCGTTCTCTCATCTGCCCGGAGCCCAGAGCCCGGAAGTCACAGCCCGGGGCGGGGAGAGGCCTCCACTCTGCGCCCGCTGCGCTCTCCGACCCGCCGGCACCTGCTGCTCTCCCCGGGTCTCTGTGCTCACACTGCCCGCTTCTCACAGGACGCCACCCCTGGCCTCCAGCCCTCTTCGTCCATGCCAGTGAGCTCATTCATTCCATCTGCAAAGCCCTTGTTCCAAGTGAGTCCCAGCCGAGGTTCCGCACACACGACGTTCGACCGAGCAGTGATGATCCCCATGTGTAGGGAGGAGAGGGGAGGGTGTCACAGCGCCCTGGCTCGGGGACCCACAGGGATTCTCCCAGCTCAGGGTCTGCAAACCCCGCCAGGCAGGGAAGGCCACGGTGCCAACACCCGTGGAGAGGTCAGCTGGAGCCTCCCACGGGGGCTGACCGCCGCCACCACTGTGCTGCTGCCTGTCACCCACGTACACGAACACCTGCCCAGGGACACGCGTGGCTGTGGAGGGACAGGAGGACCTCACGCGACATGTTCCCCATGGAAGCAGCACTGTGCCCGGGTCCCCGACTTCACCGAGCAGCGGGGGCCATTTCCAGAGTCTCTTAGCTCCTCAGAGGAAAGCTGGCAGTCCTCTTTCAGGGCCACAGATGTGGCTGTGAGCACCAGGAGCTGTCAGCTGGCGTCTCCGGCAGTGATGCGGCCCTTTGAGGAGCATCTCCCTCGCAGATTTCTCCTCCCGCGCAGATTTCTCCTTCCGTGCAGATTGCCCCGCATGCATTTAAGATCCCAGCAATGCCGAGCAAGTAAGACCGGAACCGCAATGCCAGTAGCCAACCTTGGCAGGCATCACTGCATATTACACACAATTCTAAGAGCAGCACGCACATTTTTAATTTCCAGAAAAACTGCTGTGAGTCAATTCCCAATCTATAGGAAAGGAAAATAAAGTTCAGAGAGTACAGGAGCATGCACATGGTCAGACAGCTAGAAAGTTACAGAGCCTTCAGGTGAGATGTATTGATTTCGGTTAGTCGTGTTTGCAGTACGTAATGACTGCGTTCACCGGGCGAGCGGGCGCCTGGACACGACACACCGAAATCCTGTCTGCCCTCTTCCCTCCCCTGCCTCTCTCCTCATCTCTTGGTATCCTTCCCTTTGCGAAAGATCCATGTCCCTGTTTCCTACTGTCGACCTTTTATTTTGCTCTTTAGCTTATTTGTGCTTTAGGTTTCTCACACAAGAGAAGCAGTACAATATTTAAGCTTGTGTTTCAGATTTACTCACTTAACATTATGGACTCCAGGTGCATCCCTTTTCTTACAAGTGACCCTAACTCGTCCTTCTTCAGAGCAAAGTACTATTCCATCATGACCCAGCCATTCCCTTCTAGGTGTCTTCCTCAAAGAGTTAAAGACATCATATTATAGCAATCCATGCACACCATGTTTGCAGCAGCACGATTCACAACAGCCAAGTCTTAGAACCCTCCTGTACATCTGTCAACAAATAAATGGAAAAAGAAAATGTGAGATTTACTTTTAATCCTAGTCACATTTACAAGAAACTGACAACATAGCCACTGGCAAACACCACACCAATACTGACTGTCTGTAGCTGGGACTGGGAGTGCTGAAGTTGGGGGGGAAAGTTTGAGGAGAACCAGTGTGTCGTGCAGCCTTAGTGTCTCCCCATTAAACACACGCTGCTCAGAGTGGGAGGTGTTCGTGTGTCTGTAACCATCGCTGCCTGCTCGGAGCACACAGAGCTGAGCAGAGCACACCCCTCACCCAAAGCCCGTAGAACAGCAATTGATTACTTCTAATTCTGGGTAGATGTCTGGGGCTGAGCCTGCTCTCATCACTGTTGAGATTAAGGGGTCGGAGTGAAGGATGGGGCTCCCGGGACAGGAGAGGGGTGTGGAAGAACGTGTGGGACAACTTATTCCCACGTGCAGCAACCTTGGCAGGATGGAGCGAGCCACTGCCTGCACCAGCTACACGCTGCCCAGATGTCCACCGAGCACGCCTTCCTCTCCAAGACAGACAGTGACGAGGACTGTGCACTTTTAGTTTTGCGCCTTGAACTGCCCACACGGTCCAGTATAGCATGGACAAACAATGGGTGTCTCGGGAATGAGCTGATAAAGTCATCAGAGCTACCTGAATTTGACTCTAAGCTTCTTAATAACAGCTCCCACGGGGCTACTAATGTGGTTGTCAGACGTTGGGTAGCATCAGAAAATGACACGGAGTGCAGGTGACAGGCTTTTCTTTAAGAGTAGTCCACACCAAGAGGCAGAACTACCCTGGGCAGTGGTAACAGAGCAAGATGCCTTTATCTCTGCTCTGCAAAATCAGGTGATGACTCCAGAGAACGGTGAATCATTCTGTTGGGATCTCACTTTTATTAAACTTTCTGCCTCCTTCTATCTTCAGATTACATTCTCATGTTACACTGCAGTGTTTCACAGCGTTCACGAACATCTGTGAAGCACTGAACTCATTCATTTATTTAATACATACTTCCCGAATGCCCACTCTGCCCCTGGACAGGTGGCTGTATGGGAAACTTTAGTGAGCAGAATGAGCACTTACTGGAGGCTGTAAGTCAGGAGAAAGAAGCAGACACTGGACAGGATTCCAGATGGGGGCATGAGTCTGTGCCTACAGGAAATGCTGCAGGCATAGAAACCAGCTACTACCGCACCCAAGGGACGCATGGCCTCCTCGGAGCTGAAGAAACTAATAATCAGGGTGATGGTGGTGACGGTGATTATGATGAGAGTGCTGATAGGCTGAGGAAGAGAAATAAAAAGAAAGAAGGAGGAGGAGGAGGAAAGCTGCTTCCGTGTTGCAGAGTGCAGAGACGAGCTCAGAACAGACCGCTCCAGTCTCCAGCTGTAATGGTCGGATGCTGAATGGCCCCAGGGGTCCATGGGTAAAAACTTGGCCCTGGGGAGACACTCTGGGGAGGCAGGGCGCCTTCATGGGCGGGGCCTCGTGGGTTCCTGCAGTGTCGGTTGGGGCACAGTCTTGGAGGGCTGGTGGGGCCCAGCACCCTCTCCTTCCTTTGCTCCCGGGCTTGTGATGGAAATGACTTGCTCAGTCCCACAGTCCCACATTACACCCTGTCTCACCAGGGCCCCAGGGCGGCAGGGCCACCCACATGGGCTAGAAACTCCAAGCTGGGCCAGAATGAATCTCTTCTCTCCATAACCAGGTACACCAGGTGTTCATTACAAGGACAGAGCCCAGCTGGCACACAGGCTGACGTTTCTCTTTGTACCAAGAACACATCTTCCTAGAAATTAGTTAATGTCTCTGATCCTTAATTTCTTCATCTTCAGAATAGAGATTATAAACTTGTTTTAAGGCGACTTATAAGAAATAAACAGAAACTAACTTTGTAACACGGCCGGAGCGCTTAGAACGAGGATGTGTGATGAACATGTCAACGCTGCTCCCTCCCCGGCCCCAGAACATCAGTGCAGGGCTCCTGATGTTGGGCTCTGTGGGAAGCAAAACTGATGCTGTCCCTGGACGAGAAGGTCCCAGAAGCTGCCGAGAACACAGAGACAGCGGGACTGGTGGTGGCCAGGCTGGGGTCCGGGCCGTGTGCACCGGGAGCAGACTCTGGGAGGGACGCAGTGGTGGCCGAGCCCGACCTGCGGTGAGGCCTGGGTCCCTGAACACGTGCTTGTTTTGTTCGGTGAGGTGATACTACTATTATTACACATTAGTAAAAGTATAAAATTGAGTATACTGATTAAAATTTTAACTTGCCTCTTGTTGAAAATTAAGCCAATATGCATAACTGCCAAAGGAATTTAAGAAAAAACAAAAGGTAAATGGAATAACTAAACCTTGCTCCAGCCAGGCATGGTGGCACATGCCTGTAGTTCAAGCTACTCAGGAGGCTGAGGCAGGAGGATTGCTTGAGCCCAGGAATTCAAGACAATGAGGAGGACATGGTGAGATCCCTATCTTTCAAAAATTAATAAATAAATAAACCTTGCTTACCTCATTTTTTTTAAAAAGTACAAAAAATAAACAACACAAATAGAAAGTAGCCTAAGCATGGAGTGACATCATGAGCTAATAAATACGATTCAGTAGATTCCATGTGAAAAAGGAAGGATGCACACAGGTAGAGACAGAAACTCTGCCATATGCTATTTACAAAAGGCACATTAGTAATACAAAAATTTTGAAAAGAAAGGGATATAAAAGGAATACAATATTATTAATAGACAAAAAGTTAGAGGCCAAATAACAGAATTTCCAGTTACCAAAGGCAAAACTATTCAGAAAATCTGACATTGCGAGAGTTTTTTGTCCCCCGGATTAGGAGCCAATCTTACATATGAAGATAAATACGAATTTCCCGGACAGAATCTTTGTGGGCTAAGTTCTGGAGCACACAGACAGTGGGTTATACCATGTCAAAGGGGGATGGCCCAGAAGTCTTTAGGGTGATCAAAAAGTAGTTGAAAGAATTGAAACTGCAGAAGAATAGAATACTTTTAAAAGCTTACGCTTCAAAGAGAAGTACGTGGAAATTCCAAGGTGGAAAGCACAGTGACTGAAATGGAACAGTTAATGGATGGGTGGAAGAGCAGATGGGACTCAGTGGAAGGAAGGGCTGTGGGGGTCAGGTAAGGCTGGGCGTGGGCTGCAAGGCATGCACAGCCCTCCGGAGGACGCCTGGCCGGGGGCAGGAGCTGCACGGTGGCTCCCACTGTCCAGGCATTCCCTCTGCCACACCGTCACGTGGCTGCCTGCTATGCCCTGGCTCCTCCCAACCTGGGCAGGGGCAGCAGATCATAAACAGCACCTACTTTAAGAGGCGAGTTTTAATTCACGCTAAGTCTTACAAAGCAGCTCAATCAGGCTGTTCCAGGGAGCCCTTCCTTGGCCCCCAGGCTGATGTGGCCCCTCAGTCCAGCACATTAGCCCACTTTTCCACCACAGACCTCAACACACAGTTGCATCAGCTCTCCAAGAGCTTTGACTGCGTCTCTGGGGCTGGGAACAGCTGAACAAATGACCCAAATAAATAAAATGATTTTTCATGGCTTTCAGATGCAAGTGCTAATTTTGAGCCCACGCAGCTCTTGCCCTTATCCGCCCAGTGCCATGGTACACTGGTGGATGTCCACACTGACTCTTTCAGAAAACAAGACGAAAGAACAACACAACACCCGGAGCCAGCTTGTAAGGCCTTCGGCTTTCCACAGCTTAACTGTTCCCACTGTGCCAATACAGCCGGACAGAGACGTCCCTGGGCCTCTCTCTGCTGCTTAGTGCTTCCTGCCTCAACCCATGCCACTCACATCGAGCCCAGAACACGGGTCCTAGTGAAAGGAAGTATAATATTCAGGAAGTGGTCAGCTGGGAGTAAAAATTGCCTTTGCACACAAGAAATTGTATTGAACTGTGCATTTATACAACTTAGATTTTAAACAGTGCCGTGTTTAACTATTGGCTTTCAAATTTTCCTGCAGATATAACCAGTGGTACTAACTGGTATTCCCCAGCTCCTGCCCAATGCGAGGAAATATCAAAAATTTAAGGGAGTGGAAGTAATCCGTGGAATTAACTCCCGTTTGGCTCCATATAGAGCAAGAAGTTTCTTTGCTGTCCGGCACACCCAGGCCAAGCAGGAAGCTTGGATCCACCCCGGTACTGGTGCCCAGTTGGCAAAACTTCCCTCGTAAGCTGGACTGTACGCTCCCATAGCCTCGGACACAAACGGTTCCACACCCGCACTCAGAATTCCAGCTAATTCATCTAACAGGCTGATCGGAGTGGAGGCCCAGAGCAGTCTCCTCTGCCTTTTCACCCCAGGGGAATGAATGAGAAAGATAACTCGTGGATTATAATTGCTTAAAATAGGTTGTGATGTTAAAATCTAATCCCGTCTCCTCTTTAATAGTAAAGTTCTACAGACAGAGAAATTATGCTCAATGCCAGTGCGTTGAAGGTAAAAAGAAAATTTCCTTCTCCCTTTGGGGGAAGAGGAAGGACGTCTTTTTAGAGCTGTCAGAACTCACAAGCCATAATAAATTATTCTTTTTCATTACTGCTTTATTAAGCAGGCGCTTGGTGTAATGGCAGAAAATTTTGCTTAATTTTCATAGCATTAGACGACTGTGATTCCTCATCTGAAATCAACTCAAGTTATTAAAAGAAGGGAATGTATTTAACGCCATGCAACGGGGTGTATCTTCACTAAATTCTCCCAAGCACAGGGTTTAAGCTTTTATGTAACGCAGCTGTTGTTGGGCTGGAAACAAGAAAACCAGCCCTGCTCCCCGGGAGATCTGTACACACCCCAGGACTCTGGTCCTGCAGGGCCCAGTGGTGCCTTGGCTGTGACATGTGAAGGACGGATGGGCTGGGAACCCAGAGCTGAAGCATCAGAGGGTCTGGAGAATTCCTCACCACACATTTCCCTGGAGTAGGGGTTTTAGCGGCAAATTGACCAGAAGGTTAGCATCACTGATGAAGCTAGCTAGAAGCTGAGTAAACCTAGGATGCTTCTGAAAACTCTCAGTCACATATGCAAGATTAGACCTGTGTGAGCCAGGTTTGTGCCCGGAGGAGGAAAGCAGCCATGGCCTGGGACCTCCCCTCTGGAGCTGCCTCTGCTGATAAGGTGTCTCCAACCAAACTCTGGGCTACTTCTTCCCTTTCACAGGCCTCATAAGCGTCAAGCATTCGGCAGGTTCTGATGCAGGGCTGGGTTAGGGCTCACTGTCAGCCCCAGAGCAGGGCTCGAGACCCTGGGGAAGACACCACCTCTACAAGTACCAGTGAAGAAAGACAAGCGACCATTGGGCAAGGTGACCCGGCTTGGCCGGTGGCACTGGAGTGGAGCCTGAACGGGCTGTGTGGACACAGGGATTATGAACAAATACAGCGGCTCATTGCCTTTCATAGTGAGATCTCATTACATTTTCCTGACTTTGCACAGCTAGTGAGTAAGCAGACACTGCTCCAGGTCTCTAGATTCCTCTGTTGGACCTCATCCCATCGCTCGACCCCTAAACTTTCAGGAACTGGCTGCCTGCAAACTAAATACATGACTATGTCCAGCTGCAGGACCTCAGGACTTTGGTCACACTTTGCAGCATCCCCTGGGCTGCTCACATGGGCAGCCCCATTTCTGGCACCCTCTCCAGGGTTCTGCCGCTGGAACCTAGCTGGCACACCGTGCCTTTATTACCAGTGCCACCGTGAAAGCGGGCACCTGGTCCCCCGTGGAGACTAGGGCGTCGTCATCCCTCTGGCCATGCTGTCCTCACTGCCCAGTCTGTGGGCACTAGCACCATGGGCACTTAGCAAGACGGCCACCGTTTCTTGGCATTTCTGTTGCCCTAGAAGGAGCTGGACCATCCACAAGGAAAGAAAATAAGAGGGAGAAAGGGATAGAAGTGACACAGGCAGGAGAAATGCTGTGTCTCCATGCGGGGCTCTGGGGCCTGAGTGACCCACAGTGCTGGTGTGGAGGAAGTGGAAGAAGAGGGGAAGTAAAAGAACCAACATGGCGCCTGGGACGGTGAGAGCCTGCAAGGGGCCGATGGAAGCCCACAGAGGCCAGGTCACACGGGGACTGACAGGCCTGGCAGGCAATGGAGGTCCCAGGAACAGTCTCCACCAAGCCAGGGAGTGGAAGGGTCCTGCCTTAGAGAGCTCTCAGGGCTGCAACCTGAGAGGCAGGCTGGATGGAGGAAGCAGCTGAGGCTGCAATCGCCCTGCACGACGGAGGGGAAAGGGCTCGGGCTTGGGCGGAAGTGCTGTCCTCGGTGTGTTTTGGGGGTTGTTCACCCAAGCGCTGGGCATGGCTGGTGTGTTGGCGCTGAGAACAGCACCCCCATCTGTCAGGAGCAATCGGTGGCTGGAGATGGCATTCAACAGCACAAGGGAGACAGGACGAGGGCACCACTGGGGAGGGGCAGGGACAGGAGGGGTCCCCAGCTGAGTGAGGTCCAGGTCCTGGCCCCGTCCCTCCCACGAGTCCCCAGTCCCTAACTGCGACCCTGCCGGCCAGCCTGCGTGCGGCCCGCCTCCCAAAGGGGCGCGAAGGGTCTCACAGAAGAGCGCCAAGGCCCTGCCCCAGGCCTAGCCGCATCGGGGGCGGGGCATCTGGATGCCATCCAGGGCTCCCGGGGGCCCCACCTGCGCTGACTGCACCTGGAGGGTTTGGACGCACTTGGCGGGGCTGGCCCGGCTCGCAGGCAGGCAGTGGCCAAGGGGTAGAGCTGTGTTCACAAAACCCACTGATCCAGAAAAACCATTCTGGGGAAGGATTTTCAATTTCAATGGGGGAGGGGGGTGGAAATTAAAGGAAAAAAAGGAGCAGAAACAAACATAACAAGGCCATTAATCTTTCATTAAGTTAAAGGGATGAAAAGGAATCGCTTAAAGTATCATTCTTCCCTTGCACCACAAGCATGCTGCCCCCCGCCAACTTCAAAGGCGCTGAGGAGAAGCTGGTTAATGTTGTTGGCACAGGATCAGGCTGCGTTTACTTTTGCTTAAGTAGGATCTTTTTTTGCTTTTAAACAAAGGGAGCGTGAGGGTCGGGCACTCATGGATGGGAGACCCGCACGTAAGAGATGCCTTTGTCTCACGCACGAGGCCTTCGGAGAGCAGCTCTGCCAGCACGCAGCGTCTGCAGACTGTTTTGTCACAGATATGAGCCTCCACCACAAAAAAGAAAAAAAGAGAGAAAAGAAAAGAAAGAAAGAAATCTGCCGCAAGCGCAGAGAGAAAGGCCTCATTGTCCCCGTTCACTCTGCTTTCCGCAGGCCGTCCCCGCGGCCCAGGCTGCTGGTGGTCTTGGCAAAGATGCGGTCTGTAGAAAGAAACCCAAACGTCCTACTTTTCAGGCGCAGTGAACCCGCCAGGAGTTGCTCACCTGTTTGGAGGCTGCAGTAGTTCTGTGCGTTGAGAGTCTGTGTCTTTCTTCCGGCAGCGTTCCTGTTTGCACTGGAAACAGAGCTAATTGGCGGGGCTTTGTGGCTGGGCTCTGGCTCCGTGAGGTGCTGCAGAGGGCCAGCCGGGCTGTCCTGGCCAGCCGTGACAAGGGGCACGGGCCGTGTGTGCCGGGAGCTGCGATGAGCAGCTCGAGGAGACCACAGCTGGGGCGGGCAGTAACCGGAGACAGCAGGTACAGGGTGCCGGGTCAGTGTCCCATCATGCGGGATGCTGTCATCAGTGAGTGGCCTGCTGTGTTGGTTATCAATATTCTTTTCTAATTTCTTTAAATAAGAAAAGCAGGAAGCAGGAGAGGAATACAAATAGCTGCCTTTCCAGAAATATATTGCAAATTTAATTTTTTAATTTGCTGAGGTTTGGCCTTGGTTTGGAGGCACGTGTTTCACACCGATGGTCCTAGACCGGTTTTCCCAGGCTGTCCCAGAATACCACTCAGCAAACAGTCTCCGCAACACAAGATACCTGTTTTTCACCAGGATCCTCATCCATCCTGCTGGGCATCGTCGAGTCAGGGGAAGCCCGACTGTGGGCTCCGTTGTTGCATCTGTGGACTGTTTTGTCACAGATATGAGCCTCCACCACAAAAAAGAAAAAGAAAAAGAAAGGAAGGAAGGAAGGAAGGAAGGGTGGAAGGAAGGAAGAAAGAAAGGAAGGAAGGAAGAAAGAAATCTTCCCACAAGCCCTCTCTACCCTGTGAGAGCACAGAGCACCGAAAGCTTCTGCCATGCAGGGGCTCAGGAGATGCTGCCTGGTTGCTGTCGTCCTTACAAACCTCTGCCCCATCTGTTGGACACAGTGGGCAAGGTGCAAGGGCATCACGATTTAGATCTGGAATGTGCCCAAACCCTCGTGTGCTCAGAGGCAGGGCTTTCGGAGCTGACTGGATTATGGTAGCTCATAGCTGGCTCGCCGTGAGGAGGAGGGCTCTGGTGGAAGAAGTCGTCACAGGGGCTTGGCCTGGAGGATTTCTCTCCCTCCCACACTCCTCCCATGAGCCTCTCTGCTTCCTGTCCGCCATGCTGTGAGCAGCTGTCCTCCGCCATGGCCCCCACCGTGGGGTCAGGAGGGTGAGCATTCAGTCAGGGGCCTGCTGAGGCCACCCCGCCATGAGAGGCCCTGAACTCGGCTCTGCATCCACCTGGAACCGTCGGCCCCTTCCAGACAGACACTTCCTGCCTCCACCCCCACTGGCGCCCGTGGCCACCGGAGTAGGGCTTTGAGTCAGTGATGGCCTTTGAGCCCCCAACACCTCCTCAGGGTCATCTCCGACCTTCTCCCATCATGGGGTCCTTGGGGGTCCTCAGGGCCACAGGATTCCCCACCTCCAGCCACTTCCGGTGAGGAAGTTCCGCAGGCACCAACCCTCTGCCGGAGTCCCCTCCCTCAGCTGTCACCTGCTCTGTCCCTCAGCTCCTCCCGGGGCCACTGAACATGCTGTGAGTGAAGGAAGGAGGGATTGGACAGCAGGCACTGCTGGTCACCAGTCCCTGCAGCCTGGGCGCCGGGGCGTCCCTGCCCTGGCGTGAGGGTTGCAGACACTGGATCTTTCCAGTGCAGTGAGTGTTCGCCTGTGGTCCCATTCGGGGCTGGGCGACTATCCCACAGGAGAGGGATCCCGACAGGGTCGCCAGGGTCTGGCACGGCACACGGCACAGGCATGGATTGCAGGGCGGCCACAGGCTAGCACACCACCACTGCCTGCCCTCCTCCCAGTGCGCGCCCATCCCACCCGGACTGTGCCCCAGCCAGAGCTCTGTCTCTGAGTCCTGTCTGCAGCCCTGGCCAGGAAACAGCAGGCCCAGTGAGGACAGCTCGGCCACAGCAGGAAGCGGGCGCCCTCCCAGGTCACGCCAGGCCCCGGGTGGAAACAGCTCTGTCCTCGGCTCTCGCTGGAGCGGTGTTTCTCGGATGTCCTTGTTATAGCAGCTGAGCCTTTAGGGAACTGTACTAAGTGGAGTCAGCGGGGTGGGCTCGGCCCTCCGGGGACAGAGAAGAACCAGGGAGCTGGACAGGAAAGGGAACATTTCCATTAACCGCTGCGCTATCTGACCAAGCACACCTACTTCCAGAGCAGTCAAGTGACCTTTGTGGCCATGCTGCCAGCAGGCAATGAGAAGAGCCCATCGGGTGCCCTTTGCTTGAAAGCCAGCCCTGGGAGCTTTAGTGCAGGTCCAGCACGGTGGTGCAGGCCCATAACCCCAGCATCCTGGGAGGCAGAGGCAGGAAGATCACAAAGCAGAGCCCAGTGTGGGCAACTTGGCAGCTTAGCAAGACGCCATCTCAAAATCTAAAACAGTAACATAAAGAAGGGCTGGCGATGTAGTTCAGTGCAGAGGCCCTCATCCTCAGTACAGAAACCAAAGGAAGAATTAACACAACTTTCTTCTGGCCTAATATCTTCTTTTCCGGCTTGAAGTTTTGCACAAGAGGCCTTTGGAGCCAAGAGCTAAGGAAATGGTCTCCTTTATCCTGGGGTTTTGTTCATTATAAATTTCTTCCTCACCATGTAGCTTGTGTTTCTAACTTCAGATGTTTTTGTTTTAGTTTTGTCTTCTTTTCACAGATATTTCAGTCTGAAAATTAACACTACATCTGTGACGTATTCCACTCGCAGCCTCTGGTTCTGGAGCAGTGCCTGTCTTGGATGGGGCAAGGCTGGCTTTGAAGTGTCCCTGCAGGGTGATACTCGGGCATCTCCAGAATCAGGGACTCGAAGCGAAAGGATCCGGTACTGGGGTCAATGTCGTCACACGTTCTTCTGCCCCAGTCCCCGGGGGAATCCCCAGGTCATCTTGCCAACCCGTTCACTGATGCTCGCAATTCTCCTTAGGGCTTCAGATGTGGTCTGTTTCACTCCGTTCAGGAAGGGGCTCTCCGCTGCGGTGACCCTCTGCGACAGGAAGCCGCGGCTGGGTTTCGGCTGTGCCCAAGTCCTTCCCAGCCGGGAAGCTCCTGAACACCTGCCCGCCCCATCTCCCCGTGAGGGGCGCTGGGCACCACACATTGTTAAAAGGACACCGCTAAGTTACCAGGATAGTCCCCCATCTTATGTGGGCACCATATTTTATGATTTTTATTGCTTGAAAACAAAATTTTGGTAAAAAATGAAAAAGGCTACAAAGTAAGTACTGTCTGAAATTGAAGAGTAAGTCCTTTGTCGTTGCAAATTGATCTGCTTCCCCTTTCTGAGGTGTGATTATTTTTAACAAAAAGTATCGAAGAACACAGCAGCATGATGTCTCACAATGTGCTCCATAAATGCAATCTGAAATGCAGTTATTAAACAGAAGAATCTTGCAACTCTAAGACCAAGGTATAAGGCACATGGTGGATTTATTCTTAAGGGAGACTGGTTTTCTGCCCAGACTCCAAAGGCACAGCTTCTGCAGTCCCGGCACATGTGAACACACAGAACATCACAGCTGCTGAGGGGCTCTGAAGCTAAGGTCCAGAGTCTCCGTCTTCTCCTGTTCATTCACATCAGTCAGTGTTTCGCCACTGTGACCAACTACCTGACACACATGACCCTAAGGAGAAAGGCCTATGTTAGCTCACAGTTTCAGAGGATCCAGTGCATGGTCAGCTGGCTCCAGGGTAGAAATATCAGGGCAGGTGGGCCTGGGGAGGAAACCTACTCAACTCGAGGAAGATGGAAGGAAGGAAACAGAAAAAGAGCCAGAGAGAGAAGGGGGAGCCAGGGTCAGGAATTCTCGCTTCCAGGTTCACCCCAGGCCCCCTCCTAAAGCACAGCCAGCTAGGAAGTCATTAATGGATGAATCCACTGATTCTCATGATCTAGTCACTTGCAAAAGCCCTCTTCTGGACCTGCGAGCCTTTTGGGGACATTTTTTATTTAAATTAAAAACTTGTACTAAGAATCTACTGTACACTAGCCATAGAACTGTCTGTGTGCTCCTGAAATTAACAATCAAATGGACACACCAATGAAGAGAGGCATAAGGGATGAGGTCCCACACTCTACCCTTTGAGGGGAAAGGCTTGCAGTATCGGGGAGCAGGTGAAGGAGCATCTGACGGGGGTGGGGAGGAGTTTGATATGTAAGTTGGTAGCTGAGCACTAAGTAGGGGGGAGCCAGACCAAAAGCCAACATTCCTCAACTGCTGCGGGCACTGGAAGCAGCGAGCACAAAAGCTGCTTTGGAGAAGGAGCCAAGGCCAGGCATGGGAGGACCACACAGGGTGGACCTGTGACAGCAAGAGCTGACCTCAGAGACTCAAGCAGGGAGGGCCACACAGAGCTGCGGACGTCGGGACAGAGCTACAGGCACAGGCTGCTGCGAGCAGCACTGGGAGGAGAAGACAGAGGAGATGCTGGGTCAGATGGGGCACAAGCAGAGGGACCGGTGCAGTCGTGTGTCTCCTGTTGACAGTGACATGGTCCCACAGACCGCGTGAGTTGTAGAGAAGGAGGTTGATTTTGGCTCACGGATTTGGAGCTCCAAGGTGAAAGGGGCATCTGGTGGCGGTGTCCTGCTTGCAAAGGTGAGGCAGGGCACGGCATGGCCAGAGACAAGAAGTGCGTGTGTGTGTGCATGTGTGTGTGCACGTGTGCGTGTGTGTGCATGTTCTGCTCTTGGGGCTCTAGTCTAACCCTAAGACCTCCCCTAGATGCCCTCCCCATGCCTGAGGCCGTGGGTTGGATCCAGGCCACATCCAGGCCTCAGCAGAGCCAGGAGCAAGGGTGCAGAGGGAGGGGCTTGGGGGGCAGCTGGGGGTGGGGGATGGGACAATCTCGGCCCGGGGCTGACACCGAGGTCATCGCCGAAGGACGAAGGACGAAGGATGGGGGCTGAGGCCACAGGAATGGAGGAGATCACACCACTCGCTGGCATGAGAGAGAAACAAAGCTCGGCTCCCGTCATCCACAGGCTGGCAGGGAAAGGCCGGAAGGTGCTGGGATGCAAGGAAGACAAGGAGGAAGCAGGAGCCGTGAGGATGGACACAGCCGGGGCAGGAGGAGGAACAAGGGCCAGGACCCAGAGACGGTGGGGAGGAAGCCAGGAGAAGCTGGGGCCTCGAGGTGAGCCCCTGCAAGGGCAGGAGGCCCTGGGGTCCCGGGTGGGGTCCGGGGAGGCTGGGAGCACCCGGAACACAGTGGGTGGAGAGCGAGTAGGAAGAGGATCCGGGACCCGTCAACCTCGTCCAGGGCCCGGCCGAGAGGAGGCGGGCGAGCGTACTGAGTCGTGGCGGTGTTGAGCTGTTTCAGAGATCCTGCTCCTCAGACCTGCGGGATTCCCCGGGGCCAAGATACTTTGGAGCGCCTTCCACACCGCGCCATTTCAGATGGTAGGCGAGCGTCTCCAACCCCGAATCGGCACCTCTGGACGGGGAAGCTCCCTGTTCCCACAGTGAAGTCACCACAAGGCCCAGGGGGCATCTGGGTGGCAGACGCCAAGCGGCCCTTTACCGCCGCTCTCGTCCACACTGCTCGTCATAGCCTGTGTCCCTCCACCACCCAGAAGCAGGGGGACTGGGCAGTCACAGCTTCTGGGTGCACATTGGCCTGTTGGGGAGCGTTTCTGACCCCCAGTCTCTCTCCTTCATGTGGAGCCCAGAGCGGCTCCCTGGCTTCCCTCGAGCTGAGGGTGGTGAGCTCACATTTCAAGGCCCAATTTCCTGGGTTCAAATCCCTGCCCACCCCGAGCAGTTTTGCATCTTGGGCAAAGCACTGCGCCCTGGCCCCGGTGCCCTCATCTGTGTGTCAGCTGTGAGTGCCAGATCCCCCGGGGCACCGCTGGGAGCGAGGAAGGAGACACAGCAAGGGCCCCAGCCTGCGGTGCCTGGGGTAGGTCTCCTGGCCTCCAGGCTCACTCTGTTCCAGGACTCGGGGCAAAGGCCCACAGTCCTGACGGGTTCCTGGCTCTCAGCATCGGCCAGGGGACCTCCTCGTCTTTCCCTTCTGGGCATCTGAAGAGTCCGGCAGCACCTGCTCCACTGTCTCACGCCCGCTCCTGTGCATGGGTTGCCTCTGTCCCCAAGCCAGCTGGTGTGTTTATGCCCCTTCCCCCGGGCGTGGCTACAGGGAGCGAGTGCACGCCCAGGATGCTCTGCCGGGGAAGGATGAGGCCGGTCCTCACTGTGCCAGCTGGCTTTGTGCTGCGGCTCCATGGAGGCCCCACGCCTGCCCCCACTCCTGTCCTGCCCAGGGCCGCCAGGGCCAGCCAGACGCCAGCCCCCTGTGCCCAGCCTCAGGCAGTGAGGCGGTCCGCCCGCTCCACAGGTGAGGCAGCTCTGCAGTGTGCCGGGCCGGGCAGTGTCCCCAGAGCCAGCCCCACGGCACCGTCAGTGTCACTGTTGTCCTTATTTTCATCTCAGGTTCAGGGAGCTGGGTGGTTTGCTAGAGGGCTGACTTTCGATAGCTTTTAGCAGCCCCACTAGCTGAACCTGATGACTGTGTTGGGCGTGGGGAGGGGTTCGCAGACAGCACAGCTTAGTTCTCTGTACGTCACCTTCCCCTTCTTGCCCTCCTCTCCCTCCACCTCAGATCCCTTTCTCATCTGCAAAAGATCAAGCTCCCTGTTTTCTACTGTTCATCTTTTATTTTGCTCTTTAAATTATTTATACTTTGACTTCCTCATGCAAGAGAATCCACTACATATTTCAGCTTATTGTCTGATTTATTTCACTGAAGATTACGGGCTTGTGAAACCTCTGTTTTCTCACAAATGATTCAAATGTATCCTTCTCCATGGTAGAGTATTACTCCATTGTATGTAAATGCTACATTTTCTTTAAACGGTCATCTGATGATGGGCATCTAGGCCATGTCTGAGATTTAGCTGCTATGAATTGTGCTGCTATAAACAGGGGTGAGCGCGGATCTCTATAATACGATGACTTTAACTCTTGGGGAGGTACTTAGAAGGGGACACCTGGGTCGAATGCAGTCTCTAGTTTGCGTTTCCTGAGGGTTCTCCACACTGATTTCCACAGCAGCTGTATTGGAAGGGTCCTTTTTCCTCGCGGCCTTGCCAGCCTTGGTTCTTGGTTGATTTCTTGACAATGGCCATTCTTTCTGGGGTGAGAGGGATCTCAGTGCTGTTTTAATTTGCATTTCTCTAATACCCAGTGATGTTGGAGGCCTTTTTAACAAGACTTATTTTGAAAATAAAACTTGATCCCAATGCCCAGGACACCTTTGGGGCCGTCGTCTGAGCACAGCACAGCACTCTGGGTGGCTGGTGGACCCTTCTACCTGCCGTCCACACCAGGAAATGCCAGCGGACTGCATCAGCCAGATGAGCAGTGCAGGAGAAGATGCGGGGGTTCGGGCTTAGGCATCACTGAGACCGGAGACAGAGCCCTGGGCCTGGTCCATGCAGCTGCAGACACAGGCCGGGTTCCTCCTGGTACACACAGTGCTGCTCAGCACTTCCGGTGACCCCCAGGACTGAGGTCTGAATGCCAGCCCAGGGCTTCCTCCAGGCAGCACTCACAGTCCTGGTGGCCGGTGCTTCTCTAGGGCAGGCCGGCATCCCGCTGGGGCTCTGCGTTGTCGTGATGTGTCACCAGTGGCGTTTCGAGGGTCCCGCCTTGGCCCCGTTTCTCTCGGAAGCCGTGTGGTTCCCACCGCACCATCTTGCAGAGCAGTGATTTTCAGGCCGCACACTTGTGCCCCGTCGCAGCACCAACTGGGACCATCTGCTCCGTTTAGGGTCTTGCAATGATTTGTTCCTGGCTTCTGTCCCGCACAGCATTTGACGTCTCCAATCCTCCTGTGATCTAAGAATTAATGACGTCACCCTAATATCCACACACCCCTGAGTGGAAGCCCATATTCTGTAGGCGAGCCTTGCAAAAATGAAAGAAATAAAAACATTTGCCAAGCAAGAGAGAGCTTTCAGGACTACAGTGAATTTGAAGTCATTTTCATTTTGTAAGTGGTTTCGGAGTTGGCTTCGGGATGAGGAAACCTTTGGTCCCTTGCTGAAATGTTCCCAGGACGGGCCCTCGGGCGGGGACTGGGCAGGGCCATGTCCAGTGCCCGCCGCTGCAGCCCCACTGCCCAGGTCCACAGGTGCCCATCAGAGTCCGAGGCCCGGCCTCCACCCGACCTGGGGTGACGCTGGCTGGTCGCCGTCAGACTGGCCCGTTAGTGGGATGGCGGCTTTGTAGGTAGTAGCGTTAGGCCGGTATGCAGGGCACTTGCCGCGGGAAAGCCCCAGCGGCCTCTCTTTTCCTGAGACCGTAGATGCTGGGCACCTCAGGCCCACCAAGGAAGCCAGCTACTGGCCCTTCCAGCGCCCTCCGCTCTGCAGGCTGGGGCCCTCTCCGTGCTTCACAGGGGACCTTCACTCACCAGACAGGAAAGCAGCTCACTCACTCTGATGCCACCAGCAGCACACGCTAAGGCCCCAAGGTGACACGCTGTGCTTCCGCCGGAGTCCTCCAGGTTAGTGCTCTCCCGGGCATCGGCCCTTCGGTCCGTTTGCTTAGAAGGCGTGCGGAACTTGCAAATGCCTCCACACAGCGCATTGACTTCTCCACACCGGTAGCTGCCTTCCTTCTTAATTCATTTGTTCTCCGTTTATCTACCTCGGAAAGCACTGGGCTTGAAGGATTCATTTGTCCCTTGGAGAGTTGGCCCGGGACAGGTGGCACACACAGCACTCCAGGTGCAGGAGGGAAGTGACTGGCCTGCTCCTGCTCCTCCCCTTCCCGAGGACGGGAGCTACTTTTTATTTTTGGTACCACGGATTCAACTCAGGACCTTGCACTTGCAAGGCAGGCAGCAGAACCGCTGAACTAAATTCCCGGGCCCAGGAAGCTACTTTTTACACTTGATCTTAGCCAAAAGGCCGAGAAGCGATAGGAAGCTACTTTTTATCAATCAGAGTTTATGTGCCTTTCCAGGCTGGTCTGCAGGTTCACTCTGTGCGTGTGTGTGTGTGCGCATGTGTCTGAGACACGTGGTGATGTGTTACATCCACACTGTTCCAGTCATTCTCAGCTGGAGACAGTTTCAACTCCTGGTGGCAGCTGGCAGCGTCTGGACATATTTTTGGTGGCCACAACTGGGGTGCCAGGGAAGGCACCCAGCAGGCTGAAGTACAGGACACCCTCACCCTAAAGAGTTACTGGATTATCGGCACCCAAATGTTAGCAGTGCTGGGGTCGAAGATATCTAGGTTGCTGTTTGTTTTTGTGCTTCCAAGTATTCCGACGACCAGTCCTCAGACAGGCCAGTCGCCGGTTTCCTTGGAGTGTGGGCAGAAGAAAGTTTGAGAGCGTCAGCCAGAGGAGCACAGCGCTCTTGCTGTGGGAGCAGGTGACACTTAGAAAGCTCACAGCTGGGCACTGCGACTGTCCCTGGTGGTTATGGAGCCCGGAGGGGGCTGGGAGGAAAGTGAGATGCGTGGTGGTCGTCATTCCTGGCCTCCCGTGTGGAGCTGCCCAGCTGCTCCATGGCGTGGACTGGAATCCAGCACCACACTGGCATTCTTTGGGTCCAAGAAAAAAACACAGGTTCCAAAGGAAATTAGCATTTCCGAAACAAACGCTGGAGAGATCAGCTGCGGAAGAGGCCCTGGTCCTTCACCTGTCCTCCGCTAAGGTGAGCTATTTAAGCAGCAGAAGGCTGGCCAGGGCTTTGCTTGCGAGGGCCGCTAGTGCCCTGGTAAAAGCCAGCACAAGGCACACACCTGAAGGGGTAGAAGGTGTTTCAACTCCACCACATCCCAGGAGAGGACGACAGGCTTTGTACCTGCGCTTTCAGGAAGTCATTCTGGGCTGGTATTTATTTTACACCAGAACAAAGCAAACCCCTCTGCAATATGCATGGCAAATGTGATCCCAGACATGACCTCCACATTCTGGCCTGGACACAGATATTACTTTTATAGACAAAAAACATAGATCTCTTTAATCAGCTTTAAAAAAACATAGTGAACAGTCACTTCTCTTATTTAAAAGTTTAACTTTACTTTCATCAATTTATAATCAGAGTTCCTCTGGTATGTTTGATTCCTGACAAACAAGGATTAAAGTCTGGTGCCCCCGTCGCTAATGAGATGATAAAACAGCAGGGGTCAAGTTTTTAATTACTACAGGCGATACACTGGAGAGGTACCCACGATATTTTCTATTGCATGTCTAAGTTGTAACTTCAGGCTCATGACAGTCCTGCTGAGTTCTGCAGCCTTTGATGATCACTCATTTTTGTCTCCTGAGAACATACAAAAATTTCTGAGCTAGAATCCTGGGGGGCTGGCAATTATTGGCATAACCTGGCTCAGGTTCACCTCTGCAGCCAAGGTGGCTCAGTGCGGATCCAGTTTCCTGCTGCCCATCACTCCAGTGAGAGGGAAACTGGACGTTCAAAACACCTATGCACTCTCGAGCTCCGATGCGACCCATTCTTACACCGCCAGCATGGGCACTCCATGAATAAATAATATAGCACTTATGGAACTGGGTGATTTCTAGTATACACTTTTCCATTTCTTTTCAAAGTCAGGCTTGAAATTTTTTGACAAACCATATTTTTATACACAGACCCAGACATAGATTATACATTTCACTCTAAATTTTTTTTAAACATGTTTCCTGCACTATTCCCTTTGTTACAGCCGACTGCTGATCATTGGAATTTTTCCACAGGCGCCATCTTGATTCTTGCTCTTACCTTGCTTGGACTGTGAGCCAGGGGTGGACTCCAGGAACTTTCACACACACACACACACTGGATGGCCGGACCACTCAACAAATATGGTTTGGTCCAAAACTTGTTTTAAACTATGAATACTGGAACCCAGAATCAATGTCATCTGTGGCCAAATCACCAGGCCTATCTTAATCCACTTTCTCAACTTGTTGGCTGACCAACCACAGCTGTTGAACCCTCAAGTTACTCCTCAGTTTTAAAGTAAGAATTGAATGTTGGAAGAGCAAGCATTGATTGAGTCTACCAAGTGGTCAGACCCTGACGGCTTCCACACTGGGACAAGTTCACAAATGAAAAAAGATCAACAAACAGCAAAGGTAAACAGACACTTTATTGCCCAAACCCTTTGCAGAATCCAAATTTACAGTGTTCGTTAGGAATCTCTTTTGTCAGTATAACGCTTACACTAAATCACATGTTTTTTGTTTGTTTGTTTGTTTGTTTTTTGGTACTGGGGATCGAACTCGGGTCCTTGTGCTTGCGCAGCAGGCAGCGAAACCACTAAGCTAAATCCCCGGCCTAAATCACATGTTGAAGTATGAAGGCAAGACACTTACAGCACGGGTCTTTCTTGACAAAGAGAAATGAAACATGTTTTGGTTCTGTGATTTGTATCTGGAGAACTGGTGTTGCTCCTATGTGTGAAGCGGGACCAGCTGCTGTACAGGTGCTCCTGACACCTGGCTGCCCGTGGGTGGTGTGTTTCTGACTCATGAACACAGGTGGCATGGGCTGTGGGGTGATGTCCCCGGCAGCTGTCCTGGCCACTGGCCCCTTGAACCCCAGTCCCTTCTGTTCGGATGCAGATGATTCCAGTGGCTTCCACACCATTCTGGCTGCCAGGCACAGCCCACTGGGAAGCCCAGCGGGGGCCTGACTGACCTCACCTGGAAGGGCTGTCACTTTGCCCCAGTCCCTGGCAAAAGTGGTGACCAGACACCATAGGGTAGTGGAGCCAGGAGGAAAGGGAATCAACTTGATAAACACCTCAGGTGATTTTCTGCTCCTGTAACCACAGCGGAGGCTCATTCCCACGAAGGAGGCTTTACTGTTCCTGAGTTTTTATTGATAACTCATTCCCTCCTCAGAGTCTTGGAAATTAGAGAAAGATTGTTATTATTTACAGATAGGACAACTGAGGCTAAGAAATATTATCCTGCTGGGGGTCAAATAGCTACCAAGAGCTAGAAGCCAGTGCTATTGTCTTGTTTCTCCTCTTTGGTTTCTATACGACACGTCTACCTTGACTGACAAAGTCAACTGCCCTTTGCAGATGGTTGTTGGAAGATAATTTGTGCTGCACATAAACAATATCAAAAGGCATCTGATCTTCCACATAAGGTAAATGGACATGGAATTGATCACAAAATGCTAGACTCTAAGCTACAGAGAGCATTTTGGTTTTAATGATCACTCATGGGCATAATTTGAAGTCTTTAAAAGATTTGGCAACATGCACACAGGGAGAATAAGCAACCCCAGCTATGGACGTGCTGGGCCCTGGGATTTGCTCATAGAGCTCAGACTGCCAGGAGTGTGTTGCTCTTAATCAGAGCACAGCTGACACTGCCCTAACTCTAACGACAATGGTACAGTCAAAACTACATTCCCCTCTAGAGGTCAGGAGGACCAGAGAAAAAGGGATCAACACTTAAAGCAATTCAGAGTCTGATATGATTGTCAGAATATATTTGTGCAGATGAACAGTATAGTAGAGATGGGAAAGAACTCTTTTGTGAAAATCTTTTTCCTCCCAGTACACGTAGACCAGAGCCCCTTTGATCGGTCAGATTTCTCGACCATGAGGACCTCTTATGGAAATCGCCAACCAGAAGGCTGAGCCCTGGGACAGGTGGGCAGTGCCTTCCCCTGGGGACACAGAAGTCACGGGTGCTGGCTGCCTGACCCCTACGGGACTTAGGCCTCATGTTCAGGAGCCTGGACCCTTATCCCTTAGCAGCAGTCTTGTTCTCTGTGGCTTTTGTGACTTCAGAGTATCTCATTGTCTGAAAACGTTAAAGGGAAAATGTTCTGAGTAATGTGATGAAATCTCTCTTCATCCTGCTCTGTCCCAACCGGGATGTGAACGAACTGTCCCCTTGCCCAGTGGACCCACGGGGTCCACATGCCGCCTGTGAGTCACTGGGTAACTGCCTCGTGGCCCCTGATGGCACTGCAGCACTGTGTGCAGACAGGCCTCACGTGGGAACCTGGCACTGCTAGGGACAACGCCTGAGTCCCCCCTCCCGTCCACCACAAAGCAACGTCACCTCTCAGCATCCCAGGAGGCAGGCGAGCACAGAGCAGGAGGAGTCGTGGGAGAGGGACAGAGCTGTGGCTGCCCACGGGCCGTGCATGGTCGTAATGGTCTCGTTCTCTTGGTTTCTGGTGTTGACCTCCCGCGGTGCCAGGCTGTAAATGAAGCTGGACCTCAGGGTCACGAGAATGGGGATCACGGAGGGTGTAGGGTTGGCTCGCTCTGCGGCCTCGGAACACGTCACGCGGGACCCAGCGCACAGCTGTACATTATACCCTGAATCCAGACCCCAAGTGCAGGTAAGAGTTGTCTCTTCCCCTTCCTTTTCATCAGAGACCCACGGGCAGGAGGTGCCGGGTACAGCCTCGATTAAAGAACACCACTGACTCTGAACCTGGCCTTGAGATTCTTGAAATTTACAGTGTAATTTGCCATTTCTGTTGTTCTTCCTTTAAGCAATAAGCTTTATTTTTAGAGCATATTTGTGTTCAGTACAAAATGAAGCAGAAAGTAGAGCTTGTGGGACATAGCCCTGTCCCCACGCATCACGCTGCTCCACTGTGAGGTCCCCACCGATGGACGCGTGACCACACAGGGCCCCAGTGCACAGCAGGGTGCTCCGGGCATCCCGTGGGTGTGGACCAGGCCTTGCACGCAGCAGCGCTGCAGTGCCCCGGAGTAGCGCCCGAGCCCCCCGCTCAGCCCTTGGGCCCCACCCAGCTTTTCCTTCGCCCCAGCTTCCAGCTCCCCGGAGAGTCCTGAGCTGGAATCCTGCAGTGCAGTCTCTTGGGGCCCTTGGTTTCTCTGACTGCCTGCTGCACACACGAGCTTCTCCGATGCCTGCCCCTGGCTTTAGAGCTGGCTTCTCTCAGCCTGGTAACACGGATTGTCTGGATGCCCTCGGAGCAGAGAGCCTCTCATCTCCCAACAGACACCATGTCCGCTTTTAAGTCGTCTCAGATAAAGCTGCCACGAACATGTGGGCATGGGTGTTTATGTGGACAGAAGTTTTCAAATCCTGTGGGTAAAGGCCTGGGAGCGTGACTATTGAACTGCAGGGAAAGAGTCTATTAGCTCTGTAAGATCCCTCCGGATGTCTTCCAAAGTAGCTCTGCCGCTCTGCACACCTACAGCGACGGCCAAGGAGGGCCTTGCTGCCCGTCCCCATTCCATTTGGTGACGTCGGGACCTCTCCTGCAGGTGTGTACCAGTGGCCGGCCCCTGTTGCGTGTGTAGTTCCCTAGGGGACATCTCCTGCCACGCTCCCTCTGTCCAGGGAGATTCCTGTTCAGGGACCGTGCCCTTTTATAAATCGAGTTATTCAATTTTTTATTGTTGAATTTTAAGAGTTCTTTGTATATTTTGGACAGCACCATTTACCAAACAGATCATTTGCAAATACCCTCTCCCAACCTGTGGGTTATCTTCTCATATTCTGGGCAGTCTCTTTGCAGAGTGCAAGTTTTTATTTTAATGAGGTCCAGCTCATCAAGTTTTTCTTTGATGCTTTGTGCCTTTGATGTGTCTAACAGTCATCCCCAGATCTGAGGTCCTCCAAACTTTCTTCCATGTTACCTTCAAGGAGTTTTAGAGTTGCACGTTGTACATTTCGGTCCATGATTCATTTCGAGTTATTTTTGGGCTAAGGACAAGAAGTTTGCCCCCAGCCTGAGCAGTTGATTGTCAGTTGATCGACTCTGCGTGCGGGGTCCCACTGTGGAAGAGACAGCCCTTGCTGCACCGTCTTTGTGCCCTCCACGCGTCTCTGGCTGTGCTGGCCCCGGGTCTGCTGCTCTCCTTCCTGATGCCGCCTGTCCTGGACTCCACAGCGAGTCCCGAGCTCCCGGGGTGCCCTTGACTGCATTCTCCTCAGGAGAGTGAAGGTCTCCTCCCTCAGGAGAGTGAAGGTCTCCTCCCTCAGAGGACTCCCAGCTGGCCTGGACTCTCGCAGCTGCGTCCAAAACCCCGATGTCTAGGAAATGTTTGAAGGATCACGTGGAACAAGTGGGTGAGGCTGAGCAGAACAGAGCTCCTACCTGGGACGCTGCTTGCTGACCTTCGTTGGCGCCTTGCTGTTCTGTTTCCAGCGGCAGAGGCAGGGTGGCTCCATTCCCCATGGATCGGGCGTGGAGGCCGTCAGGAGTGGGCACCACGGGGCCAGGCTTCGGGCTTGAACCCACTCACCCCTTGCCATGTGACGCCCCTCGGGGTGTCAGCTGTCTGTGTATAAAGCGGGGTGCGTGGCACCCGGGCACAGCACGGGTCCACAGGGAACACACACCTCCCGGGCAGAGTGCTTCCAGCTTCACAAGGGATCCCAGTCACTTCAGTGCCCAGCCTACACTGAGTCCCTGGAAATGCAAGAATTAGGCATCATTCACATCACCTGCTAAACCCACACTCCCTGGCCGCACTGTCACTTAGGGGTCCCCAGTCCCTGCAGAGAAGAGAGTGACCCCAGAGCCACCCAGGACTTCAGAAGGAAGACAAGCAGCAGCATCCCTCCGCAGGGCCCACTGGCTGTCCTGTGTCACCCAGACCTCGGGCCCGGACCTCACTGAGGTCTGGGAGCCCAGGAGCCCCATTTCTGAGCCTCAGGCTCTGCACAGGGAGGGGAAGACTTAGAGCTGCACCCGGCCTTTCTCAGAGCTGAGGACCCCAGTCAAGGCAGGGCCTCGTGGCCCTGTCTGCAGGTGGGGTGGGGGCCGCATTGCCCACAGCTGGGCCTCCACCCCGGGGTGCATCGGGCTTGGGCCGTGAATTCCAGGCGATGTTCCCGCACCTGCTGCACTGGCGGCAATGGGGGGAGGTGGTTCTTCAAACCCTTCCACCTGGCTGCCCGTGAGAAAGGAGAGATGACCCTGAGTGTGAGTCATCTCCTCCGGGGCATAGCTTAGAGGGAGAGGAGGGCCACACTAGCTGGGCATGGCAGCACATGCCCGAAATCCCACCACTTGGGAGGCTGAGACAGGCAGATTGCTGTGAGTTTGAGGCTGCCCTGGGCTACATAGTGTGGCGTTCATAGTGAACTTCACAGTTAGACCCTGTCTCAAAACACCAAAACAAACAAACAAAGGGAAGCCTCATCATATCAAAATTAACATCAGTGTTCTCAAATATGCATCAACTTTCATGAAATGTAAATTCCAAGATGGAGTACGCCCGTGAGCCTCTTCATGTGTACAAACCCCGGGTCTTGGGTACTTCCTGAGCCTGCTATCCTATGAGCACAGAAGTGGGAGCAGCTCAGGGCCCGCAGCCGGTGCCGAGGGCACCAGGTCCAGCCAGCTGGGCTCTGGCCTCCGCTCCGCAGCGCCGTGTTCCCCGTGGTGCCCTCACAGCATGGCACGGAGCCACGGTCTGGGCTCGGGGGCAGCTCCACCGCCTCAGGGTCAGGTGCAGACCCCATGCAGCACACGGGTGCCCTGTCCCGGGCTGCTCATCACCCGCCACTTGCACCCGGCTTCGTGGATGAGGGCGGTGCATGCAGCGATGTCATGCACTCAGCCAGTCCTCCTCCCTGAGGACAAGAGGTCACCCGAAGGGACACAGGTGGGACTGGACCCGTGGGTGCTCCAAGCCACATGACTTGCTTCAGCAGTGAGAACTGAAATCTGCAGGCTGGCCGGAGGAGATGGGGTCAATTTCTCTCTGAAAGGTGTTTGAGAGTCCCCGGGCAGGTTGCAGGGACAGAGCCTGGTCTGCAATGTCACAAACACCGCATGGCTTGGTCTCTCCCGCTGTCGGTCCCTCCTCTTGGGTGCTCTGAGCCCCTTGCCGTGAGGCGGGAAGATGCTACAGCTAAGCCCTGGGTCGGGCCCGTCGTGACTGCCACCACGAGGAGTAGCTGCGACACCAGGAGAAATGCCTCACTCTCCTTCGCTGTTGCACCATAGGAATCAAAGACATGGAAGAGATGAATTAGCATTCAACAGCAAGGGTCGAGCACACAAACACCCTGGAGCCCAGGGACGGGGCTGGACACAGGGGACTCCCGTTACCCACCGTGGAAGACAAGGCGCTGGTGAACACAAGCCAGGCAGAGTGGGGTTCATAGCCACAACCTTGGGGAGAACCCTGGGGCAGCGGGAGACACGGCTGGGGGAGGTGGCTGCCAGGCTCTCGGCCCTAGAGCATTCAGACGTTTAACGCTGAGCAGTAATCTCGGGAGCATTTAAGAGGTTCAAAACAAGCCCTAAAGTGTATAATCTCAGAGTACGGCTTGATAAAAGACTTACGAGGCAGAGGTACGTGTGCTGTCGCCTCTGTGCACTCCTGTTGGAGAACATCTTTAAGGACAGACAGACGGACCTCCATGTGTGGAAGCAGAAGAGCCCTCAGGGAGACCCGGGCCCCGGGAGCATGGGGTTCCCAGGCAGGAAACCTGGCTGTGGGTCACTGTCTGGGTGAAACAGCAGCTTTCTCGCCTCTTAGGACTTTTGGAACTTGCTAGCCTGCACCGTGCTAAGATAGTTCCTTACGTGTTAAAATACAGAATAGAAATAAAAATATCAGATGCCCCAGTAATAAATTCATACATGTAAAGCTAGCATAAAAGCACGCTCGAATCTCCTGGGCAAGGCTGAGCCAATTTGACCGTCACTGCCTCTTCAGGGGAAGTGGGGAAGAAAATGGGAGGCGGGTGTCTCCAGGCCGACGACTCTGTGACAGATGGTTCGGAGGGCCCATGTTTCCATGTTAACAGCCGAAATTGGAAAATTACAAAAGCATTCAGCCAGGCAAAGTCAGGAGATATTTACTGGATGCCTACTAGGGCAGAGGCTAGGGGCGGCCTCTGTGGGAAAGGATGGCCCTCGGTACAGTGCACACGTGAGGTCCTAGGTTTGATCCCCGGCACCTCTGCCAAACATCTCAGCCTTCCTTGTTGAAAACGGAAAGAAGCATTTGAAGCAGTGACAGCAATCGTGGGGGGCCCGGGGAAGCCCCCGGTGCGTCTCAGGATGTGAAAGAAGCAGCAGCTGTGGCGGGAAGGAGGTCTGGGGCCTCTCTGGATCCCTCAGGCTTCCCCTTCCGGTTCCATTTCCTGTGTTCCCTGAGGGGTGAGCTTAGACCCACTTGGCTCCAGTAGGAGTTGCCCCAGACTGGATGAATGAATGAACGGGAGCACAGGGGAAAGGCTGATCTTTCAGTGGTCTGCATTTAAAAGCAAACAGGATTTAGGTGACTTGGCCTTGTGCTGTGTCTGCAAACTCACCTGCCGCACAGCGACGAGGGCGCAGGTTGTTGGCAAATAAAATCTCGGGGCTCCTTACAGGTGCAGTCGAACTGCAAAGTGTTCAACAGATTCAAAAAATTAAACGATCTCATTAGCACCAGGGCTGGTGGACACGTGGGTCACCGACTCTTCCTGGCCAGGAGATGAAAGCCCTCAGCAGCCCTTGCACAGCGGCCGGCACGGGCGTCCTCTCTGTCCCTGCCCGTGGACAGTCACGCCCACCACACTCGCAGGCAAGCGCCGGGCGTGTGATGTGTCCCCCTGCTATGTTAAAAATGCATTCCTATTTTTTCAAGCATGCCTCGATTAAAGAGGGCACATCTGTTTTAAGTGCCCTTTATGAAAATTACTAAGCTTCCTCGGCACGCTTATCTTTTAATTTCGAAATTCTTTGTAGCAATAACTCGAGATAATAACCAACCGTATTTCTGGCCCCTTTAAAAAAATAAAGGGTGGGGAGGAAAAAGAAAGAAGGCATGAGCCATTTTGCAGCTTTGAACTCCCTTTTCTAATCCTCCCGCTTCGGGCTTGGGTGGAAAGGGCCCCTTCATTTGCGTTTAGAAGGGCTGAGGCCTCCTGGATTAGTTAGCTACAAGCCCAGCTTGAGGCTGGGACTATTCATCAACCGGCCCGGCAGGGGGGCGCCCTCCTCGGCCCCCTGCTCCGTGGAGACTTCGGCTTCCTTTCAAGTGGTCCCTGCCGCCCCGCCCTCTTCTGCCCAGCTCCCCACCCTGCCGTCCATCCGGGGCGCCTCCAGGATCACGCACCACGCCAGGCCCTGCTTGGTACCCAGCCTCCTGCTGCAGCCTCACCTCTGTTCTGAATATCACACAGCAGGGACAGGGTGTTATTTCCCATCTGCCTTTCTGCTTGTCAACTCTTGTCAGGTTGTTCTCGGGCCTCGTGTGGATGGAGCAGAGAGAAAATCCTGAGGTTCCTCCTCCCCAGTTCTGTCCCAGTGTCCTCCTGCTGTCAATGGTACGGGCGATGCAGGGCGGCGTGGGGTGGCATGGGGCGGAGGTGTCTGAACCTGAGATCTGGGGGCTCTCAGGGATTCGCGGAGGCCGCCGTCCCCAGCTGACCCCGTGTGGCTTCGGACTTGAGATCCTCAGCAAGAGGCCCGGCACAGACTCAGCCTCCCCAGAAAATGTGGCTGAAGACATTTCCACAGCTCTGCCGGCCCCAGGGAAGGGCCCCTCCGCGGCGAGCTGTCTCCGTGCTCCTCGGTGTGTTTCCTCCGGGGAAGGACCAGGAAAGAGGCGACGGGAGCGGGTGCTCCTTCCTGTTCAACTGTGCAGGAACATCCAGAACCAGCGGTTTGCTGCAAGGTTCAGGTCTGCACCACAGACGTGGAGTCTTAATCCATTGCCACAGACGCCGGTGGGCACGGATCCCAATTGGCGGAATTCCATGGAGTTCGGTTTTTCCCTTCCTCAGCACCACACCGGGGCCCCTGCACCCTTCTCCGGGGGACAGGGGAGGAGGCGTTGCTCCTGGCTCCCTGGCAGCTCTGGTCCTCGTCGAGTCTGAGCCCCTTGGTGCAGGCCCGGAGCATCCAGGCACAACACGTCGGCTCCTGGAAAGTAGAATCACGGATATTGAATGTATTACGATGAACTAAATTAAAAAACCTTGCCTCCCTCAACAGACACTTATTATGCTCCTGCTGTGTACAAGAAGCCTCAGCCCGGACATCCCAGAGAAGTGGTGACCAAGAGAGGCCACCTCCCACGATTTGGAGCCAACTCCACCGTGTATAAAGATTGTAAAAACAGAAAGCACACACCTCAAAGTATTACTTAATACCCGTCAAGGAGTCACAGGAGCCTTTCTTCAGACAGTAATGGAGTATTCTTAACATTGGAAAATAACCCTAAACACCATGCTACGGTTTAGATATAAACTGTCCTCCAGGGCTTCACACACTCACAGCTGTGAGGAGGTGGGGCTTGGCTGGAGGAGGCGGGGCCTGGTTGGAAGAGGTGGTCCTGGGGCGGGGCCTGGGAGGGTTTCCTCCCTCCTGGCTCCTCCTTTCTCTCTCTGCTTCCGGTGCACCATGCGGTGAGCTCCTCTCTCCCCTCTGCAGGCCCCTCCACCATGCCAGCTGACCTTACAAGGGCCGAGACTACTGAAACATGAGCCAAACCTTTCCTCTGCAGAGCTGCAGGTGTCAGGTGTTGTGTCCCAGCAACCAGAAAATATCAAGGCACAAGGCAAGCAAAGTTTCTGTAGCAGGGAGTGCACAGGAGCTGCTGGCAGGAGGGCAGAGCCTCCCACCCGTCCTTGGAGGCGGCCCTGAAGGGTGAGCAGCTCTTGCATCCAACCCCAAAGAGCACCTAGTCCACAGGTCCTCTCCAGATGGACGAACACTTCTCACCTGGCATCTGTGCATGTCTTGCACCAAAATTCTTTGCCGGGTCCTGTTCTGTGCTCTGCAGACATCTCTGTGCATTGTCAGCATCTCTGGCCTTCACTTGCCAGATGTCCATGGATCTCTCCCAGGTCATGGCCACCAGCAGTGTCTCCAGACATTGCCTGTTGTCCCCTGGGAAGAAAACTGGGGGCATGAAAGACCCCGGGGGTAAACAAAGGCAAGGAACGGGCCCAGCACAGATGCCTGCCTCTCCCACTGACAAGCAGGCCTCGGACACAGCTGCTCTGGACCCCAGGGCATGTCCCCCTCTCTGAGGGTAGACCGTGCACTGCCTAGGGCACCATGTACTCGGGGCTGAAGAGAAGAGAGGAAGCAGGCTCCTGAGTAGACGCGAGAAGACTCGGCTCCACTGCTCTGGAGGGCGACGTGTCACTGGGCACCTCCTCCCTGGAAGGACGGGTTACTGCTCTGTCCACGGTGTTCCAGCCCAGTGCACAGCAAGATGCACACACGTGTGGACCGGGCTCTGTCAGTGTCCATGCGGTGGGGAGCTCCCGGGTGGGGACACCGGCTGGCTGGAAGTCAGGGGCTTTCCGGGTGCCAGGAAACCACCCGTCTGGAAGCCGGTGTGGTGAGGCAGACACATGCAGGAGTGAAATTCTCAGGCACAGGACATGGCTGGACACCCTTGATGACTGTTACCTGGTCCTGTGAGGGGCCGCTATGCAGAGCTCCAGGCTCCCCACTTTGTGGGGGTCAGCCGACCTGGCCTCTGTGCAGGAGTCCTGAGGGAGGAGCCTCAGGGAAAAGGCGTCAAGGTGGGGACAGCACCCACCCAGCCACCAGCTCCTCTCCCTGGTGCTGCTGAGACAGGGGCCAAGGAGAAGGGTCAGCAGCTCACTCCCCTACCCAAGAGAGAGCAGCTCTTGGCTCCATGGGCGCTGGCTAGCACTTTAGGGCAAGGTGGCCAGAGGACGGACAGACAGGGACGGGGCGGGCAGACAGGCTGCTGCCAAGAGAGCTCGCTGCAAGTCCCCCCCATGTCTGTGTTTGGAAATCTTTGTAACAAAACATCAGGGGAGTCAGGCCCTCTCTGTTTCTGCAGACCAGAACACCGTGGGAGTCATTGGGCTCCAAGGTGCTGTGACTGTTTGGACCCATTATCATTCACGGTGCTGTTCACAGTGACACTCCCTGTAGGGGACAGGGGAAGGGGATGTTACCAGAACCTCTGCAGTTAGTCCTGGTCTCCTGCGAGCCACGGCAGCACACGGCGAATTACAGGAAAGGTAGAAAAATGAGACTGAGAAGAAGCCGAGCTTTGGGTCTGATCAGTGCTCCTCTGGGCGCCAAAGACGAAAGCCCCCAGCTTACCACACCTTTTATTCAGTACATCGGGAGAAACAAATGTAACAGATGACTTGCAGAGAGTTCAACAGTTCACGTTGGGATAAACAAGGTGTAACGGAAGGCTTGCAGAGAGTTCAGTACATCTCCGGCAAACAAGATGTTAATCAGTGCAAGAACAATGAGGAACTGAGCAGATGTTTGTTCTCCCAGGATGTTTCTTGTCCTGGAGAATCACAGCATCACTGGATCACTGAAGTCTCAGTTGTGACCGGAGGCCAAACTGGAGTTATTCTGTAGCTGGGCTGTAGGCAAGAGAACTAGGCTAACCAGATGATTTATCCCTAGAATTATGTAGCATTGCTCCCAACAACTCCCCTTTAGGAACATGACCCATGACAAATGCCCAGATGCTTTTCAGGAGGTAAATTTTTAAATGTTGAGATGATATCACAAGAAAAGATCTCCTATGTCTCCTTTTGGGAAATTTAAAGAATTCCTTAGGCTGGGTGTAGTGGCCCACACCTGTATTCCCAGCACTCACGGGGCTGAGGCAGGTGGATCCCCTCAAGTTCAAGGTCAGCCTGGGCTACATAGTGAGACCCTGTCTTCAAAAAGAAAGAAAAAAAAAGAATTCCTTGCATCCCACTGTGCAGTTTCCCAGCATCACCGGGGGGAGGAGGGACAGAGGAGGACGCTTCTCTCTCCTCTCCCAGCTTCGCTTCGAGCACACGGCAGAGAACGTTCTGCTGTGGCTGCCAGAGTGGACGGGGTCATGGTGGGCCTGGTCCTCCTGGGAGAGGGACTCAGCAAGGAGCAGCTCTCCGAGGGGGCGGTGCTGACGATCCTGTCTGAAGCGTTTGCAAACACCCTCCCAGCTGCGGATTCCCCGTCAGGTAAGGAGGCACGCGTGATGTGATGGAGAAACACAATGAATGTTCAAGTTAGGAAAGTGTATTACGGGAAAGACAGTGCTGCAAACCTCTCAGACCACAACCTCGATTTGGACACCTTCTCCCTGAGTCCTGGCCACTTCCTGCAGCAGCCCTAGGGTCCTCTTTCCTGAGTGTCTGTAACTGTGCTGTCCTGGCAGCCTCGATGCCCTGGATGGATTCCAAATGCTTCCCTTTGTACTTGGGGGGGGGGGAGCTGGGGGTCGCAGGGTGCCAGACCCAGTGAATAAGAAGAGGCAGAGATGACGCCAGACAGATTCTAAATTTAATTCGTCTTTGCTTGCCTACTCTTCTGTCAATCAGTTAATTTTTTAAATGAAAGGTACGCTTTAAAATTTACTTTTTCATTTATAACTAATTTAATTATATATAATTTATATAGTCTACACAAGATTATTTATGTACCCAAACACACACATACACAGTGTTTTGGCTACAATTTGTCTACATTCTTTAAGAATTCCAAAGTAATAATAAAATTAGTTGTGATATAATTGTGATATAATTGCTGAGGCAAAAAGAAAGAAATCCTAAAATGTCCAGACTTAAGAATTTTTGATTATGGCCCCTCCTCGTTTAAGGACCGGGCTGCGCCTGCACCTCAGTTGTGAAGTGAATCTGTTGCTAAAGAGGACTCGTACAGCGCGTTCGCATTACTGTGCTCGGGACAAAGAACAACGAAAAGAAAGGGCGAAGGAAACTCCAGCTTGCTGGCCTTGCTTCTATCTGCGTAACTCAGGAGCCGCAGAGCACCGTATAACAGAACATAAACCCACAGCGCAGTGAGTCCCAACTTGCGCACATTTGAGTCTCGAACTTTTGCAGATATGAACAGACTTTGAATTGCGAACAAATCGGGGAAGTAGCTCCGCGTCTGCGGGATCCTGTCAGCGGCGCTGCTGTGTGCTCCCTGGTCAGCGCCACAGTGGACAGCAGCGCGGTGCCCTGAGTCCAAGCAGGAGCGCAGGAGGCAGTGCTTGGGGGACCGCTAGGGGGCGCAAAGCGAGAGACGGTGCAGATTTGTGTCCAAGGTGATAAGACTCGCTTTGTCAGGCTTACGAACAAGTCCTACTTTACCAACGTTCTCCCGGAACGGAACTCATTTGTAAGCCGGGGACTTACTGCCCTGTACAGGACGATCAGCAAAATTGCAGTGCTGTGCTGGAGAAGAGGCTACCAGAAGGCCGCACTGCTGCCCACGTTCCTGCAGCGCAAATCCCACGCAGGTCTTAAGTGAATAGTCATTAAACAGCTTGGTCGTTAAACGGGGGATATCTGTATTGGGCCGGGAACGCGGCTGGGTGGTCGAGCACGTGCATAGTGTGTGGAAGGCAGGCCCTGGGTCGGATACTCAGCGTCACAAAGCAAAGGAAAGGAAGGAGGGGTGGAGGGAGAGAGGGAGGGAATTTCTAATCATCAGCACCTAGTGGGTCCGGAAAGGCAAGGTTTTGCAGCAAGACAGTCATGTTTGTATTCTCGAAAAGCTGACAGAATATTCTGCAGGGATAAATGTTTTGTGTAAACAGATGTAAACTTGCTGGGCTGGTCCAACCCGTTGGCGATTGGAATTTCTCAGAACACAGGGCCTGGGCCGCCCTTCTCTGGAATAGCTGGTGACAGTTCTGCCGGACGGCCAAGGACGTGTGTCCCAGTGGCCAGGCCACAGTGTGGCTCCTGAGGTCCAGTGAGCAGCCTCCAGAGGAGAGGAGATCTGAATCTCAGGAGGGTTCGGGTCCCACAGAGGGACAAGGCTGGAGCGGAGGAGCTAGGCGGCCACCTGCACGCGTGCATTTAGAGAGTCAGGGGTTCTGGGGCGCCTGTGTGCATGGCATTTGTCACATGCAGTTTCTGACATGGAGTTCCTTGACCCTCCTGCCCACTCCACGTCACCCAGGACGATGCGGGCACGTTCCCACGAGGACAGTGCACACATGTACACCATACAATGGGAACAAGGCCATGCACCCGCTCCTTACAAGACACATGAGGTTTCCTGAGCTCTGCAGTTGGGCAGAGAAGGGATCCTAGGCTTGGATGAGCTCGGCTTGCTATTAGGCTTCACTGTTTGACAGATGTCAGGGTCACTGTTGTCTCAGGTGTGAGGAAACCAAGGTCCCAGGGGCCCCGGGTCCTGAGTGGGCAGCTGGGACCTGAGCCAGCCTGTGGCACCCCACAGCGTGGCCTCTCCAGGGGCGTGGTACCTTCTGTGCCCTTACATTCCCGGGGACACAAATAAACAGAAACAGATGCAGGGTGTGGAACTGGAGGAAAGAGCAATTCGATGACCAAAGGGCATAGCAGAGTGGCAAGACCTGCCATAAGGTCTGTGCAAACATCACTCAGTTTGTCCTTTGAATGCAAACACACGTTCCTTCCACTGCTGCTCCAGGTGAGTGGGGTCCACCCGAGAGCAACCCTCATCTGTGTAACCACAGATGTTTACAGCACATGCAAGTACACGCAGACACATACACACAGAGACACGTGAACACGCAGACACTTGCACATAGAAACATGCACAGAGAATGCATCCACACACAGACACGTGCACAGAGACTCATGCACACAGAAGTAAATGCAGACATGTGCACACAGAGATGTGCACACAGACACGTGCACACACACACACAAGTGCACACAGAGATGTGCACACAGACACGTGCGCAGACACTTGCACACACAGACAAGTGCACACAGACACGTGCACACAGAAGCACATGCCCCTCCGTGGCCCTCCTTACACACTGCTTACCTCTTTGCATTGTCCTCCCCCCTGCTGTAACGTGTGGACACCCCAAGGACCCAATGTGGGGTCCAGGCCAGGAGCAGCGGGGACACACAGCCCAGGGGCCTGAACAGTGGTCTCCTTCTGAGAAGAGACTCAGCCCCTTCCGGCAGGGGAACGGCAGGCTGCAGGCCAGGCAGATGGAAGCCCAGACGGTCGGGCCCACTCGGCACCTGCTTCTGGCTCCGGGGATTTAGAAGAATCAAAGTCGGGATCCCAAGTGAGACATTCCCCTTATTCATGCGATCAGTACATCTGACGGCAAGTCAAATTCAGTGTCTTCAGTGTCCGGGCTTCAGAAAGACACGACACTTTATAGCCTAAAACCACCCCCAGTTATTTTGACATTTTAAATACCCTTGTGAACCAAACTCCATTGTAAAATGTGGCTCTCAGTATTTTAGCCTGAAGAAGAAAAAATCCTATCATGAAGATAGCTTCCCTTCATAAATGAGTCACACATTTATGAGGCAAGCAGGGTTTTATTTTTAATTTATGTTCTTTTGATAAATGGCTATTTATGGTGACAAATATTCTACCACCTTCTACAGAGTCACAGATCAAATCCTTGTTACAGGCTGTGATGTATAGATCATCTTAGGCTGATTGACTCTGAACTACAGATATTAAAAAGATTTATGGTATGTGAGTGGTATAAATTTTTTTTAAAAAGAGCCTTTGATGTTTACAAACAAAAATATTTTATTTCATGGCTGGGAGGTGATTCAAAAGGTTAAAATGTGGAGAAACATTTGAAGAGGGTGGAAAACAAAGAGGGCATCCTTAATGTAATATCATTCACTTCATGTTTCTCAAACCGTAGCAGGAAGAAATTTCACCGTAGTATAAGAAGGAAAAGATCCTCCTCCGCCCAGAGACGCCCCCCAGGAAGATGAACACAGGGACTCCACTCAGAAGGACATAAATTGTGCAGCCACGGACAGGAATATGAGTTGATTCTCATGGGAAATTTCAAGGCCTTCAAATGCTTTCACTAAACTCATCTTTTTTTTACAGAGATTTTGGCAAGAACACAATAAAATCTTTAAGAGGCTGGATTGTTTTTTCTGTGGTACTGGGTGTTGAACCCAGGCATTGAACCACACTGAGCTACAGCTTCATCTTTTTTAATTTTTTGCTCTGAGACAAGGTATTGCTGAGTTGAAATTCTGCTAGGCTTGAATATTCGCTCCTCCTGCCTCAGTCTCCCAGAGTGCTGGGGTCTCTGAAATAAAATGTATTAATCTAAGCCCCACACACAGTAAATGTCAACCTTTGAAAGTCTACAATTCCACCGGGAATGTCTGTCCTGTGCCCCTGAACGTTGGAAGTACTTCACTTGCTTTTCACTTGTACAGGGGCTCACTGCTAAGAGTTTGTCTTAAGTCCGAGACCTGGGACTTGGTCTTTTCAGCAATGCTGAAACTATTAGGCCTTTGGCAACTCTTAGAGGTGGATTAAATGCTTTTTTGCATAAAGGGTTATGCATGAGTCGGGGGACCAAGGGTGGAATGTTGTGGTTTGTGTTTAGACGCCCCCCAAAGCCTCATGTGGATGAGATGGGGCTTTCTTTTTCAGACGCAGTTGTATCTGGAGTGTGTGATGCTGGGGTTAGGGGCATGTGGTTACTAATCCACTACATGTGAGCTATTGGCTTGGCACTGTCCTGATCCTCGGCAGTCCGGATGGCATAAGAGGCAGAAAGACTCTGCCTTGTGTGCGCCATGTTGTTTCTTCTCTGCGATGCCTGTTTGCCATCCCTGCCCTGGAGCCAGCCGATTATGGACTGAAACCTCTACAAACTGTGAGCCAGATAAACCCCTTCCCTTCTAACTATGGGTGTTGGGTATTTTGTCTCAGCAATGAGAGAAAAGTAACTAACACACCCCTGTAGGTGGAAGATATTCTATTACAGCAAGACCCCAACCCAAACATTTGAGTCGCAGACTTTCACAGATCCAAACAGACTTTCCATCATGAACTTGGCAGCTGCCAACAAACAAGCAGCTCACGTGTCTGCTGGACGTCATCACAGCCGTGCTACTGTGAGCTTCCTGTACAGTGCGATGTGTACAGCAGTGGCGATGTGGAGGGGACCGCTAGGAGGCGCAAAGCAATAACCCTGTGAAGCAGTATGAGCATGTGAGAGTAATTGGTTCTGGGGGAAAGGTGGAAGACATTACTGTTCCTATACGTATCAGGTGTTGTGATTGGTTCTGAGGGAAAGGTGGAAGACATTACTGTTCCTATACGTATCAGGTGTTGTAAGGTTCTGGACAGCCATCTTAAGGTAACTGTAAAAGTAAAAATAGTTTGTTTACAGTAAACAAAGAAGTTTACAATTCTGTGGTTTTAGTATGTCCATCTGCTTGTGCAGCCGTGACCGATTTGTGATTTTACGACATTTTCACCACTAAGGAAAGAAATCACATGCCCTGCACAGAGCAGCCATGGGATGCATGGACCTGCTTCTGCCTCTGTGGAGGTGAAATTGTGCCATGTGTGGCCTCTGCCTGGCTTCTTCCACTCAGCATCTGCCTCCAAGGTCCAGCCACATCGTCGTGTGCGCATTTCCTCCTTTTTATGGCTGTATAATAATCCATTTTATGATATGCCACATTTTGTATGTTCATCAGTCCGCCGATGAACATTTGGCTTGTGTCCACTTCAGGGCTACTGTGAATGCCCAGGTACACATTTTCAGTTGATGAGGCCTCAGGGTTACGTGGTAATGACATGCTTAGGTCTTGGACGAATTAACAGTCTTCGGTTCAGAATTCATGAGCGTCCAGCCTCCCTCAGCCGGCACTGGCTGGCTCTCTTCTCAGAGACATCCTCTTGGGCTTGAAGCAGTGCTTGCGCTGCTCTGGGTGTGCATTTCCTGAAGGGCTAGCAAGGCTGAGAGTCCTTTAGATTCTTACCGGCTTTTCTGCGTCTTCTGTGGAGCAATGTCTGCTCACACCCTCCTGCTTTCCTTTTTAGGGTTGTTATGCGCCTGCATCTGCAGTCACAGTGGTGGCTCCTTGCGTGGAGCTGCACAGCTGCACATCACCTTTCTCATCCCTCCTGCCTCCTCCACCCCTGGATCCCCTTCCCCTTGAGAAAGGCCCATCTCCCTTCTTCCTATCAATCTCTCTCTTGTTTTGCTCTTTATTCATAATTTGGACTATTCATAATTTAGATAAGATACCACGCAATACTGACACTTGGGTGTCGATTTGTTTAACTTAACATGATGATCTCAGATGCATCCATTTTCCTACAAGTTGTTTAATTGATGTTATAAGAACATTTTTAATATCCTAGGTACAAGTATGCCAGCAGATATATGGCTTTCAAATGCTTTGGCTTTTCACTCTTTTACAGTACATTTTGAGGCAAAAACATGTTTTAATTTGATGAAACTAAATTTACCCATGTTTTCTTTACCTCTGGTGCTTTTTGTGTCCTATCTAAGACCATGGACGAATCTGCGGTCATGAAGATTTACTTCTCTTCTTTATTTTAATGTAATACAAGTAGATATTAGTAAAGAAAATATAAAGAGCTCTCTATGAAAAAATAAGACAATTTCATAACAAAATAGAGAACCACTGTGACCCTCAGGTGGCATGTTTGTAATAAGTTCCAAAATTAGAATCGCAAGTCCTCCAAATCTGTTTTCTTTTACAAGGTTATTTTGGCAGCTCTAGGTCCCTCGCTGAAACTTCCTGAGCCCAGAGCCCCTGCTCCAGGACCGCCCTGCAGCGTCCCACGCTCCTGAGCCTGCTTGTTCCCCCCATTTCCAGAGCTCTTTCCTGTCTCCCCCGATCCTGCACATTCCCCACAGCCCCTTTCCCGAGAACCTGCACCATTACTTCCTGATGCTGGCAGCAGGCGCTGTGCAGAAGCAGGAAGCCCCGCCCCGCCCCGCCAGATTGACCCCAGGGCCGCTGCACAGGTCCTGCACCATTGTGATAAATCACCACCAACCAGTAGCTAAAGACACAACAGGCCACCCTCACAGCGCTGGAGGCCGCGTCTGCAGCAAGTCAGCAGGGCAGGTCCCCCAAGGCCCGGGAAGCGCCTCTTCCTGGTGCTTCCTGTTTCTGGTGGCTCCTGTGGTGTCCTGGTGTTTCCTGCCTGGCAGCTGCCCCTCCTGGCCTTGTCTCCACCTTCCCCTGGCCTTTATCGCAGTGTCTCCCTGTGTCCTCGCCTCTTCTGCCAGGGCCCCTGGTCACTGGGTTTGGGTCCACCCTACACCTCTGAAGATCCTGCTTCCAAATAAGGCCATTCTGAGGTGGAGTGTGGATGGAATGGGGCTCTGTTCATGGCAGACTCCGGCCAGGATCTGAGGGGAGGAGCAGAGGGTTGGGCACCTTGGGGTGGCGGGTTCCTGCTGCCTGGGCTCCTTCTGAGCCAGCCACCTCCAGGCTCAGCGACTGCAGGCTCCTCTCCCCCTCAGTCACTTGCCCACTGTCGCTGCGGGTGAGAACAGAGCCCCTCCTGCCCTCCCCCGCCTTGGCCTCCCTCCCCAGGCTCTCTTGGCTAAACCACCTGCCCCACCTCCTCACAAAACTCCTGCCCCCGCTGGGACCCTGATCCACTCCAAGATTCTCATTTTCTGATTTTGCTCAGTACAAGCAACAGAAACAATCCTGGCTAGGATGCATGGCTTTTCCACTTCATCTACAAAACAGCAGAAAGGGGATCCATGGCCTCAGCAGCGCACTCCAGTAACGCTGAGTTCAATTTGGCTTTTAAAAAGCACGGGAGCCGGGGGGCCACTGTCTTAGCGAGGTCAGGGCGTGAGTTCTCCTCCCAGCGCCCCTCACCCCGGCCTGGTGGTTTCATTGCCAAACTCCGCTGGTGTCCCCCGTACGATGTCCCCAGAGCCAGCCCCACACACTGTCCCTTGCACTGTGCATGCTGCCCCTGCACGGAGACAGAAAGCTGAGCCCTGTGGTTCCAGCGATGAGGCCTGGCAGCCGGAGACAGGAGCGCACCCACCTGGGCAGGGTCCTTTCTGGAGGGAGAGGGTCTCCTGTTTGCGCCACCAGGGGGTGAAGCAAGGGGTGACCTCCCATACTGCCCGCCTCCCCAGAAAAGCCATCCCAGAAAGGCACAGGCTGAAGCGAGGGCCTGGGGAAGAAAGGTTCATTCTCCACACGTGGACCACCTGGTGCATTCCTTTAAAACAAGCGGGTGTTTGCAACATGCGTATCCAATAATGGCATAAAATTCATATGCAAGTGCTGTGCTTTCATCTTTTTTTTTTTTCTTTTGGTACTTGGGACCTTGCGCTTGCGAGGCAGGCTGAGGAATTTATCATTATTTTTTAATTTTGCAGTGCTGGGGGTCGAACCCAGGCCCTCGTGCATGCTACACAAGCGCTCACCACGAGCTATACCCCAGTTCTTTTTATCTTTATTTTTACTTTTGAGGCAGGAGCTCTCTAATTTGCCCAGGCTGGCCTTGTATTTGCAATCCTCCTGCCTCAGCCTCTGCGTTAGCTGGAATTATAGGCGTATATACCTTTTGGACTTAAAAGAATTCTTTGTACATTGTAAATTGTAAACTTTTATCAAAAGAATTCTTTTGAATAATAATTCCTGGCTTATCATTACTGTAAGTTTGCTTTTGAAGGCTTTAAGTTGATGGAAAAGTTTAAATGTTTATTTGGTCACACATCTCCAACAATTCCTTAATATCCTTTTTAATGGAACTGTTCTGCATATTATTTTTTATTGCGTCAGCATACATTAATGTGCACAATAGTGGGTTTCTCTGTGACATTTCCACGGTTGCATATGACACACTTTGCCTGTACCTACACCCTGTTACCCTCCTGTACCTGTTCCCTCCCCAGCCCAATATCTCCCTTTCTTTCACATCATGGTGTTTTGCTTGTTTGTCATATTGTATTATTTGTTGTTTCCCTCTTCAGCAGAAATCACGTGACATTTGTCTTTCTGACTCTGGCTTATTTCGCTCAACATGATGATCCCCAACTCCGCAACTCTGCAGATGACACGGCTTCACTCCTCTTTACGGCTATGTAGTGCTCCACTGCCTGTATGGACTGTTTTCTCCAGCCATCGTCCTCGGGTGGACACATGGGCTAATTTCCTCACCTGGCCTCTGTGAGCGGCACAGCAGTCAGTGGGGAGCTCAGGCTCTCTCGTGCTGCTGACTTCGGGACCTCGGCTTCTCATGCTCAGAGAGGGGCCCTTGCTGCAGAAGCACATGCGTCTCCACGTAGTAGCGTGACCCAGTTTTTCCATCATTGTAGGTTTCATTTTTACCTATCAAATCACCAAAATATGTTTAGAAAAATTTATAAAGGAGGGATTTAAGTCAATTGATTTTGGGCTGAATGATTTCTAGTTGTCTGAAAACAGGTTATTAAATAATTCACCCTCTGCCTCTGATTTTCAATGCCATCTTTACCCTTATCTGGTCGAGTCATCTGCTCTGCATCTTGTTCCAGCGACCTGCCTGGCCCTACCCTGGCCAGCCCCTGTCTTAATAATCTTGAATATATGTGCATGCAAGCGGCACGTACAATGCAGACACGTGTGTTCGATTTTCACTTTTGGACGTATCTTATCCCAATGTAATGTGTGTCTACACTCATCACACAACTTGTAGTATGAATCTCTTTCAATTCTTTTCAAATCTCACCACCTGCAGTAGCGCCGTGGGAGCGATGGAGAGACAGACGCCACTCGGGGGTCAGGAGGAAGGAAGGCACCCTGTGAAGAACCACTTGAGGGCGGAGGAGGACACGTGGTCCCACGTGGGCACCCTGGCCCTGGGCAAGAGACGGGAAAGGGGTCCTCCCTGCCTCCTCGTGTTGCGCGGTGGCAGCGAAGCCCCTAGCTGGCGTGGGCTGGAGGTTCCGGTGGCCAGGCCAGCAGGAAGCCCCCTCTGAGGGGCAGGGAGTCCAGGTGACCAGGTGTTGGCACGCAGGGAGCTGGGTCCATGCAGCCTGGGGCCTGCAGGGCAGAGCCCAGGCCGAGGGCCATGGGGGCTGACCTTGAGCGGGGCCAGCCTTCAAGGTCACGGAAGGACACAGCGTCCCGGCCACCTACCCGCCAGCGCTGGAACCCTTCCTCTACTCGGAACCTGAAGTTACCTTTATTTCCAAGATTCACCCCACCAGAATTGAATTCAGTGTTGCCATTATCGTGGAAAAAGCATGCGACCTTCAGTATCCTTCATGCCCTGCATGTATTTCTGTGGCTGTAGCAAAGATGTGGGATGCAGCTTCTGTACTCCACTCAACTTCTGTTTTGCTGTTTATCTCTTACTTCTGCTTCTCGTCTTTTGCATTAGTTAGAGGTTATCAGGTGTGAGCAGTGATGCTTAAAGCCCTTCCCTCTGATTACCATGGGCACGAGTCCACTTCCTACTGCCGGGGTGGTGCCGACTCTTAGCTACAGGTGAATATTCACACCCAGGACAGGCTGCCTCTTTTTTTTTTTGGTACCAGGAATCAAACTTGGGTCCTTGTGCTTGTGAGGCAGGCGGTGGAACCACTGAGCTAAATCTCCGGCCCTGGCTGTCTCTTTTTATTCCCAGCTTTCTTTGCATCTGTCAGATCCTCACCTGCATTTATCACAGTGATCATACAGCTTCTCTCCTCAGCCGATTGCTCAATGAGTTCTGTTACTAAGTTCTCGTAATGAGCTGACCTGGCGTCACTGAAACAAACCATAACTGGCCGTGGTGCATCATCTCCTCGGGAGAGCACAGAACTTGGTTTCCTAGTATTTCATTTAGGATTTAGAGATCTTTAAGCGTACCGGAGAATAATCTCTATTTTCTTTCCTGAACTGCTGGGTTTGGGAATGAGGATTAGACTGGGTTTGTAAAACAAACCAGGAAGGAGGCCATCTTGCTCTCCGTGTCCGAGCTAATGGGTTTTCAAGCCCTGGTGGTTTCGAGCTCCACGCAGCCCTCCTCTCTTTGCTCCATGGTCCCCTCTCCAAGCCGGTTCCCACTGCAGATTCTCCCCCGCTCTCTGCCCCTGGGACGCAGGGCCCTCTAACCATCCACAGCGGCAGGCTGGGCCCAGCCCTCAGGCCCAGACACTTAGAGCATCTGCAAAGACCCAGTTTCTAAAGCTGGCCCTAAGACGTCCACACAGGATGTGGAGGAAACAACTTAATCCATGACTCCTCTGGGGGGCTCCCAGGGGTGGGCAGGTCGATACTGTGAATGCCTGAGGACGGCGCCCGGCACAGGGCAGGGCAGAAGGGCTGGCGCGGGCTGCCTGACACACTCCACCACCCTACACGGTCCCACAGGGGCTGCCCGAGTAGGCACCGGCACCCAGCACTCCAGCTGCTGCCCCTGCATCCCTCTCAGTGTCCCTGGCCCTGGGCTGCCCCAGTGTGGTCCCTGCCCTGTCTGCACCTCTGCCAGCATGGCCTCCGTGGTCCACCTGCAGGCACTTCCCGGTGAGTGAGCCACATCCGTGGCCCCTACTGTCCCGTGCCCACGACAGGGAAACAGTGGCCAGTGGTCACCATCTCTTCTGGGGAAGGGGGAGTCACATAGACAAGCCGACGCCTGTCAGCGAGACACATGGCACCCGGTCAGCCGTGACCACTCCCCACATCCATGAAGGGTGAGCTGGACGAGGTCCCTCTACAGGGAGGAAACCTTGGGCCCCATGGGTCCTGATGAAAGCTCCTGCCAGACTGGAGAGTTGCTCCCACACCGTGAATCCCCATGGGCCCAGCCCACCCCCGAGGACATCCGCTCACTCCACATTCCCCCAGACCTCTCCTGCCAATGGTTTCTAACGATGTCTAGAAAGTACCTGCGACTTTGCCCGTTTCCCGAGGACAACTCGCCCTGGGCCCTCCTTCCCGACTCCGGACCTGGGCCCCTCTGAGGGGAGGAGCAAGTGTAGATCCGTGGCCTCCTCAAGCTCTGTGCTCATCGTCCCCAAGACTCCCCTGGGTTCGGGGGTCCCCGCGACAGTTGCCCCTCCTGCTCCACATGCCAGGTTGTGTTTCAGCGTGGTCAGGGACCAGCCCCAAGGAGCAGGACTGCGGTACCAGTCCACGAACCGCTTGCCACCTGCTGGGGAGAGAAAGGCAGGACCCAGGAGCAGGCCCAGCCTAGGTGACTAGGTTGCTGACAGACAGAATGCTGGAAGCAAACAACAGGACTGTGTGTTCGGGGGGCGCCTCCTCTCTCCAAAGCTGAGTCCCCATCCAACGCAGCCAGGCAGCAAGACCAGCGAACTGAAGAGCACCCTGAAGAGGTCGGGAGGCCACGCTCGCCAGAGGCATGTGCTAGAGGTCAAGCAGGTCTCCCACGGGCCAGGCTGGGCCCATATTCCCAGCTGTGGTGGGGCTCTGGGAGTTGAATCAGCCGACACGGGATGTGGCACGGACAGAAGCCAGGTGTGAGCTCTGAAGCCCCACCTCATCTCACAGCCTGGCCACACCCTTCCGGTGACTGTGGCTTGGGAACCTGAGGGTGACCCAGAGACCCGGCCTGACTGCTGACAGGTGGGCCCAGCTCTCAGCCAGCCGCACTCCGGGTTGGTCACGGAGAGCTCACAGCTGCTCAGATCTGTTCTAAGTACGGAGTCCCTCAGGCGGAGCCTGTGACCAAGGGCCAGGGCCGTGCTGGCTGGGAAAAGCAACTTTTTAAACCTTCCTCTAGGACGCGAGTCACCTTTCTCTTTTTTGAAAAATGGCAAATTGTAGCTCACCGATCCAGCACTTCAGGGGCTGGGATTTTTCTGCAGCGGGAAGACAATGTTCTCCCACTCTCGGGCTGTCAGCGGATTAAAGGGAAGCATTTCAAAAATGATTCTGCAGCTTAAGAAAACATACTTCAACAATTACCGTTTCCTCTTCCCCGTAACCAAATTCACTGTACATCACGGCTTAAGCGGAGATCTAAGAGTGAGATGAAGGCTCTCACTGCAGCCACGGCTGTGGGGACTTCCTGCTCTTCCAGAGCAGGGCTTCGGCCTGGGACTGCTTGCAAACACCAACAAAACAGAGAGAGGAGCAAAGAGGGGTGCAGCCCGCTGGGCACCAGGGCCTTCAGAAAGCAAAGGCAACCGCACCTCTCCACCCCGCAGTGCGCAAGTCAAATCAAATAACCTGGAGGAGAATGGCACTTAATATCTTTCTTGTCAACAACTTCACACGCCACACACACACACACACATGCACACGCGCGCCCGCGACAGACCCTTACCGGGAACACCTAACTCTGTTTCCTAAATGAAACCCACTGTCTTACTTTGGTATACTACTTCATAGATCTGCCCAACTCTTTTCGTTGTTCATTGCTCTATCACCGTAGTTTTACTTTACAGTACACACAGATTAAAGTAAGACCACAGAGTCTTGGGGCAGAATCTGGACAGCTTCGCTAATCCTGAGGCCCCACTGCAGGATTCCTCGAAGAATCCCTGCAAAGCACAGCTTCTTGCCCGGATTTGACTCATGGATCTACCGCTGACTAGTGTAGACCCTGAGCCACTGACCTCATCTCTTTGGATCCTCAATGTTACCATCTGTGAAATGGTCACAAGGCCGTCCGCCCTGCAGGGTGAAGGAGGAATAGAGTGAGCCCAAGAACGTGGGGTGTCCTGCACCACCACCCAGCACGAAGATTTCACCTCCAAATCCCACAGCATGGACCATTTCTCCAGACCTCAGTGTGCAGCTACTAATCTGATTGCCACTCAAGACAACCCTTAGAAGCTTCACGGAGAGACAAGACTTCTACAGAGAGAGGGCCTCACCCCTCAGAAAACAGGAACCGGTACCTTGGTTTCTGTGGCATCGGCAGACAGAAGCTGAAGTTCAGGCTGTTGCAAGAATTTCCCTTTCCTTTTCCTTTTCTCCGTTCTCATTTTTATACCATGTCCTTTCCCCCAAATGGTTTGTTTCATGATCTTTTAGGACACATCCAACACCACATTGGAGGCCCTTGGTCTCCCGGTGAAAATGAAGTGCGTAACAGGGTGAGGCTGCCTACCCACAATCGCGACACCAGTGGTGCCTGGCCTGTTGCATCTCCGTGTGTTCCAGGCTTTCTTTAAGAGCACCAGGCTGTGTCAACCAACCCCTGCTCAGACAAGCAACCCCAAATCAGCTCACCGAGTCCCAAGCAGCTGGGGCTGTCTTTCACTCCAAGCCTGCATCTCCACTGGAGCCCAGTCCTGCACATCTGGAAAATCAGCCCAAGACACAGTGGTCAGACTTTCCAGCTCTGCTCCTGCACATCTCAACCAACACCTGATGGAGAACAAATCGGATGGACGCTCACTTCTGCTTCCCTGGGTGCAGCTTAAAAGCACAGGGGAAGGCAGAGTTTTCTGGGGCCCTTCTTAGTGCTTTCTCATTGCCAAGACACAGTGTCCAACACTCACAGTGTAAAGGTCTATTTGGACTCACATTTTCAGCCCGAAGTCAGTGGGCTCCATGGCAGGAAGTCATGGTGCAAGGGCCTGGTGGAGGAGAGCTGCCAGCCTCATGGTGACCAGGAAGCAGCGAGAGAAGGGAGGAGCCTTTCAGGCCACGCCCTCCAGGGACTGCTCTTCCAACAGGCCCCGCCTCCCAACAGCAAGTCAGCTGCAGAGCCCTGCCTCTGCATGAGAACAGGAGTCTTAGGGGGTCATGGGGGCCAAACCCCACCAGGCCCTCTGCCCTCTGCTTTTCCACACCCTCTTCCTTCCCTGCTCCACCCTCAGATGATCCTGAGGATGTGCGAACAGCTGTTCACGGGCAACTCATCTGGCATCTGGTTCCTGCTTACATTGCTCCACCGAAGGGGCTCCTGGGAAAATCTCTGACTTCTGCAGCCGCACTTTCTTGTTTCCTTTCAGCGGTGATGTGTGAGGGAAGTGGCTCTTTGAATCTATGAGAAATGACCCGAAAGGGAGCCAACCTATGCAAAAATAACACCCCCCCCCCCAAAACCAGAAACCCACAGGCTCTGAGGAAGCAAACCAGAGTCAGGAATTCCCAGCTCCCTGCAGGCCAGGGCTGCTGTATAGGGACTGCCGTGGAGCAGTGTGGGCTGGTGAGGGAATTCTATGTCCCCAACACTGAGCTGTTGATACGTCCTCATTCCCCCAAGGTACGGGCCTCGGGTCTCTTTGGACCCAGCGGGCACTGAGGGCAGAGTCGTGGCCACACTGTGCACACAGCAGTGGGCTGGCATGAATGATTTGGTGACCACTTGGCCACAGGGGCAGCAGCAAGTCCCCGCCAAAGCCCCAGAGGAGGCTGGCGAGATGCAGGTGCCCCTGTCGTCTCACGGAGATCCAGGGCGGCTTCTGTCTGCCCCAGAGTGGTGACAAGCAGAGCATCTGAGAATGGCACTCGGCACCACTTACAGTTCCAGCCATGGAATGGAGCAGAGGAGCTGGGGAAGGCAGTCCTGAACAACTCCAAAGTCAAAGCAACCCAGACCTGCAAGTGCAGCCGTGGGGCAGGGCACTGTGGCATCTTCTTCCACCGCGGCAGGGTTACTGCTGTTCACAGGTTTGCTTTTGACTAGATCACCTATCCCTGGCCCTTCCCCACCCCCTTGTGGGGCATTTAAATAATGTTGTCAAAGGCTTTGATAATCCTTCTGTTTATCTTTCCTATGAAGCTGAGCTCAGATGATTCTCACATCATATTTCTGTAGCTTTAACCCCCTGACCCACCGGTGAGCTCAGTGGGCTCTCACATAAAATTCCCCACTGCGGGGACAATGCCCAGGGCGAGCTCCGTGCTATCGGGAGAGAGCGTGCCTTACATAACTGTGCCACCTCTGATGAAATATTCATCGGCATGGACGCCAGAGCAGTGGAAAGCAGGGTTGAAGAGTCCCGCAGCCTCTCCGGGAGCTCAGCCTGCCCATGTTAACCGCCACCCTGCAGAGGGTGCAGAGATTTAGACTCAGCAGGAATAGGTTCCTCTCTCTCCAGTGAGACCATGGCTGGCATGTAGGGCATGTAGCGTTCCTTTTAAAAAATGGAAATGAGCTTTTATTTTTAACTATTTTGAGAGGAATGTATTCACAAAAGCTCAAATGATATAAAAATGCATAAAGGGACAATAAAATGATGAATAATGCCACAATCCAGTGTGCTATGGTTAGATCTAGAACGTCCTCCAAAAAGACCACGTGATCAGAGGTGCAGCTTGGATCGTGGGGCACTGTACTCATCAGTGACTTCACACTTCAGTGCACTCATCACTATTGAGGCGGGGGTCTATCCAGAAGTGCTCACTGGGGTGTGACCTGGAATGGTGGATTCTTATCCTGGGCTCCTCCCTTCTTTCTCTGCTTTCTGCCTGCCACAAAGTGAGCAGCTATCTTCCCCCAGGCCCTTCTGCCATGATGTTCCTGCCTTGGGGCCAGCCGACCATGGACTGAAACCTCTGAAACCATGAGCCAATGTAAACCTCTCCTCTGCTAAGTTGAAGGTGTCAGTATTTCGTCCCAGTGAGTGAAAGGGTCTATGACACAAAGCACAGATTCATATGCAATGTGTGCACATGCTGTCTGGTGTATGTAGGTCTAGACCCATGTAGAGAGAGAAGATACAAGAGAGGAAAGGAGAGGACCCGAGGTGAACACAAGAGAGGAGATGAAGAAGAGAGAGAGAAAGGGAGGGAAGGAGAACATGGCAGGAAAGAGACGTCCCCCAAAGAGGTCACATGACACAAAACAGTGTGCGAAGAGCTTTCACCAATAGCAATGAGCTGTGCACTTTTAATGACAATAAACATAGACTACACACAGTTCTTTAACAACCACATAGATTACTGTGATGCATCCTGTAGGTCACACCAACTTTCTCCTCCTAGTGGACATTTCTCTTGTTCCCACACCGCCTCCTTTGCTGACATTTGCTTCTTAGACTCTTATTAGATTTCCTCAGAGTGAATTAATGAAAGCCAAATTTGAGGAGCATCATTAGTTATCTAGCCCCAACTGCTGCCATCTTAGTTCATAGAAATGTACTTCCTTCGCTGACCACAGCATCAAATCTGCCCGAGGAACAAAAAGGATTGGCATGGAAGAGAAATGGAGCTGATGTGAAAAATCATGAGAATGAGGCCACATTTGGCAAACATTTTCTGACCCTAACAGCAGTTATAAATATAAGTATGGTGAAAACAGAATACATCTATACAATGGGCATCTTTTGTACTTGTTAGTAGCTTTGATTTTTAAACCAGTGATGTCTCCTCATCATGATGTCGTACACATCAAGGGTTTTTTTGAAATCTGTACCAAACAAAACATCCAGCCATTCTTCTCCAGAGCTGAAGAATATGCAGAAGCAACACCCGATACTCCGGTGTGTCTATGATGAAATCACTCTGGCATCAGTCCACTCAAGCGCCAACCCAGCTGCAGTGTAGACTGAAGAGCACAGGCAGTGACTCGGCAGATAAGCACACATGTGCAGTCTCTTCTGACTTCATCACTTAGCAAATGAGTGGCCCTGGACTCCAATCTGCCAAGTGCCGCGGACCTCTCCCTCGGCAGCACTCGGTTCCCTCCTCTGTAACGAGGGCCAAGGCAGTGCTCCCCTCTGCAGAGTGTGGTGAGGACTACATAACGCTCCTGCAGTGCTAAGCACCATGCCCTGCACAGTAAATACATCGGGGTCAGCAAGGCGGTGGTGGTGACAGGGAACAGGCAGGTGCATGATGGGAAGTGCAGCTGACAGCCAGCCAGTGGCATCACTGGTCCCTGGGGAAACAGGAGCAGGAAGGGCACTCCAGGAAGAGGCTCCGAGGCCAGGGCGGCTGCGGTGAGCAGGGGGCGCTGGGGAAAGATGAGGACGGGGAGCAGGGCCCCCCAGGCTGAGTCTGGAGAGGGCCCGGAGGGGAGGAAGGATGGCGTGTCCCACGAGCAGGGCGTCTGATCTATGTGAGCCACAGTGGCACGTGCTTTGGAGTGACCCACATTTCTCGGATGGAAAAATGAATATCCAGGAAGACTTTTTCTTTTTCCAGAGGTACTGGGGATCGAACCCAGGGGCACTCTACCACTGAGCTGCACCCCAGCCCTTTTTATTTTTAGTTTTATTTTACGACAGCATCTCACTAAGTTGCACAGGCTGGCCTTGAACTTGCAACCCACCTGCTTCAGCCTCCTGTGGAGCTGGGATCACAAGCATGTGCCACTGTACCCAGCTAAGAGGTTAACTTTTCCCCAGCCGATATGAAGTATGTTTTGTTTTCTGGTGCTGGGGATCACATCCAGGGCTGGGTGCAGTGCCTGGCCAGGGCCCGCACCCCAGCCCTCTGAGGTGACTTCTGTGGGTGACCACAGTGAGACGCCCCCCCAGCACTGAATGGTGGTGAGCAGTATTAGTGATGGCTGTGCTCTAAGAAGTGTTGGGGTGCACCAGACACGGCGTAGAACACATTGCACATTCCACTACGCCCGTCTCTACTCTGACCATCTCCGCTTTATAACAGCTTTCTTAAGCCATCACAGGCTCCACCTCTAAAGTGTATGCTGTATGGTGTAAAACAACGGCTGTCACCGTCTTCTGAGTTATGCAGGCGTCACCCCAGTCTAGAACATTTCTACCAACCCCGAAGGAGCTTGGCAGCAATGAACAGTCACCCCTCTTGCCCCAACTGCCCAGCTCTGGACACCACTGAGCTCATTGCTGCTCATGTAGATTTGAAATCAGGGCCTACATGGTTCTATGTAGCTGCTACTCCCACTTCGAATTGCATTTCCCAGGTTTGCCCACAGTGGAGCAGCGAGTAGAATTCCATTTCTCATATCTCTGGAAAACACTTCCCTGGGGGGACCTACCAGGGTGAGCTGGTCATCAGCGGGCGGTTGTTTGAGCTGGGTGTTTCATTTTAGGGTGCTGGAAATGCAGTTGCTATTATCATTATTTCCCTTGGGTGTGAGCCTGGGAGAGAGCAGAGGGGACATGGTACCATTACGTCTAACCCAGGTAATGAACTCCCGCCCTTTGGGCTCCACTCATGCTCCCATCAGTGGTAGAGGAGGGGACAGTTTCTCCATATTCTCATCAATATTGTCTTTTTTATTACGTCATCCTCATGGGTGTGGGGCAGCATCTCGTGGGGCTTGACTTGCATGTCCATCAAAGCTCATCGTACTAAAGTATTTCCATATGGCTATTTGTAGATGTTCCTCAGGCCCAGTTGCCTTGATGTAGTTGAGTTTTAAGAGTTCTTTGTGTATTAGATGCTACCCCTTTATTGGAAATATGGTTTGCAAGTAACTTCTCCTACTTTGTGGGTTGTCCTTTCACCCACAGTGAGACAACGCCAGAGCCCTTTGAAGCACAGAGGTGTTTAATTTGAATGAAGCCCGAGTTGCTTTTGTACTCTTATTTTATGTTTTAATTGTCATATCTAGGATATAATGTTCTGTTCAAAGCCCAGAAATATTTGTTCCTCTTTTTCTTGTGAGATTTTTATAGTTTCAGTTCTCACCTCCAGGTGTTGATGTTTGTACGTGGTGTGAGGTAGAGGTCCAGCTTCATGTTTTCACATACGCAAAGTCCAATTGTTCTGACATCATTTGTTTAAAAAAACTATTTTCTCCATTAAATTGCCCGGTCAAAAGTCAACTGACCACAAATATGAGCCCAAGTCTCAGTTCTGTTTCACCGATGCACACCCCTCCTGTGAACCACACTGTCTCGATTACTGTAGCCTTGAAGCTTTTAAAGCAGCAGTCAGGAGCTCTCCAACTTTGTTCTGCTTTTTCACAGTAACGCTGGTGACTCTCTCCTCCTGGGTGACCATATGAATTCTTGGATCAGCCTGTGGAGTCCTGCAGCGGGGCAGCTGGTACCCTGATAGGGCTGCAGCAGGTGGCTTGGGGGACGCCCATCTTACTGATATTGAGTCTTCTGATTCACGGACGGTGTGCATATGTCCTTTCATCGCCTAAGCTCTTCCCTGATTTCTTTCAACAACATTGTGCTATCTTCAGGGAATAAATTTAGGGTACCATTCGGTAAACTGATTCCTAAATACTTGATCCTTTTTCATACTATTGTAAGTGGATTGCTTTCTTCCCTTCGTTATTGTCTTGCTCATGGCTAGTGTATAGAAATACACCTGAATTTTTGCTACTGACACTGTACCCTGTGACTGTGCTGACCTGGTCTCTCATTCTCACCCTTCTCTCTGCCATCTTTCCTGGCATTCTCTATATGTAAGACCTCACTGTCTGCAGGTGGAGAGAGGTTTGCTGTTGATTTTTCAAGCTGGATGCCTTTGTTCCATTTTCTTTTCTAGTTAGCCTGATTAGAGGCCCAAGCCCTCTGCTGAGTAGGTGCGATATTTGATGTGGCTCTATACCCTGATCAGTTTGAAGACATTCCCTTCCAGTATTAGTTTGTTGAGTGGTTTATTTAGTCACAAAAGGATGTTGAATTTCATCAAATACTTTTCCTGCATCTATTGAGCTGGCCGTGTGATTTTGGTACTCTAGTCTATTGACACCATCCACATATTATCCAAATTGTACATGTTCATATATTACTGGTGGGCACTCCGTGAACCTGACAGCCCTCAGATAAATCCCAGCTGGACACAGTGAATAATTTTTTATACGTTAAATTCAGTTTGCTAGTGGTTTGTTGAGAATCTTTGTGCCTATATTCATGAAGGATTTGTGCTTGTAGTTTTCTTGCTTTTGTTTGTTTGTTTGTTTTTTCCTGATTTTGCTATCAGGTGATACTGGCTATGTTATAAGCTTTCTGTGGCTCTGGCAAAATATCTGACATAAATAATTTAAAAGAAGAAAGGCTTATTTAAGGCTCATAGTTTCAGAAGTTCAGTCCATGGTTGGCAGACTCCATGGCTTTTAAGCCTGTGGAGAGGCAGAAACATCAAGATAGCTGGTGGCAGAGGAAGGCCCTAGGGCTACTGGAAGGTCACACCCTGGAGACCTACTTCCTCCAACAGGCCCCGCCTCCTAACGCCCACTGCCAAGTCATCCACTCACCTTCCAAAAGCTTCACCTCTGAGCACCGAAGCTTTTTAGGGACTCTTTAAATCCAAACCATAACACCAGTCTCATAAAAATGAGTACTTGGGAAACGTTCCTCCTCCTCCTCCTCCTTGCTTTGGAAGGAATTTACATTAACTCTTGTTTTTTAAAAAAAAAAAAAATGTGCAAAAATCACCAGTGAAACCTTCTGGGTCTAAATTTTTTCCTTGTGGCTGGTTTTTAAATTACTAATTCACAGCTTTTTTCTTGTAAGTTTACCAGATTTTGTATTTCCCCTTGAGATAGCAGTCTACGTCCTTCTAATAATTTGTTCCTTTCATCTAAATTAACTGGTATCGTTTCCATGTCATAAATGATGAAACTTGAACTTGTAGAGCCTAGGGACTTTCCCAGGGTATAAAGCTCATAAACACTCCTGTCTTGATCAGTGTCAAACTCAGGTCTGTTTCATGCAGAATCTGTAGCTTTAACCACTTGGTCAAATGATTCTACAGCGTTCCTAGAAGACAAGCAGCAATGCTACACCCTATCCAGGCAAGGGAAATAAAGCTAGCAGATGAACTGTTCTATCAGACAGTAAAACGTGTTCTACGATAGTAATTGAAGCCGTGTAGCACTGGCACAGCCCTGGGTGTACGGTGTGTTAGAAGAACCTGGAGACAGACCATTGATGTCCAGATGTAATACCCTTGGCCTGACCCTCTTCAAGATCCTCCTGCTTCTTCCCAGCAGAACTCGCCTTTGTCCACAGCCCTGGGCCAAGGCTGGCCATCACTGAGCTCAGGGACATGTCACCCCCCGTGCTAGCGACTGGCTCCTACAGGACATGTCACACTTCCCTGGCCAATGAGACTCAAGAGGAGGTCTCTGCGCAGATCTGGGCCAAGGGGTCCCCAGACTGCTCACCATTATCTCCAGGACCCCCTTGAGCCAGCATCCTGGACCTTCCTTCGCCACGACCTTCCGAGGGGCTTCCCTGTCATGGCTTGCTGCTCATTAATTTGTGGAGACAGAGCCTTCAGTGGCTTTCTGGGAAACAGAAGTCAGTGATTAGCTCCCTACATCTCCTTGCATGGCTCTGACCCATCCCACACCTGACTGATGCAGGGCTCGGAAGCACATTTGAGGGCGGAAAGGATTCCTCAGGATGTTCCGCAGCTCCCCCTCACTTCTGATTTCTCCCACTGATGTCAAATAATCCAATGTCACTTTGACTGGCAGCTGCGTGTTTGTGACCATATTTCTGCCCTGTGGTCCTTTCCATCTTGGAGTCACTGTCTTTTGTATCTTATGGACTACTGGAGAGCTTTAACGTCTTGTTAGCTGTTTTTCATGCACCTTCCTGAACTGTCTACTCCTGTGGTTCCGTTTTACAAGATCTTGCAAGGGCTCCTCCTCTGTTACAGATACCAACCTTTACCTGACACCTGTGCAACACATGTATTTGCTCCCAAAATGTCATTTTTCAGGTACTTTATTTATGCACCCTTTACTCAAAATTCTAGATTTTAAAATAGATGCACATTCTCTCTTACAGTTCCTAGGTTTTCTAAGACTCCACTAAGACCTCCTTCATCACTATGTTGTAATTCAGTCTCCTGGCTTTTCTTTGAATGTTCTGGTTTTTTTATATGTAAATCATTAACTCATCAAATATTTGGTTCTGTCTACAGAGGAAGCTAGAAATAGAGTGATTTTCCTCTAGGCACTGTATTAGTTGTACCAGTCATTTATTGAAAACTTGATCTTGTTCCCACTGAACTGAAAGTCATCTCTGGATACCAAATTCCATTCTACCCTGGGATCTACCCCTCATCTGCCTGTCGGTCTGCACTGCCGTTTCCCTGTCCCAAGGCTGGTGTCACACCGCTTTGAATCAAGTGTTGGGATTTGCTAAGAAAGCCACTGCCATGTCCTCAATTCCATTATTATTTATTTTTCTATGTCAATGTTAAGGTAAGCTTCTAAATCTTCTAACGTAACATTTAATTCCAATGCCTTTGATTTGTAGGATGATCTAGAAGCAATGGTCTTCCCAGTTGAGGACCTGTCCTCTGCTCCTGCTGGTTCCTGCCTTGGCCCGAGTCTCTCCCCTCCACGTGCTGATGCAGCTCATGACTGTGGCTTCTCCACCCCATGCTAAAGGGTGACACAGAGCCAGACAGGATGCGCTGCTGGTGGCAACGCGAGTTAGCTCATCTTTCTTGTACAAGGAATTTCTTTCTTTCCGTTTTTGAAACAAGGTTTCACTAAGTAGCCCAGGCTGCCCTCAAACTCGCAGTGATCCCCTGCCTCAGCCTCCCGAGCACTGAGACTACAGGCATGTGGCACCACGCCCAACTGGAAAAGAAAATTTTTAATGCACAAAGACTCATAAAAAAGAACTTTCCCCTCACACTGTGCACTCCACTTCAAGGAATCTTTTATCAAGATTTTTCTAGAAGAAAGAAAAAGCTAGCTACATGGTATAATTATTGCATGAAAAGAAGGAAAGCAGGCTATAAAATTGTATGTGCAAACTACAATAGAAAATGTATGAAAATACAGGAAAAAGCACAGATGCGAACACAGAAACATCACAAGCTTTAGCAATTTACTGAATGACAGGCAAGCTTTGCTGTCTACCTCCTAAACTTCTACAGTGTCATTACATCTTTTAACTATTTCAACTATTTTAAAAGATAGAAAATGTGACTAATCAGGATTAAACGAGAGGCCAACTGGTTTGATTTTGGGGAAAAAATTTAGAATGTTTTCTCTAAGAGGCAGTTGGCTAGTTTTAAAAATCTGTGGTGGCAGGGTCACACAGAGCGTGAGCACACCTGAAGGTGCAGCTCCACCGCCCAGGTGAAGCTCCTCAGCGGCTAAGTCTGCCTCTGCAATCCTGTTCAGCCCACTGCTTTGCATCTGAAACCCTCCTTGAAGTACAAAGAACCACTTCCACCCAGTTAAGACAGCATTAGGCCTTAACAAAAGTTAACATAGTGAATGAAGGAGGTTTTGTTTCCATAAAAATAAACAAAACCAACTCTAAAAAATAACTCTGACTCTATCTGCAACTGAGGCTGGTAGATCCGCACTCCTAGCTTCCTGCTCGGGATACGTGAACCCCACTGCATGCTTGGGAGCAGCCACAGCCATCTGAGTGTCTCGTGATATTCAGTCTTCACGATGATTCCCAACAAGGTGGGATTACGGTGATAAAAACGTGAACACCGGCAGCGCATTTATTACCCCACAGACCCTAAATGTGAATGAGATATGAATAGGGGCCAACAAGTGGGAGGGGCTGAAGAGGCTCTGCAGTGGCCTGTCCCCACCAGCCCCCACACGAGCCACCCGTGTGGACCCAGGTCTTAGCTCACCCAGGCGAAGGAACACACAGATGGCTGGCTAGACGGCCACTGCTAGGCCAACCCCCATCTACCTCCTCAGCAGAAAGGCTCATGGGGTCCCGAAGTCCAGGCTGGAGGCCCAGGCTCCAATCTACCAGTCCGTGGCTAGGGCCCAGGAGCTGGGAGTCAGAAGGCTCTGAACACCCTGCTGACGCATAGGGAACGAGGTGATGTGGTAAACATGTGTTTCTAAAACTGGGTCCTCACCGTCCACATTTCCAAGGGTTACAAACCACTGCTCACCAACTCACTCCAAGGTGTATCTCATGCTACCGTCTACAATCCACTCGGGTTTCAGACACCCTCCCTGTATTAGTCAGCTTTCCCACTGCTGGAGCATGATACCTGGCACCTGAAACTTAAAGGAGGCGAGAATTATTGGCTCATGGTTTCCAGTGGGTTCGGTCCATGGTTGGCTGGCTCCAAAGCAGAAATGGCATGGTGGAAGGGCCTGTTGGAGGAAAGCTGCTCACCCTGTGATGGTCCAAAAGCAAAGAAAGAGAAGACCTGGGGACAAGAACACACCCTTCCAGGTCGTGCTCCCAGTGACATCTCCACCGAGGCTCCACCTCCCAACAGCACAGCCAGCCACGAACTCATCCATGGAAGGACGCTGATGAATATGGTGCCCTGTGACCTAGTCACCATTCATACACACAGGAGACTTCTGAAGGCCATTGTAGATCTAAGCCATGCACTCCGAGGCATGCTGCCAGTGCAATTCTCTGGGAGACTGCTCATCAACACAGGAACGAGGTCCCTGGACAGTGGCTCATCATGTCCAACAGCTCAGTCTAATCTGCTGTGATTCTGTAGCAAACAAAATGCAAGAATTTTACTTTTGCTCTTTGTATTTAAATAATTGAAGATGGATGAAATTTCAAAGGCATCAATATGAAAATAATTAGAGAGAGATAAGATGAGATTCATACCTCACCACCAGACTTACTCCTACCTGGTCTGATTGTGCCCGCTGAGATTCCCACAAGACACACACAGTTTACACAGTTAGAAATCCAGGACTTCTGTGTTAGCAACCACAGGGAGAAATGGAAATTTCCACCGACAAATGTGATTCCATGTGTGTGGCTTTAGGACTGTGGTTTGAGACAATATGAACTTTATTTTGAAAATGGCACTTTTCAAAGCCCACTCCAATCGGCACGCTTTGCAGTTCACAGATGCAGAAAGGCTGGGACAATTTCTTCTAACATAAAACAACCCAGGTAGAGGTGGAGATGCAGCTTTGTTCAGATTAGAGATCAACCAGGGATGGATAAATACGAAAGCTCCCTAATTTTAGGGTCATCAGTACCTCAAAACCCTGACCCGGAAAGTGTACCATGACAGGCTGCGTGTTTGTCCAAACCAATGGGGCCCCCGGCTGAATTCTGAATCTCCTTTCTGCTCTGGACCCTGACTTATTTCAAAGCTGCACTTATACAGCAATTATGTTGTTTTGTATTCATACTTAAGAGCCTATGCTTGGGGGCTGGAGAGGTGGACTCTGTTCCCTCTCCCCCAAAAAGATGAACATGAAACATGCCCTTTAAACATCTGTATTTGGTAACCATGTGGCCTCCCACACTGGGCCAGCAGGTGGTCTGCCATGGCTCACCACGGAGAAGCATCGCTTGGGCCCGTTCCTGGGGTCCACGTGTGGTCATGTCATTTGCATTTTCCCGCCTGTGACGTGGCCCGGGGAGCTATGTCAGGCCACAGCCCATGGGGAAGGCTGGTTTAGAGTAGGCCTGTGGGGCCCCAGCCGAGGCAGGTCACTGCTGCTGCTGACAGCCCAAGCCCTCCACCCGGTGGCACCACCTCCACTCTGGATGTACAAGACAAGACCTTGCAACACTGCACCTCTTCCCCTAAGGGACCTGAGCATCAAGGGCTCTGGTACATGTTGGGGTCTTGGGACCAGGGCATGGCCCTGTTAGTAAAGCCTAGCATTCGCCTTATGTTTAGAAGCTAGTACAGGCAGAAGTCCTGCCCTGCCTCCTGTGGCAGGCGGGCAGTGTCAGTCAGGGACGCGGGCAGGTGTGCTGAAGCTGCTACCGAAAGTCTCGGCAACGAGTGTGCCAGCCCCAGAGGTCAGGAGCAGCCAGGCAGGCGTGGCCCCTGCTCCACGCTCCCGGGATGCCGATCCGGGCCTCCTGGAACCCATCTGCCGCAGGCACATGGCCCTGCCGGCCAGAGCTCTGGCTCAGCAGGTTGGGGCTGGAATTAGGATCTGCACTCTGGGAAGCCCTCTGCTCAGGGCTCCAGCGTCACAGACAGGAGCAGAGCAGAGACCAGGGCCAAGCCAGGATGGACAGCCGCGCTGCGGGAGGAGGCCAGAACCCAGGGGTGCTGAGGCAGCAGAGCAGGCAGCACCCCCAGAGGTGTGGCTGGCAGTGGGCAACAGGGACCCTGGGACTCAGAGCCAGCAGGTCGTAGAGCTGGGGCTGTCTCTGTCCACACAGAGGGCAAGGGAGGGCAGGAAGGGGAGGAGCCTCCAGAGCTGTTCCTCCCAGGCGGTGCCCAAAGAGGAAGGGGCAGGGTCGGGCGTGCTTGGTTTCCTCTTTCTGCTTTGGGTTTTTTCTAATTTTCTTACCATGGTAAACTGCACGTGAGACGAGTCTGCCCTTGTAGCCATCTGTGAGCGCGAGTGCAGAAGACCGCAGGGTCAGCCACGCGTGACCTCTCCACCTGGAGGATCCGGGACTGTGCCCATTTGTTGCAACCATTAGCCTCTGCCCAAGGCCCTGGCAGCCACCTCCGACTGTCTCCCGTAACTGCACCTCTCTGCATTCCTCGGGAAAGCGGGCCGCACAGTCCCTCAGGTCTGCTGCTGTCCCTCAGCATCCCGTCTCAGGGTCCTCCCATGCTCAGGCCAGATCCCGGTCTGCTTCCTTTTCAAGGCTGAGTAGAACTCCACTGTGTAGAGGCCCCACATTTTGTGGATCCAGTCATGGGTCCAGGATACTCGGGCTCCCCCGCCGTAGCTACTGTGACAATGCTGGCACAAACATGGGGGCACAGCATTGAGAGCCCGGCTCTCCTGCATTTTTAAGGCAGGGATGGCCAGGTAGTGTCACGTGCAAGAGGGATACAGAAACAGGCAGTCGACAGAAACCCCGGGGAGAGGGAGCAGACAGACAAGGGGCTCCAGCTGCCGCTGCAGACCGAAAGGTGGACGCAGACAGCTTCTGACAAATGGCCCCAACATCCCCAGGAGGGAGGAAGGCCAGTGGGGTCACTTGAGGGCAGGGACAGCCGTGCCAGGAGGAGACAGAGAGGCGATGGGGGGGGGGGGTGCCGCAGCCTGGGTGGGCTCGGAAGGCAGTGTGTAGTGAACCCAAGGCCAGGCAGGAGGCAGAGAGAGCAGGGGTGAGGGCCGAGGGGGAAAGCACCACTGCCCTGGCTCAGGGTGGAGGCGGCTGAGGGAGGGATTGCAGACTGAATGCACCACTAGCCTCAATCAAAAACCAAAACCACTCATGAAATAACACAGCCCCAGCACCCTGAGAATGCATTCTGTGCCCAGAGCTAGCTAGGACGGCACAGTCGCCTCTCAGCCTCCCTGTGCCTCGGTCCCTTCACCTCCAATTGTCCCCCAGAGGACAGCAGGGCTGGGCACACCAAAGGGGCTTCCTTCGTATTCATCTCTAGAGCCTGGTCTACTGCGCATGTCCTCGCCTGCTCCTCCTCACCTCTCTCAGGCATACACTCTCCCAGCCCCGTGCATCTGCCGTGACCAGGGAGGCCACCGTGCCGGGGGCTCAGGTTATCCTAGCAAATGACCCGCAGAGCCCCCAGGACTTCGGCACCTCCTGGCCACCCCCTGGGATGGCAGCTCCCAGAGGAGGGTCTGTATTCGTCCGCAATTTCCAGTCACGTCCAATAACAGGTGGCACAAGGGTTCCGGTTGGATACAGACAACTTTGAAACCACAGTTTCCCCAGTTGCTTCTGTCCTTACAGTGGGCTGTTCGTAGATCACACTAGACGTGCTTGGCTGCTGCTTCACCATCTCGGTAACAGCTGCAAGGACTTTTTTTATTTTCCGGCATCCGGAGAATAAACACGGTGGGAAAATAATTCCTTCAGCCTCCCGTGTCCTTAGGGGTCACATTCTCCCCAGTTCAGCCATAAGCACCTATTTCTTGTTTTATTGCGCCATCTGCTGGTAAATTTGGGGAACCTCTTCCTCACTAACGGAAAAGTTCACCTTCGCATTGTATTCCAGACCGTGTCTTGTTCTCTCAAAAAAGTGAAAATCTTTGCAAAACATTTTCAGACTGTTCCTCATTTCAAGTTCTTGCCTCTGCTCATGAATCATCTAAGTGTTAGTGACGTCAGGATCTCAAGTCTTGCCCCGACTCCTCACACTTCCCTGACCCTAAGAATGACTTGGCATCACTTTGTAAGAGAAAATGCCTCGCACCTACTGAGTCGGGATTCTCTGGGGCTGTGTGTCTTTCAGAAGCTCCTCCAGCAGCTTTTTAAACTCGGGCTCGTTTGGGGACACTTAAATCTGTACGAAGAAGCTGCAGGGCTGGAGGAACCTTCTGCGAGAGTGAAGACTCCACACCTGATCTCAAACCCTGGAGCCCAGCCAAACAGCACCTGCATTGAAAACATTGTTTACACCACCTCCGGGTTACGGGTAAAAGTCTACCTGTGCAACATACACGAATTTCGTGTTTAGATTTGAGTGCCGTGCCCAGCGTATCTCATGACTACATGCAAATACTGCACAATTTTTAAAAATCTGAAATCCGAAACGCTTGTGGTTCCAGGCATTTTGAAGAAGCCCTGGTAAGCACGAAGTCTCCTTACAGTCGAGCAAAGTGCCGAGTCGGGTATTAGCCTCGGCCCCAGTTTCCGGTGTGGCGAATTAGCCCGTTCCAGTTCACCTATTTTCGACAGAGTTGCCCCCGGGAGGGAGCAGCTCTTGGCGGGACCCACCTGGGGCTGCACCTGGAGGCTGGCTCAGCGCAGCCTCCAGGTGCAGCCGAGGTCAAGGGAGCGCCCTTGCCCTGCACGCGGGCACTTGCACTCCTGAACACGCGTGGACTGACAGCCACGATTGCAGGTCTGCAGCTGCCTCGTGCCCTAGCCTTCAGTGAAGGTTTCTGTTTTTTGGTTTTTGCTTAAATTCTTTCATTGGTGCATTTTAGGGATACAATACCTTTACATTTATCACAGGGTGCTTGTACCCGTACATGATGCATCTTGGTTATTTTTTCCCCAATACCTGTGCGCCCTTCACCCCTCCACCCTTCCCTATTTACACAGACTTTGTTTCCAGTCTTTTCCTTTTCTCATAATTTGTCCTTTCCCTTGTACCCTTTCCCCTTCCCCTCCCACTTCCCCTACCCTTTTGGACCTTTTCTTCCTATTCTATTTTCCTGGGGGGGTTCAAATCTCTCGTTTCTGGTGGGTGGGGCGGCTCGTGGCTTTAAGAGCCCGCGCAGGCGGGAGCCCAGGGCCTAGGACAGCAAGCGCAGCTTCCCAAGGTGGAGGTCGGTGGAGGGCGGGGCGGGCTCTCGCACCCCGCCCCACAGAAACCCGCCTCTGCGCAGCCGCCAATCAGGGCGGGTCACGTGCGGGCCGCGCCTCCGAACGCCCGCGGGGCCGCACGGAGGGGGAGGACTCAGCCCAAGGGGCGCCGTTGCGGCGGTTGGCGGCCCTGCGCGCGGAGAAGAGGCCGCCCGGGGCGACGCGGGGGACGAGGACGCGAGGGACCCGCCTGCCCCATCCCCGCCGTGGCCTGTGCGTGCCGCCTGCGCCCGGGAGGGGACCCGGGGCCGGGAGGGAGACTCGCGCCCGCGCTGCGTCCGCCGTCGGCGGCGCGGGCTGCACGGCGGGCGTCAGGGCCAGGGCTCGGGGCTCCTCAGAAGCCGCCAGGCTAGGACCGGGTTGGGCGGCCCGCTCGGAGCAGCGCCTCGGGGGCGGCAAGCGGCGACCCACGCGTGTGCGGGTCCCCTCTGCGGACCTGGACGGTGAATCCTTCGGCGGCCGCCACCGGAAGGGGGCTCCGGCCGGCTCGGACCCTGGTGGGCCCTGAGGGCGACGCCGAAGCGAAAGCGGCGGTCCGCTGTGCCCCGCACATTGAGCGCTGCCTTCGCAGTTGCCTGCTCCGAGAGGGACGATGACGGGGCGAGCCCGAGCCAGAGCCCGGGGACGGGCGCGCGGCCAGGACGAAGCGCAGCACATGGGGGCGGCCCTGGTGAGCACGTCGCCAGCGTGGGGCCTGCCTCGGAGCCGCGGGCTGAGAAGTTAGGAGCTCGGGGTGCAGCGCTTGCCCAGGGGTGTGAGGTCCTGGGCTCCCAGTGTGCCGGGGGAAGTAGATGGCCAGGGCCGGGTTGAGAGGTTGGGCGGGCACTGTCTGGTGGCTCTTGGCACAGAGATCCAAGAATGAAGCACTTGACTACCGGTAGAGAGGTGGTGGGGGACTCGTTTAAGATACTTTCTTTGGTTCCTGGACTCTGGGCGAGAAAGAACGGCCTTCTGTCTTTGTGACCATAGAGTCAGCAGCCCGGGTACCCCCAGCCGAGACTACCACATCCCCTGGCAGAGGGGGACCTGGTCGGCCGAGGACGGCAGAGAGGAGCAGCTGGGGCCACAGCCAAGTCACAAGGTGAAGGGCATGGGAGGCCTGCGTGCCACGCGGATGCTGTGCATGGTCATGTGGCCGTGGGATCCCTTCCTCCCTGAGAACAGACGTGCCAGGGGCCGTAGGAGCCATGCCAAGTGTTATCGGCTTACCTTCAAGCATTAATAAGCCACTTTCAGAACCGTGTGCCATTCGCTTCTTGGCCTTTTGGCTAAGATCAAGTGTAGAACCATGTGCCAGCCCAGACTGTGCCTGGACGCTGCAGAGGCGCAGAGGCTTGGGCATCTTGGGGGAGCGCATCCCAAGCGGGCCTGACTTGGACAGCACTGATGGCAAGCCTGCTCCACCTGTGTAGGGTGAGGCCATCTGAAAGGCCCAAGGCAGCTGCCCACCCTCGCTGCGGGGAGGGCGGAGACAGTGGTCAGTTAGGAAGATTGCTCTTTCTGAAGATAAGTGACACAGTGGGTGTCGGGGAGTGCCGCCTGCTCTCTTCTGCACAGTCTGCTTGCGTGGTACCTGACAGCAAGAGCATCAGCACTGCACCCTGGACCTGTGTTCACACCAGCCCACCTGGTGCCATTGATCCCAGACCTGTGATTGTATGCTTGCTGTACTCTGAGTGACCTTGTCGTTCAGGATCTTACTGCCACAGCTGTTGGAACTAAGCAGGAGCTGATCTATACATACCTGTCACTTGGCGCCAGGTGACAGGTGTATCATGGCCACGGGGTTCACGCAGGTGCCTGTCTCCACACTGCTGATTTTTGAGGGGCTCAAGTAGAAAGTTGTGTGAGATTTAAGTTTTTTAAACAAGGTTATAGATTTAAACCCTCTAAACTACCGTTGCTTGCAGCCATATTTGCAACATGCCACATTGTGAAAAGTGAGTGTTCAGTCCTCAGGGATTAGAATGCCGAAAGGTCCCCTTCCCAGTCTGTGGATGTGCCCCATTCCTGGCACCAGAGCCCTGTGCCTGGGTGCTGCAGAGGTGCAGGTGCCTTGCAAGGGCCGCCCCCCAGTCTGCCGAGGGCTCCACGGGGACACAGTGCTTCAGACCCTGCTCCCTGGCTGCCGGCAGATGCAGGGAGTGGGGGGATTCTCTTGGCTGTCTCATGGCCCTGTGGGAACTGCTTTTGCTCCTTGTTTGATGTTTAGTGCTGCCAGGCATATGAGCTGCTTTTCTCTTTGTGTTTAAGAACTCCAGATATCTGCTGGGTTTCAGGAGCTGTCACTGGCAGAGAGAGGAGGACGCCGCCGTAGGGACTTCCATGATCTTGGTGTGAACACAAGACAGAGCCTAGACCATGTCAAAGAGTCCAAAACAGGTGGGTTAGCTAGAAATTGCCCTTCAGGGATCGCTTTGCCGGTGCCCAGGGTAAGGGACGAAGGCACCTCCTCTTTCTCACTTGTTCAGAGATTGCGTTACGCGCGGTGGGGAGGCAGCTGGGCTTCCTGTGTTCTCTCCCCACGGCTCCGGTGAGGTGGCTGATAGATGTCTTTGCACATTCTGGAAGTTACTTGAGTAGACGCGATGCAGGGCCCTTGTACAGAGAGCCTGGGCTAGGGGGTACACGTTGCCCGGTTCAGGGAGGAGTTTAGACCGCCCGACCCTGCAGCTTCCTTGGAGATAGGTGTCTGAGGGCTGGGATGCAGAGTGCTGTCCCCAGCTCTGCCGGCCTGGCCCAGGAGGGGACTGCATACGACTGCCCCACAGGCTCGTCCGGCATCAAGGTGAGGCTGAGCACCAACCACTTCCGGCTGACGTCGCGCCCACAGTGGGCTCTATACCAGTACCACGTGGACTACAGCCCGCTGATGGAAGCCCGCCGCCTCCGTTCCGCACTCCTCTTCCAGCACGAAGACCTCATTGGAAGGAGTCACGCTTTTGATGGAACAATACTGTTTCTACCCATAAGACTACAGCACAAGGTTATTCCACACGTCTGCATGGGAGAGGGAGATGGGGGTTTCTGGCTCAGACCAGCGCTCCGGCGGCTTTTGGGGAGGCCAGGTTCTAGGGGACTGGTAACCGGCGGGAGGTCACTGCGGTATCACTGTGTCCTCCTTGCGTCCCAGAGACACTGAAGGCCCACAGCTGTGCTTGCCGAGGAGAGGACCTAAGATTCCGCCGAAGCCAGAAGCAGGCACCGTGTGGTGGGTGGCGCAGGGTGCTGCCCCCAGCTAAGCTGGTTTCCGCCTCTCTGGCTTCAGGTCACCGAATTGTCCAGTCTGACCCGGAACGGGGAGCGCGTGCGGATAACGATTGCGCTGACCAACGAGCTCCCGCCCACGTCGCCCACCTGCCTGCAGTTCTACAACATCATCTTCAGGAGGTGCGCGAGTCCTCCGTGCCGCTCAGGAGCGTTCAGGGCTGGGGTGCAGCTCGGCACTGGAGGGCTTGCCTGGCCTGCAGGAGGCCTTGGACCTGCCCACCAGCACCCATGGGAAAAAGAAAACCTAAAACACACAGAAGAGTTGGAAGACCTAAATAACTACTACCTGTGTGCCTGTCTCCTAGCTTGGGGTTGCTGTGATCCCTGAGCTGCCACTGTTTAAGTGCTGTACTGGTGCAAGCTCACTCACTTGGTCTCACTGCCCTGCCTGCCCCCCTGTGTGTTGCCGTGTTGTTTGAGCTTGTGCTCTGCCCCTCCCCCTCTGGTGCCAAACCCCACCCCCCATCCCAGGAAGATGCTTTGCTGAGTAGCTGCTTGCAGAATGCAGTCCCTGCCAGCTGTCATGGGGCGGGACACCTGCGTGTGTAACTCACCTTGAGTCACTCTCGCATCGCTGTCCCTTTGGCAGATCCTTGCTGAGTGACTGTCATTGATGGAGCCCCATTCCCTAAAGGAAGGGGTGGCTGACTTCCGCACAGCCCCACAGTCCCACGAAGCTGCTCCACTTGTTGCCGGGCTGTGCTCCAGTAAAACTGCACTGACAGACACGGAGATTCCGATTCCATACACTCCATGTGTCTTGAAATAACCTTAGATGCTTTAAGAATTTTGAAAACCTTTATGAACTCACAGGCCATGTGAAAACACCCACCCTTGGCCTGGCTGCAGGGACCGCTTGGGAGCCCTGCTGTAAGCCTCGTGCCCTGCTGTGGGTCATGTGAGAGGTGGTCGGCACTCACTCCTCTGACTGTCTGACTTTCAATTTCCAGGCTCCTAAAAATCATGAACTTGCAACAGATCGGACGGAATTATTACAACCCGCATGACCCCATTGACATTCCAAATCACAGGTTTGTGTGCCGCGCAGCCCACAGGCCTGGGCACAGCGCGGGGTGAGGGTGGTGTGCTCGTGTCGCCTGTCCGTGGGGACACTGAGCCGTGGCTGGCACAGCACAGTCCCTGCCCAGCACTGGGTCTGTACCTCACTCTTGGGTCATGACCGCGAGCTGGTGATGCACCCGGGCTCCCGAGCAGCCCCGAGGGTGTGGGCGCCTGCAGCTAGGGGGGCCCCGCAGAGGTTGGGGCAGTCAAGCGGTATGAGCCCCAAAAAGGGGGCTGGCAGCGAGTGGAGGTGCGGTGAGCAGCAGCGGTGTGGCTCAGGTTGCTGACGACTTGTATGCGCTGCAGACAGTTATTGCCACCCTAACTGTGGAAAGCCAGGTCCCCAGCTGGGACCTGGAATAAGGACAGGGACTCGACACCTGAGTCCAGCCCTGGGCACGGGTGGCACAGTGAGTGTGCAGAGCACTGCGTGAGCTGCCCTTCCCTGCAGGTTGGTGATCTGGCCTGGCTTCACCACCTCCATCCTGCAGTACGAGAACAACATCATGCTGTGCACGGACGTCAGCCACAAAGTGCTACGCAGTGAGACCGTCTTGGACTTCATGTTGAACTTGTACCACCAGACCGAGGGGCACAAGTTCCAAGAACAAGTGGCCAAAGAGTTGATAGGTTTAATTGTTCTCACCAAGTAAGGCTGCAGCTCAGGGTGCAGGGCAGCCGGCTGTGCTCAGTCGTGCTGTGATGTTAGAAATGGTTGATGCTAGGGGTGTGGCTGCAGAAAGGGAGGCAGGTTTACCGCTGCGGCCATGCTGTTTCTGGGGGACATAACTTGTCTGGAGGGGCAGACGGCTGGAGCTCTCGTCCTTCCATTCCCAGCAGTTGGTCGCAGACCTGGGTCTCAGGGTGGGCCTCTCCCGGGGGCACCCCGCATGCTAGGAGACGGGGTGTCGGGCACTGTGCTCCCTGCCCTGCTGCATTACCCTTCCCCGCAGTCTGCCGAAGGCCACCTGACCACACTGGTCCCACAGGTACAATAACAAGACCTACCGGGTAGATGATATCGACTGGGACCAGAATCCCAAGAGCACCTTTAAGAAGGCGGACGGCTCGGAAGTCAGCTTCCTGGAGTACTACCAGCAGGTAGGCGCCCTGGGGCTGCATCCTCACCAGCACTGCAGAAAAGCCGCCTCTGTGAGAGGCCGCCTGTGACTTGTGTGAATTGCAGAGGAGAAGGCCGGGCCAGGAGCAGCTCACACTGACGGCCTGCCCGGCCGCTCCCTCCCTCTGACCAGCTTCACCCTTCACCCAGGGGCCGCCCTGCAGGCAGTGGGCGGGCAGGCCCAGCTCTGGCCTCCCCGGTGTGCACAGGTGCCTGTGTGCCTGTGTCTGGGCTCCTGCCTGGAGGGGCTGGTGCGCACTGTGCACGCTGCCCTGGCTCGGCTCCCTTGTCCTGTCTCCCTTGCCGTGTGGGACCTGTCTGCAGTGACACCGTTCCCACGGGGGGCAGGCGGGCCGTGACGAGCAGCTTCGGGGCAGCGGTGCCTGGGGATAGAGATGAGGCCTGGGGGAGCCCTGGAGCACAGGAGAGGGTCCCGCTCAGGAGCGTGAAGCGGAAGTGGGGAAAAGCAGGAGCGTTGGCAGGCGTTCTGCGTAGGGCCTGAATGAGGAGAGGGGCGCTCTCTGAGGCTCCACAGACGGGACCCTGGCAAGGCCTGTCAGGAAGTGGCGAGGGCATGTCTGTGCCAGCTGCGCACCACCCTGTGCCCTTCCCAGATGCCCTTGTCTGAGGTGAGAACACCTGCCCCGCGTCTTGGTGGGCGGGACCCTCCTATGCATTGCTATGGTGGGCGGGGCCTCATCGCCAAGGAGTCGGGACCCAGCAGGTGATGCTCAACCCAGTTTTTCAGGATGCTAGAGAGGTCACGGGGCCCCAAGAGGTGGTGGGAAGGACAGTCTTCATGCACAGGCTGGGACATGGCACAGGTGGGAGAGACCGACCTGGCGTGGTGGGCAGGCCAAGGCTGCCAGCTGGCACTTTGCACGCCAGCGGAAGCAACCCAGCCTTGCTGTTGGCTTTGACTCGGTTACACGGGGGGCCCTTTGTCACACTTTGTGACACGCTCCTGACTTTGCGTGAGCATCGCCCCCAACCCTTCCTCTCCGAGTAGCAGTATAACCAGGAGATCACGGACCTGAAGCAGCCAGTCCTGGTGAGCCAGCCCAAGAGGAGGCGGGGCCCAGGAGGCACCATGCCGGGGCCTGCGATGCTCATCCCGGAGCTCTGCTACCTCACAGGTGCGCAGCTCTGCTCTCCGGCACCTCCGCCTGCTCCCTGCCTCTTGCCTGCCCACCTGTGAGTGAGCGCTGTGTCCGCAGGCCTGACCGACAAGATGCGGAACGACTTCACCGTGATGAAGGAGCTGGCGGCGCACACGCGGCTCACGCCCGAGCAGCGGCAGCGGGAAGTGGGCCGCCTCATCGACTACATCCACAAGTAGGCTGGGGCTCTCCCCGCCGTCTCAGCCCTGCCCTTCCCGTGCCTCTGCCTGGAGCCACATGCTTCCCGGAGACCTGCCCCTGAGCCGGTCACTGTGCAGCTGACAGCTGGGCATCGGGCTCTCAGTACAGTGAGGGGTGCTGTGAGGAGCGTGGGTCTGGGAAAGGCAAGACCTCACCCCTGACCTGTGTGGTGGGAAATGGCTGCAGGACAGAGTGCACTCGGCCTCGCCACTGCCAGCCCAAGCTCAGCGCAGTGCTGTGTCCCCTCTGCAGAGACGACAACGTGCAGAGAGAGCTGCGAGACTGGGGCTTGAGCTTCGACTCCAACTTGCTGTCCTTCTCAGGCAGGATTCTGCAAACAGAAAAGATTCACCAAGGTGGAAAAACAGTAAGGCCGCCTTCAGACGCATCTGGGAGCAGAGAGGATTTGGGCAGATCACGGGGCTCGGACAGCCAGTGCTGGTCCAGGCCAGACTACCCCCCACCCCACCCCACCCCACTCCACCACATCCATCCTGCAGCCTGCAGCCTGGCTCTCGAAAGGAGCCAGGACACTGAGGGGGGGGCTTCCTTTTTTAAGCCACCTGAGGGGTCGAATAACTCCGGTAGTGTCCACACTGCTTCCACGCCAAGGTGACCTTTCCCGTGAAAAACTCCCCATCTCACGGGCCTCACTTGCCTGAGCCGTGTGTTTGTAGGGATCCGTACTATATATTGCAGTGCCTTTTATACTTGATCTTTGTAAAAGGAAGGGAAAATATTCTAAAAGTACTTTTATGTAATTAAAGCTGTACAAGTATGAAAAAATCCAAACCTTTTTATAGCAAACTGACTTTCCTACCTCCATATGGCACTGTGAATGTTGACCCAACGGGGAAGGAGCCGTGGACCTGCAGTCGTTTCCGTGTCCCCTGTGGGCGGTGGGAGGGTGGGTAGCAGGAGGCACAGGGGCCTCCTCGCCTGGCAAGCGGAGCTGGCTTCAGCGTCAGACACTCAGGCTGCTGAGTTTCACGTCTCTGTGGTGAGAAGGGTACCGGGACAAGCCAGCTGGTGTGGGTGTGTTTGGAATAGAAGTGCTGTCGTCCACTGTGCGCTGTGCTCTTTTTTTGGGAGGGCCCTTTGAGCCGGGTCTTGCTGTGTAGTCTGGGCTGTAGTCTTCCTACCTCAGCCTCCCGAGTGCTGAGATCACAGGTGTGCAGCCCCACACCCAGCTCTGGGTGCATGTTTGGCATTTGATCTGTCACTCTGAGTGTGACTTGAGCACAGAGCAGGCTGAGGCGGGCCTCCCGGCACCTGTGAACTCTCTTCCAGTTCGACTACAGCCCACAGTTTGCAGACTGGTCAAAGGAGACCCGAGGGGCCCCACTGATCAGCGCGAGGCCGCTGGATAACTGGCTGATGATCTATACCCGGAAAAATTATGAAGCAGCCAACTCATTGATTCAGAACCTGTTCAAGGTTACGCCAGCCATGGGCATACAGATGAAGAAAGCGATAATGTGAGTGCACTGCCCTGCTACTTTGGCTCCAGAGAGGAGAGGAGAGGAGAGCAAGTGGTCCCTGGGGGCTGGGGACTGGACCCTGTCAGCTGAGCGTGTGTCCTGGTGTCTCCTAACACGGACAGACACGCGTGCATGCGTGGGGTTGATCACCATGGGGGGCAGCTGTTCACACATGCACATTAGCGCTGCCTGGAGGGCAGAGCATAGGCATTTGGTGTGTTTACGAGGAAATGCCGCCTGGGTTCCCGTGTGCAGGGAGCATTTACCTCTGGCACAGCTGTGTCCTCCCTGAGTGCTGTCTTGTGTCCTTGCCCCCAGGATCGAGGTGGACGACAGGACAGAAGCCTACCTCCGAGTCCTGCGGCAGAAGGTCACCTCAGACACACAGATAGTGAGTGTGGCCTGGGGCACTTGCGAGTCCCCGAGCTTGTTAAGCATGGCGAGGTCCCCAGGTGGCCAGAGTCTGCGACCCGTTCCATGTGGCAGTTGCATGTGGTGGACACAGCGCACATGTGCGCTGCCACAAGCCAGGAAGGGCAAGGAAACGGAGCCATCACATGTGCTCTGATCGCAAGCTTTAGCTGTTCTAGGAAGCTTGGAAAGAGCAGATAGGCCCAAGAGTAAAGGTCAGCACACGCACAGCAGAATGAGGTGCAGATGGGGTGGGCGGGGCTCAGCGAGCAGAGCCTGTGGAGGTGAGCGCACTGGGCCCGGGGTGTGGGGCGAGGCGAGCGGGGGCCCCTGGGCCGTGGGGTGGCCTGGATCTGGGCGTGAGCATTGAGTGCACGGCCCAGCGCCTGGGGTGCAAGGGGGCCAGCAGCAGGCGCTGCCCGGGTGTGGCGTCTCCTTGCTGGGGGCCACACACAGTGGCACATGTGGTGCATGGCTTTGACCTGGGGCTGGAGCTGGAGCTGGAGCTGGGCCCTTAAGGAGCAGTTTTGGCTTTCTGGTTGGATTTTGTGGCCTAAGTGGCGTGGTCAGTAGAGATGTGGACTCTGGAGCCGGATGGCTGGCCACACAGCCCTGCCTAGGCACTAGCAGGACCCCGGCAGGTGCCCGAGCTGTCCTCCAGGTGCAAAGCTAGAGGCGGCCGGCACGGCAAGGCTCAACTGCTGTGGGCTCTTCTGAGGGCTGAGTGGAGCTGCGGAGCCCAGCGTCCCTCACAGCTCTTCAGTGCGGTCGGCCCGAGGTTGCCTCTGCTCCCACCTTGGCCTTAGGAGGGGGTTCGTGCCGGGCTTGGCTGGGGTGGTGTCTTCACACTGCACAGAGCACCCTGTGCTGGCCATCACCCTGCTGTGCCCTGACCCAGGCCCCCAGGGCTGAGCGCCCGGGCCACCTGCCACACGCTAGCGCTCACCCCAGCCGCTTCCAGGTCTCAGGTGTGTGTGCCAAGGCCGTGGTTTTGGCTTCAGAGATTTCCAATCATTCTCTCTCTCCTCCAACCCCTTCTACCCCCAAAGCTTTATGGAGATTGCTGTGCCGTTTTTCCCATTTGATTTGCACCTAGAGTGCAGCCTTCGTACACATGAGGGACAGTGCCACCCGGTGCAGAGCCGTGCAGCTCCCCAGGCTCTGCAGCCGCATCCGCCCGGAGTCCCGGACCCCGTCCCTTGGGGGGCCGGCAGCTGGGTGAGGTGGGCAGTGACCTCAGTGCTGTCCCTGCTGTCACCAGCCTCTGCATGTGGGGCTCCTGCACTGAGCAAGCACTGAGAGTAGCCATGCAGCATCTCCTCGAGGTGCCTGGCGGAATGGGGTTCTCCTGCTGGGTCCCCGACGCTTGCTGCAGGCCACCTCCGGCACAGGTGTCGTGGCTGGGGGAAACTGAAGCTGTGTGCGACACATGGTGGTGAGGACATTCCTGTGCTCTGTGGACCTGAGTTGTCTCAGGTCTGTGAAGAGTCGAGTGCAAGGCCCTGTGCTCGTGAGTCCGTGTGCAACTCCTGGGTGGGCAGGCAGGAAAGGCGGAGCTGAGGTCACTCAGAGACGCCAGGTGTGGGCACCGGCTCCCCTGGCCTGCCCCGGGAGGAGTAGTCGAGCCAAGATATTCCTTCAGTGATTGTTACTGGTTTGTATCTCTGGCTGCTTTTCAAAACTGGCGGACACCTGTTCGTGGCCTGTACGGAGACATTGCAGGCAGGCGCTGGGCTGAAGGAAGCAAGTGTAGGAGGGATCCCCACACCTGGGGCTTCTTGGTCACCAGGAGCAGAGACAGGCAGTGAAGCCCCCCTCCCCCAGCCTGCGGCCCTAACTGTCCTCGGTTAGCTTCTTTGTGTCTTTAGAGGCCACAGGCAGAGGCACGGCGGGGTGGGGTGGGGGGCACAGGAAAAAGGTCAGAGCCGGGAATTGGAGCTGAAGAGCTGGATGCAGCCCTGGAATTGGGGCAGGGGACGTGCAGATCAGGGACTCCACTCTGACCTCAGAATGCCCACCAACTTGCTAGGATAGTGTGTGCTTCCATCCAGTTCCCAAGCCAGAGGTTTGAGTTTAAAAGCCATGCTCCTAGGGGCACTCCGTTACACTGGGGACATTCAGAAACTGTGTGTCGCCACTCACGTTTCCTGTCCTGTCTGAGTCACTCCAAGCCACCCACCGCCCACGCTTAGCTAAGGTCCCCTGCTCAAACACAGTTGAGCCTCGGAGCCTTGTTGGCTTTGCACTCCTGCTTTGCAAGCAGTGGTCACTTAGGCAGATCTAATTGGGGTGTCTCAGTGTTGTCCGTGCCGCCCTGAGAGGGGACCAGAGTGCAAGTGTGGTGCTGGCTGACAGCAGCAGGGGGATTGGTCTCTGTCCTCCCTGCCATGGGGCGTGCAGCTCCTGAGCTCTTTGGAAGGAGGCATTTTGTCTCCCAGGTTGTCTGCCTGTTGTCGAGTAATCGGAAGGACAAATACGATGCCATCAAGAAGTACCTGTGCACGGACTGCCCCACGCCGAGCCAATGCGTGGTGGCGCGCACCCTGGGCAAGCAGCAGACCGCCATGGCCATCGCCACCAAGATCGCCTTGCAGATGAGCTGCAAGATGGGCGGCGAGCTCTGGAGAGTTGACATGCCCGTGAGTGCGGTGCCGTGGGTGACACAGGCAGGGTGGGCACCTGAGGGAGGAGATCGCTGTCGCTGACACGGTGCTGTTCTCACTGAAGCTGAAGCTGGCCATGATCGTCGGCATCGACTGCTACCACGACACCACCGCAGGGCGGCGGTCCATTGCGGGGTTCGTGGCCAGCATCAATGAGGGGATGACCCGGTGAGCGAGGAGCACGCAGGGTAGGCGGGCTGGGAGCCGAGCCTCGGTGAGGCCTGTGGACTCGCTGCAGCCTTCTGTGACCCTTGTCTATGGCCCCAAGGGCCGGGTTTACACCCCATGGAGACGAGCTCGCTTCCCCAGACACTTGGCTTCCCCTGGTAAAGGGACCTCTCGGTGCTTTTCCTGGGCAAAGCAACGGTGGGGGAGAGCAGAGGGCACACGTGGCGGGCGTCTTAGTTGCCCATGTTCCTGGGGTCCCCAGCCTCTGAAGTGAAGCGGAGTGCATCTGCAGCACAGGCAGCAGGCGCAGTCGGGTTGGGGTGTGCGAGCTGCCCCCAGTGGTGCCTCGGAGTACCTTCTCCCTGCAGGCGGGATCCGCTGTTGACTCGGAGTTGGGGAGAGCTCGGTCTATGGCCTGAGAGCTCCCGGTCCCTGGCTGCCGGGCTCCAGGTCGCACGGGGTGGGCGCAGGCCCTGGGGAGGCCGGCCGTGCACTGGGCGGGCATGGGGCTCGGCCCTCACCCGCGTGCTACCCTGCCACAGCTGGTTCTCTCGCTGCGTCTTTCAAGACCGAGGCCAGGAGCTGGTGGACGGACTCAAGGTGTGCCTGCAAGGTGGGTCCGCAGCGGGGCGCCCAGGCAGGTGCATGCGCAGCTCCCTTCTGCCATAGTGTTACCTCTTTAAAACCTGTTGCTTGCTTCCAGCGGCTCTGCGGGCGTGGAACAGCTGCAACGAGTACATGCCGAGCCGGATCATTGTGTACCGGGACGGCGTGGGCGACGGCCAGCTGAAGACACTGGTGAACTACGAGGTTCCGCAGTTCTTGGATTGCCTGAAGTCCCTCGGGAGAGGCTACAGGTGAGTGCACAGGGCAGCCACGCTTGTCCTCAGAGCACCTGCCTTGGAGCCTCTGTCACAAGCCTGCCGCGTGGGCCTCATGGAGGCAGGTGTGAGCCAGCTTGGCCCCCACACAGCCCACTGGCTCCACTGCATGGCAGAGCACAGCTACACGGTGGTGTAAAGTGAGGGGTGTCTGAGGAACGAGACCCCTTGGTGAAACGTGTGCACCCGCCCTTAGAAGGAAGATTACGGTCTGTCTAATTGGAGCGCTGCCTCTGACTTGTAGGGATGCGCTGTAGTTAGCTGACTTGGACTTTGTGATCTAGGACAGGTGACGAGGTCGCTCAGGCCTCTCTGTGACATGTCCTCCCTGCCACACGTGCAGAGTCATTTCCCACAATTTCACGGCAGTAACACACTCGCCTTCCGGGTTTGCTCCTGAGGCTGGAGCTTATTTAGGATTCGCTGCCGTCCTTGGGGCTGTGGCATCACAACTGCAGCGCCTGCTCTGAGCCCAGACCCGGGGTGGCAGAGGCCCTGGAGACGGGAAGCCCTGTGCCTTCTCCACTGTGGCCCAGCTTTGAGGGCCAGGTGTGCCCATCTCAGCGGAGACCCTGTCCTCCATCCACCCTGCTGCTATGAGGGTTCGCGTGGGCCTGGCCCTGAGGAGTCCCGAGCTGTCGCCCTGCTCACCTGCACCGGAGCGGTGGGCAGGTTCTGGCCACCTGTCCCTGGGAATGTTTCTGTGCAGCCGTGTGGGCCCGCGGGAGCCCGTGTCCTCTGAGGAGTGCAGCCCGTCCGTCCTGCGGGCTCCTGGTCCCCATCAGGCCGGGTGGCCTCGAGCCAAGGGCTGTACACCGCAGTTCTACCCTGACCGTTTCGAACACAGGCGTGCTGCCCAGGCCTGAGAGGAGCCTTCCCAGCTGGGTGGACATGATGCAGGCTGGGGAGAGAGCTGGCCCGAGGGACACAGCAGGGCCCAGGTCACTGCACTGTGGGGCAGGCCCAGCGACAGAGGCCTCAGGCCAGGCCATCCAGCCCTCCTGCAGCGTTACTGTCGATGCCTGCCAGGCTGCTGGGCATAGGGGTTTTTTGAGAAGCCACTCTCGAGGCCAGCGGCCCGCCTGCCCCCCAGAGGTCTCTCCCCACCGTGAGGCCTGCAGCCGGGACCTTTCAGAGTGGCGGGTGAGGGAGAAGTTTGGTCTGTGCGTGCGACACCTTCCTGCCTCATGCCAGGGCACAGGGGGAGTCCAGCCCTTAACAGGCAACCTGCATGAGGGGTCCCCAGGGGAGGCCAGGCCAGGGCCAAGAGCTCCTGCTCTTCGTCCCCCAGCCCAAGACTGACAGTGATTGTGGTGAAGAAACGCGTGAACGCCAGATTTTTTGCCCACTCTGGAGGAAAACTTCAGAACCCCCTGCCCGGGACTGTCATCGACGTGGAGGTCACCAGGCCCGAGTGGTGAGTCTGGGGCGTGGGGTGGCCTCCTCAGTGCCTGGCCCTCCAGTGGCATCCATGTGAACGTCCCATGCATGGCTCGGTCACAGTCACCTAGGCCTCATCCTCTCCTGCAAGCCCACGGCGCCTGTGTCCGGACCTGCAGACTAGGGCTCCCCGGAGGACCGGGGTGCACATGGAAGGCAGGCTCTGCTCCTGGGTGGCGGCTGTGCTTTGGCCCATGGCCTTGCTCACCCGCAGATGCTTCTCCGGTGCAGTCTCTACGTGTCGTGCATGTGGCTCTCCAGAGCTCAGGGAGTCCCCGGGACAGTGGCCGTGAGGGTAGGCCTGCAGCCTTCTGCTGAGAGCCCAGGGACCCAGAGGTGCCCCACACTCAGTGAGGTCTGAGGAGCCCTGCCTGGCTGCAGGCAGGGGGCTGAGCACCTCTGGGAGCTCAGGAAGGACACTCCTGTGAGGACCAAGCACCCTCACCAATGGGGCAAGCGTGCTTGGGGCACAGTCCTGATGCCAGCTACAGAGTCCATGCAGAGACTGTGGAGCTGGAAGCATTTCCAGTCCCAGGCATTTGAAATGAGGGACATTCGATGTTTGTAACTCGCACGGACACACAATAAAGACCATTGCTCCCTTCATCAGCTCTGTGATGTGGCACTGGGGAGTCGTCCTTCCAGGGCTCTGTGTGCTAGTCAGGAGGGAGCCCCTGCCAGGGCCCCGAGGCGGGCCTGCTGCTGTCCAGCTGCACTCTGCTCTGACCACCAGGTGCCCCTGAACTGGTGCCCTGGAACTGCCATGGGTGGGCAGGCATGGCCCCTCCCCAGGCGGGCACCCCAGCTAGCGCGCGCGCACGCACGCACACCACAGTAGGAGCTGGGAGCTGAGGCTCGGGACTGCCCTGCCGAGCTTTCTCTGGTGCCCTCGGCAGGTTTTCATTTTGGACCCCTTGTCCCCCAGCAGAGTCCTGTACGGCCAGATTCAGGGTTTCTGACTCTGGTCTGGAAGGGGTGAGGAGCTGCCCGGGCCATGTCCTGTCTGTGGGTCACGTCGCAGTATCTGCGGTGAAAGTGGTACAGGGATGATGAGCGGACGTTAGGCTCTTCCCCGCATGTGCCACATGGCCGGCCTCCCCAGGGCCGTCCTGGTTCTCGTCACAGTCCTCGGCCATGCCCTCTTCTCTCTCAGCTTCCTCTAAATCCTTAGTGCTGAAAATTAGGTTGCTTTGTTAAAAGAGTAGGTTGCTTTGTTAAACGAGGAAAAGGAGCGGCAAGGGGGAGAGGTTAGCAGCGCACTCCCTGGAGCAGCAGAGGGGAGCCTCCGCCCACTGGCTCTGAGCAGCCGGGAGGGAGTCGCTGTGTTGGCCTTGGGAACAGGCCCTCCTGGCCCAGGTGGCTCCGAGCAGCCTCTCCCTGCCCCTGGGCCTGGTGGGGAGGGCACGGGAGAGCCACCTCATGTCGCGGCAGGTACGACTTCTTCATCGTGAGCCAGGCCGTGCGGAGCGGCAGTGTGTCCCCCACACACTACAATGTCATCTACGACAGCAGCGGCCTGAAGCCGGACCACATCCAGCGGCTGACGTACAAGCTCTGCCACATCTACTACAACTGGCCGGTGAGTGTCCTGGGCCACGGGCTTGGCTCGGCCCCAGTACCCAAGGGGCGGAGTGACGGGCCACCCTCTCCCCATGCAGGGCATCATCCGCGTCCCTGCGCCGTGCCAGTATGCGCACAAGCTGGCCTTCCTGGTGGGCCAGAGCATCCACAGAGAGCCAAACCTGTCCCTGTCCAACCGCCTCTACTACCTCTGACCTCGCCTGCTGCTGCCCGCTTTCCTCCCAGCCTGCCAGGCTGTCAGGCTTTCACTGTTACCTTTCTGGGTGAGACTTGGGAAGAACATGGCTGAGCGAGACTTTATTTCCTTGTTGCTATTTAATTTGGCTTCCTTGTTTTATAGGTAAAAGTTAAGACTTTACAAATTGTACCTTGCTAGTTTTTCGTAAGTATGTTGTGATGATGTCTTTGGTTTGAAAAATGCAGATAAGGCACTTTGTATGATAAGCAGACTTTCTTAAAGCTGAAAAATAGCTGGGTGCAGTGGCACATGCTTGTAATCCCAGCACTGAGGGAGGCTGAAGCAGGAGGATCGCAAGTTCAAGTCCTGCCTAGGCAACCTAGCGAGACCCTGTCTCAAAATAAAAAAATGTGAAAAGGGCTACAGATGTAGCTCAGTGGTAGAGCACCCCGGGGTTTTATCTTCAGTACTGAAAAAGAAAAGTTGAAAAGCGTTTGTGGGTTTACTTGAAAATACTGTGAGGAGTAAGCAGGTCCCACTTGTAACCCTGTGTTAACTTTACTCTGGAAGTGTTTATTTCGAATTTAGAGGAGGAGCTGGGGATGTAGCTCAGTGCAGAGCCCCTGCCTAGCACTCGAGGGCCCTGCATTCCATCCCCAGTACCACCCAAAGAAAGACCCTGGAGTTCAGAGGAGAAAAGGCGTAGGGCAGGCCGCCCACTGCACCAGAGGGAGGCGCTGTGTGGGCATCTGCCAGAACACTGCACTGCACGCAAGGGGCCCGGCGCCTGCCCTTCCTTCTTGTTCTGGGTTAGGTAGCAGGGGAGAAAGAAAGGAGGATAGTTGAAAAGTTTAACTTTTTGTCCAAAGAAATATTTTAAAACTTTAATGAAAAAGGCCAGTGATGAAGTTCTATATTAACATTAGTATTTAATGTTACAAGTAGGACATCATTCTCTTTTTTATAAAATAAAAGTGGTTGTCACCTAATTAGAATAACACTGTTGTTTTTTGAAAGTGCACTTTGTGTTTCTCTGAACTGCTGGAGCGAGGCACACGTGTGTGTGCAGGCGGGGCGTGTTCTCTGCGGGCTCCGCACGGGTGCAGGCCTGTTGGGCGCACACGTGCTGCAGCAAGGCCGGGACTGCGATCGTCCGCCTCCCGCATCCCTGATGCCTCAGCAGCCTCCGCGGACAGGGCGTGAGGTCGCAGGCTTCCAGGTGAGGTGCGTGGGAGCAGTCACACCTCGGCCCAGCCCGGACTGTACTTCCCGCAGTGCACCTTACTGGCGGATCGGACGAGAGAAGCTTTCGCTTTGGTTCCTGAACCTCAGCTGCCCCGGCCTGTCTCCTTCGCCTGGGGTTCGGGTCTCCAGGCCCTGGGAGCGAGACAGGGAGCTTCACGTCTCAGCAGCAGGCACCGGACCACGGCCCCGAGGCTGTCGCAGCACGGGAAAGGAAGGAGGGCCGCTCGTGTGAGGCCTTCATTTGGGCCGTGGTTTTGATACGTGGATGTCTTGGCTGGTAGGTAAGTGGGCCATTAACGTCTTGTCCTTAGAAGGTCCAGGCGTCTAAGGCTCCTCCCACAAGCTGGGGCTCCTGTGTCTCAGAACCTGAGAGGCCGTGAGCTGCACGGTTCCTACAGTGGCTGCGGGGCCCAGAGCGCCCATCAGGAAAGACTGCAGCGCCGGACCAGGAAGCAGGACTGTGGTGGCTGCGGGGCACGGGGCGGGCACTGGTGCAGGTGGCCTGGGCTCCGCTTCTGCGTACAAGGTGGGCAGACTCCTGACTGAAAGGTCCTGGGGGTGATGCGATGGTCACCACGGCCAGAGTGGGCAGGGTGTGCGTCTCAGCCCCACCCCGGGAGAACACCTGGCCCCAGGCAGGAGGTCCTGAGCTCCCACCCGGCCGCCGGTTCCTGCTGCCACCTGCAGACTCAGGTCCAGGACCAGCGGCCAGGCCAGGGCAGCCAGAGAGCAGCCTCGAGAGCCGTGCGAGGCCCTGACACCACCTGGACAGCGAGCAGGGCCTGTGCCGTGCCTTCTGACTCACAGGAGGCTGAGCACATGGCTGGCTGCCTGCTGCTGAAGTGGGGTCCCCTCCGCGCTCTTGCCCAGGGGCTTCCCTCTTGGGCCAGTTCTTCTCAGTCTTGGGTTGGGGTGGTTTGTACTTAGGAGGCTTATGCGTTCCTGAAACTAATCTCTGGCCAGCTGTGTGTAACAGACACCTCCTTCCGGTTTGGGACTTGCTGGGTTTTTTAAGGGGTCATTTGATGAACTGAAGTCCTCTGTTTTCAAATGTCTGAATTTGCCTTTTTAAATTTTGTGGTCAGTGTTTGTGTGTGTGTGCACAGGTGTATTTAAGAAGTGTTGCCTTACCCTAAGATGTTCACTCATGTTTCCTACTAAAAGTCAAACCTGACTTTGGAGCTGGGAGCCCAGATTCCTCCTCCCAGGGCACCATCGCTCCGCCCGGGCTCTGCCGCGTCACACCAGCTGCTGGCCCCTGGCTCCTAGGTCATCGGCCCCCACACGCACCCCCTTGCCTTTCCCACTGTGCTAACCTCCTGAGGCCTGGTGGGATAGGATTCTCTCCTTGACGATTTTGTCTGAATTTTAGAATCTATTTGTGACCTTTGTGAAAATTTTAAGATTTTATTGACTCCCTTTGAATTTATAGAAGCATTGAGGAGACTGGGTGCTTTGTGGTTTTGGGGCTACCGTCCCCAGTGGCTGCTACTCCAACCCTGTGTGTCCCCTTCGGGCCTGAACGGGACGGGACAGGCTGTGTGTGATGGGTGGAGGGCACCCCAGTGTCACTCCCCGAGGCTGGGCCTCATGCAGGAAGTTGTGGCAGTGTTGTGGGGTGCCCGTGGTGGCTGGGGCTCCTTCCCGGGCCTCCCTGGAAAGCCAGGCTGGGCCCTCTGCCCGCCCTCCACACCTCGGGCCGCTCCAGGCCCAGGTGAAGCCAGGAGGCCTGCCATGCCAGAGAACAGGCTTCGTGTTTTTCATTTACACATGTGTGCTTTTCTAGCCAGCCCTACCCCAGCAGGAAAGGGGGTCGTGAGGTGCTGCCATGGGGCTGGACTGGGCCCAGACCCCAGCTGTCCTCCTGAGAGGCTCAGGAGGCAACGGGGCCCAACTCGGGCTGGTGAGGGGCCAGAGGGAGGAGGTAACCCCTGAGGCCCAGCAGCAAGCAGCATCCTGCATGCCCCACTCCTGTGCCCAGGACCGGGGCTATTCAGGGTCCTGGGCCATCATCCACGCCCGAGCGTCCCTCTCGTCTGTGTGCGCATCACTTCAGTTCTCACACCCGTGACGGATGTTGTGATGAATTGCTGAGTTGTTAAGCGTTTGCCTACATCTCTCTTATTGGGTTCCTAGCAAGGAGATTCAGTTAAAGGCCATAAACACTAGTGAGGCTCCAGAAGTGCTATGACCTTGTGTGCGAGCTGTCACATGCAGCGGTGATGGGCCGTGTGTCGTACAGCGTTTTACATCTCCATGCTGGCCACTGAGAGCCGCACACCCGGGCACAATGGCTCGAGCTCCTTCAGCAGATGAGGCTGAGGGATGTGCGTCTTTTGCACACTCGTGATAGATGTCTTTGGATGGGGTCCCGTGTGCATGGGTGGAAAAGCTCTTGCCTTGATTTCTCAGAATGGGCGGCTACAGCTCAGCCCTCTGGGGAAGGTTTGCTCATGGAGCTGCACTTACTTTGCGTTCCTACATTAAGTTCACTGGCACTGGGCTTGTCTTCTCTGGGTACTGTTATGTCTTCTCTGGGTACTGTTACGGTCTCTGTGGTAAGATGAGCTTCATGTCCTTGTTCTGGCAGCCAGGCCTGTGTAGGGCAGAGTGACCTGGCATGCCCTGCGTGCGTGCGTGTGCTGTCAAAGCTGAGCAGCAGGGTCAGTGTGCCGCCTACGTGGCCTGCACCCCCACCCCTGGCAGTGCGTTGCCTCTCTTCTGCTAAGGCTCTAGAGGCAGCTGACGGGTGGTTTTTCCCTTTTTCTGCTGGAGACTTCCAGGTGCACCCTGGCCCTGGGCAGTGAGCTCACACCATTGGTGACCTGCTGGTGACCAGGACGCTCACCCGAGAGCCTCCATCACCGCCAGCTTCCCTGGGGCGAGTTTGGATTTCTAGCTGAAGTCACTAGTTGAGTGCATGCGCCATTTGAAAGCAATAGAAAAGGTTTAGTGACTGAGAAGTAACTGGGAACTGAGCTCAAGGGAAAATGCCAGGTGGCGGCATAATAGAGGAGGGTAACTGAGGACTCAGTGCCACTGCTGGGCGTCCACTGGACACTGTCCCGAGCATGGGAAGGAACTGTGCACTCTTGGGCGGGAGTGCTGACTCGTCAAGTGCAGGTCACAGAACAAGCAGCCCCAGACTGGCGCCTCTCACCCCGGAAAGGAAGCCGCTGCTGTGACATGGGCCCCCCGAGCTGTGGGCTGGGGCTGGGAGGGAGACGGCAGACTTGGGCTCCTTTGCAAACAGGAAGAAAAAGGTTAACTCCAGCTCAGTTACTTTGGGCTTGCCTTTTTCATATTTTAGAGGAACACTAGTCCTGGCTACTTAGACTGTTTTTCCTTTAAAGAACTCGGTATCAGTTCTTCAGACAGCTTTTTCTGTGAATGCGTTAGGGGAAAACGTACTACAACGTGAATGGTGGCATGGTAGTAATTCTGATTCTAGGCCCATGAGGTAATGTATTCGACTGTACTGGTTTCTTCTTGCTTTAAACAATGTTGGTTTTCTCTCAATTTGAGCAACTCCTATCGTTGGGAGAATTTAAAAATCATTAGGGCCCTTAGGGAAACTGCATACTTGGGAAGTGGCAGCCGTTGTATGAGGTCCATGTGGCTCGGGTAACAGGTTTGCGGTCAGCCTGCTGTGCTGCCTGTTACAGTGGCCGTGTCCTGTACACCATGACCAGGGTCACCTGCCCTCCGCCGGAGTCACTGCCCTATGCTGATCTTAGAGAAAACCTCAGGAAAGACACTTCCCAGTTTTTTTATGAACAGGTAGGAGAAAGGCGTTCAGTTAGCCTGCCAGGACACACAACACACAACAAATGACATTGTATAAAATAACAAATTTTATTTCTAGAAAATAGTTTACACTAACTGTACACATGCACATACACAGTACCAAACCACAGATGGATTTTCCTTTTAATAAATCTACCACATACTGTATTATGTTACGGTTTGCAATAGTTTTGAAGACACAGCGGGGAAAGCTTTGTCACTCACTTAGAAACCTTCCAGAAATTACAAAAGAAAGGCAGTCTGAAAAGAGTGTAAAAAGAGTAAAAGCAATTTACAAGTGGGCAAGAATTACAAATCATCTGTCAGCAACCTTGTGCGTCTTGTTGGGGGGATGCCAGTGAGAGGGCAGGTCTGGGGCCCTGGGGGACGTCTGGCTGCGGCTGTGCGTGCTGTGCTGCTGCGGAGTGTGGGTGTGGCCTTCTGACACAGGGACAGAGGTGGCAGCGCTGGGGCTGGGCTGGGGCTGGGGCTGGGGCTGGGGCTGGGGCTGGGGCTGGGGCTGGGGCTGGGGCTGGGGCTGGGGCTGGGGCTCGGGCTGGGCTGCAGCGCGGCCCTCTGCCCCCTTGGCTCTTTTCTGAGTGGCTGCGTAAACACTGGCTGTGGGGCCTGGCTGGCTGTGGGAGACCGGGCCAGGGCCGCAGACGGCACAGCCTGAACACCTGGGTCACTGTGTGTGGGGGGAGGGAGACCAGGAATGCACGACACATCCGGAGTACACACTGCGTTTTTATTAGACAGTACAGCTCAAGCGCACGTATAAGGCAGAACATCGAGGCGGACTGAACTAGGAATCTCAAGACCAGAGTCGAGGTGAAAGCTCTGGGCTAGGAGGCGAGCGTTCTGACTGGACGGAGGGAAGTCAGTCCTTGGGGTGGATGGATGGAGGACAAGGAGCCGGGGCCAGTGGGGAGGGCGCGGCCCAGACCCTGGCCTGGCCTGGTCCTCCGCCTCCTGGCCAGACCTGGGGCGGGGGCAGGGCACCAGCGGCTCTCCGCTCTGGCGCTGGCTTAGAGTGGATGGTAGTGGAAAAGTGCGTGTCTCTACTGGTGTCAGGGGAGGAGGTGGGTTTTAGGAAGTGCTTGAGTCATGAAAGCCCTAGTTTGGAATTAAAGAAAATCACATAGGTTTGGAAGCTGTCCGGAAGCACACGGTCATTTCACCGCACCCAGCCTTTTCAGCAGCTTCTTGCCTTTGGAAAGCAGCCCCTTTTTCTTTTTCGAGGACATTTCCCTGCCTCTCCCAGGACTACCAGAACCCATGGATGACGTAGGTGACCCCGAATGGAGGTGGACTGTGGGGGATGGAGCTCTCCTTGCTGGCCCTGAACCCTCAGGAGGAACCTAGTAGGTACATTGTGACAGTTTATTGAGTGCGTGCGCGCCGACACCGATCCGCTCGGCACACCACACCACCCGTCTCCCGCCACATGAAGGGAAGGGTGGTTCGTTTCTTCTTTCAAGTGTCAGAGTGCCCCCGGGCAGCCGCCCCTCTCCCAGAGCGGCCTCTCCGCGGCCGGGGCTTGGGAGAGGGGTGGCCTTTGCTTTGGCAAACAAAGCTAGGTCATAATTTACTCTGCAAATTCGGACTAGAAGCGGGCAGGTGTTGGAATCAGATTGAGAGTCAGGTTGGCCACGGACCCATCAGTCATCTTAAGGGAATTTGGATGCGTTTGAAAGCTACTTTGGTTATATAAAATCCTGATACTGTTGAGTGCACTCTGGGGTTAGTTAGAAACTATGGAAACATTGGCGATGGCACACCGGTTGAAAGAAAAAAAAAACTAAAGTGAACCTTAATTACAATCAAAGAAAGCTTAAAGGCCCTTATTGTACATTTTTGCTGTTTGCAAATAATTGAGCAGGACTTTGTCCCTTATAGAGCTCTGGGTGCATTTCCATACCCCGTGCTTGAGGCGTTTAACCCCCGCCCCCCTGCACTACGGGGGCAGAGTCCCCTGATCCTGGGCACATGCCCCCCTGGGTGTGTGCCAAGGTCATTGCCGCCACTCCCTGGGCTCTCACTGTCCCTCCCCGGCAGAGCCCCTGGGGACTGGGTGTTCATTATGCGGCAGCCAGACAGGAGCCATGGGGCCTTAAGCTTGCTTGGACTTGGAATCAAGGTCTAGTTCTAATGGAAAACACCTAGTAGTGCATCCCAAAGCACACCTGAAGATACCATTGGTTCCCTAGTGCAATCACGGGAGCTGCACGTGTCAGAGACGTAGTATTGCATTGGTACCCCACGCACGGCCGTGTCTGCGTGTGCACACGCTTGTGCTTGGCGGAGGAGCTAGGCTCTCTCCCAAGGTAGAGGTATGGTTACTGGGCATCCGGGCCACCCAGATCACCACTGTGCACCCCTCATCGGCTTCGTCTTACAGGGTGGCTGTTTGGTTTCAAGGTAAAACTTCCTCTAGTAAACATATTGGTTAGCTTGTGCTTTGCTCAGGAGTGGCTAGCAATGCAATATGCAGCTCTAACTCAGAGTACACAGTGGAGCACTCTCTGTGAACAGACAGCTCGCTGGGTAAGAAATATGTTCCCAATACTGAATGGCAATCGTAGGAGAGGATTGGTAAAGAGCATATTTCACTCCACACTCAGTTGCTTTACAACTGAGACCAAGTGATAGCCTAGCACTTTGGATCCAAGGCTTTGAGACATATTTCTTTGCTCTCTGTAAGCCCACAGTGAAGCCCTAGGGCTACCGCACTGGTCCGTGTAGGTAGCTTAAGCCGGTATCTCTCTAGGTGTCTCCGCTGCTCACTTACGTGAAGGCTACATGCCTGCTTAGGGTGTGAAATGAACGCTCTTCTTCTGAGTCCAAGCAGGTGACGGGGAGATAAAACACATACGTAAAACATGACAGGCCGGGCCGCAGTGATGGCGCGAAGCAAGGAGACAACACGGGTGCGTGTCACAGGCAGATGCGAGCGAGGCCCTGCACCTGTGTGAGCCCTGGGCTCCTGCGGAGGGCGGGCCGTGCCCGGTGCTCTCTCCGTCACCTGAGGTGTGCGTGCGTCTGTCGTGTGTGTGGGGGCCTGGGTCGGGCAGTCCCTGTGTGTGCCGGGACTAAAGATCTAGGACAGGCTCTGAGGGCGTGAGCCAGGAGGACAAAGCGCGTGGGGCTGTGCTTGTGGCCCCGGTGTGCCCGTGCCACCGCGGAGACCCTGAGCAGACACGAGGCTGGGCTGGGGGGGCTGCTTACCCTTTTGGCCTTGGCACGCAGGGCTGTGTCTCGAGAGCAGAGGGGCGGGGCCTCGGAGAGGTGGACCTCCACGTCGTCAGGCACTTCCTCCAGGAAGTTGGAAGGCACCAGGCCTCGCTGGCCATTCAGCTCCCCCTGGAAGCACAGCAGCCGAGAGGGGAGGTGCTGGGGGACTCGCAGGGCGCAAGGCCCGTCATGGGGCCAAGCCCAATCATGAGGGTGGCCTTATACGTGAAGCCAGCCTGTCCACCCCGCACCCTGGGAGGCTGAGGCCGGAACGGCCTGCATTTGAGCACAGCCTGGGCAACTGAGAGACAAGGGACCCTGTCTCAAGATAATAAAACGGGCTGGGGATGAAGCTTGGCGTGAAGGCCCTGGGGTCAGTCCCCAGTGCCCGCGCAGGACAAAGACAACCCGAGCCATGAGCTCGAAGTCCAGGACCCAGCCAGGAGGAGCGGGGCCGTGTTCTCTTGGCCGCGGTGGCCCTGGGTGCGCGTGCCGGGAACCACTCCAGGTATGGCTCCTTCCCTGTGGCTTGAGCCCCTGAACCCAGAATCCCCAAGGTCTTTTCAGTGATCTGGTGAGGACAGGTGCTTGGGGCAGGGCCAGCAGGTGCCCTGCTGGGCAGGAGGCAGGAGCTGCAGCCTGTAGCCTGGCTTGCCTCCCTCCGGCCATCCTGTTCCTCCCCATACCGTGCCTGCAGGGCTGGCTTACAGGACCCACCCCCAAGTGCCCAGGCCATGCCCAGACGGGCCCCTCCCTGGGCGAGGCCAAGCCTGCGTCTCAGGGACCTGGGTGGATGGGGAGGGAAGGTCCCATGGCCCCGGATCCCAGGCCACCCAGACGGCACAGTGAGACTGCAGCTCAGAAACAGGCTGGGCAGGCCCCGACAGGACGTGGTCAGCCTGCTCCATCGCAGTTCAGGACGACACGGAGGCCCAGGCGTCAGGGAAGGGGACCCGGTGCGTAGACACCGTGGGTCTGCTAAGAGGGAATGGCCAGGAGAGACAAGGGCTCCTAGCACCGAGCAACCAAAAGACCAAAGGTCAGACACTTCTCCCCACCTGGATTCAGTGGGGCGGAGGCACTGGTCACTAGGGAGGTGACCTCGGGCCCAGGGGTAGCCGCCCGGCAGGCAGCGGCACCCTCACACACGGTCACTGCCGCCCCGAGCCCAGGTCGCCTCAGAGAAGACCTCCAAGGAACAATGACAAATGAAGTGTGAAGTAACCGCTCTGCCGGCAGGAATGCAGGAGAGGCGGCTGCTCAGCAAACTTGCCTGTGCTCGGAAAACTAAGACTAGACCGACTGTGAGCCCGCAGCTCCAGCCCTGGGCTGGTCCCCCAAAGAACTGAAGGCGGGATCTGAAGAGATAGCTGTGCGTGTCCCGCCCACGAGCCCGTCAGTGGTGAGTGAGCACAAAGTGGTACGGACGTACTGTCCAGCCAGAGGGGAAGAAGACCACGCCAAGCCCCGCACAGCATGGCGACTTGTGAGGACGCCGCCGAAGGAAACGGACCGGGCGCAGGAAGACAGACACTGGGGCCCGCACCTCGCCCTGCCCACCACCTGCCCGGTGACAGCCACTCCCTTGACCCCGCCTGCTTTGAAGACTGCAGCCCAGGTTACCTGGGCCCCCACCCTGCACACCCTCTCTCAGCCTCCATTAGGACCTGGTTTCCTCTGTTCACTGGTCCACACCCCGGCCGGGCCTTACCAGGGGTTCCGGTCACATTTATCTAGGAAGTCCCTAAATTGCCCTGTCAGGCCACCTAGGCCACGCCACCTCTCAAGCAGAGACATCTCGGGGCGACACCCGGGGAGTCACCTGCTTGTGCGGGTGGAGTTGTAGGGGAGCATGCGTCTCCACACCCAGATCCTGCCCGGGCATCCTGCCCCACGAGAGGCCCTGCCACCAACACCGTCCCACAGGGTGCTGCAGGCCCACGGCACTGGGTGGCATGAGTGACCATGGCAGCCACTCACCCACGGCAGGGTGCCCCAGAGCCACAATGTTCCTGCAGACATGTCCTGTCCCTGTTCCCCAGGACCCCGGCCCTCAGGCGCCACCTGCCCCTTCCTGGTCTTGCAGCTAAGTCTGTCCAGAGCTCGTCACCTGCCCCTCCCACTACCCACCAGGGTCCCGGGGCCACCCCCATCCCCAGGTTCCATGCTTGTGTCACACACCCACTGCCTGGAGGGGCCCTCGGGTAAGACTGCCCTTCCCTTCTCTGCGCCCAACAACTCGGTGCGCTCTGCCACCCTGTGCACACGTGTGACCCATGATTCTGGATACCCAGCTGCAGGCACAGCTCCCTGGGGAGCGCTCGGCCAGCGTCACGAGCCCGAGGGTCTCATTCCCAGCACCAAAAAGTAGGTAAACGAGTAAACCGGGATGAAGAGATGCTAGGCTGGGCAGGGACCACGTGAGGGAAAACTACTACTGCGGCGCACGTGGGCCGTGGGTGGCACAGGGAGGAAAGACAGTGGCAGGAGCAGGTCCTGGACTCACGCTCAGGATGGGACATGCAGGGACCGCACGGGGACACTGTGGCTTCAGGACCGTAAAACACTTGCAAGGCGGCTGACAGGCTTGTACGCGTCAGAGGGCAAGACTGCTGGGAATCCCGAGTCCCAGCAGCTGACGAGATGGCCCTTCTTGTTCACCAAATTGGAGTAAGGGGGCCCCTGGCCAGGCAGTGCCCTCCGTGACCTTGGCCAGCAAGACAAATGCAAGCTCTTGGGAGCAGAGATGAACATGGAAACCACTCAGCCTGCACAGAGCTGGGTCCCACGTGCTGCAAAACACCAGGCGAGGCTGCTTCAGGACTGCAGCAACTTAGGAGTGAGGCGCCGTGGGTGATATTAGGAAATGCCCTTAAATTCCAGGACATTCCATATCCTGTGCTGCTGCACATTCATACCCTAATATGTACTGATAAACACAGTATGCAGGCCTTTTCTAATCCTCTACCTAATAAGATAACCACTTAACCACATAAAAAGTTTTGCACAGCTGTATTCTCTAAGGTGGAAAGATTTTAAGGCTGATTCTAATAACATTCCAGGAACAGCCCTGGACACATCCTCGGATGCAGTTCAGGCCCCACAAAGGAAGTGCTTCAACTCCGACACAACCTGACACCAAAAGCCACAACACACACATCCCGAAGGGCACAGACAACCATTTCGGGAACATAAAAGTAACTTCTCATGAAAATGCTAACAGATCAAATCCAGTGCTTTAAAAATAATTATAGACCATGATCACTAACTCACTTATAAAAAATAAATTCAGTGATCTAAATCAGGATACTCTCCTTTTTCCCCAGTACCGAGGATTGAACCCAGGGCCTTCACACTTAACTACACCCCACTTTTTCTTTCTTTTTTGTAACAACATCTCACTAAATTGCCCAGGCTGGATTCAAACTTGTACTCTGCCTATCCCGGCATCCCCGTGTTGGGATTGCAGGCTGTCTTTGTTGATTATCTCACCTATAAATAAGAAATATATATTGGGAATCAACGTGGGTTTACTTGTTACTAAATTACGTAAGTCACAGATCAGCCCAGAATCGGTACTCAGAGTTGCTCTAAATGACACTTTGAGACAGTGAAAAGAGAGAAGGTATAAATACTGCTGATGAGGACAGAAAATAATTACAATTCAGGAGCCCAAGAGAATCAGTTGAGCAACAGACGCATTAAGAAAAATGATTTGTGGGGAGCGCACACATTTCCAGCATGTTTTCTAAATAGCCAGTAGAGCACATTCCAGGAAAAACCTCTTTCCAAGACAGTGAGATCTTACAGTTCCTAGAAATGAATTCAGGATGTGCAAAGGATGTGTGAGAACACAGCTATCTTTTCTGATAGACAAAGGGGAAACGCTGGAGGGAAGAAAACAGTCCATGCGACAGCCCTGGATGGCATTATGTTCAGTCTCAAAACGACGCAGATGTCTACACAAAATACCATGGATTTGCTGCATGTGCAGGGCTGGAGCCCTCTACCAGGATTTCCCCAAACATCAAAATGCTCTATAAAAATACAGAAATTGAAATAGTGGAGTGGGACCGAAGTCCACAAACACGGTAAGCACAAAAGAAAGGTAGCACATGGGAAGAGGACAGGTTTAAGTAAGGAAGGACAGACTTCTCAATCAATAAATGGTCTTTATAATAGCTTTCTAAAGGCACACCTGAGGTTTACATGTGAAAACACTAAGATCAAAGAAACCAAACGGTGATTATTTTCACCACTCGGAGGATGTTTGAGGCATCACCCCAGAGGACAGCAAAATTTGATCCATCCAAACTTAAAATTTTTGCTAAAGGAAACAGAAGGAGCCAAAGCCACACACAAAATGGACAGTTGAGCAGAGGGTTCCAGGTGGAAGTGCTGGTGACGTGCATGGCAGACGGGTGCCCCGGTAGGTCCTGTCACACAGCCACCGAGCAGCCGCCTGCCGATTCCGGTCACTCAGAGGCCACAGCCACTGGCCAGGACCCGTCCTTTCCCAGCCTCTGATGCGCAAAGGAGGGTGGGTGGGGACAGGAGGACTCACGTGCCACCCCATGCCCAGGATGACCAGGCGCCTCCCGGCAGTCCCTCTCCTGGGAGGTCACAGAAAACTCCCCATGGGGAAGCCGTGTGGGGAATGGACAGACTGCCTCTGGGAGGGTTTCTTCATGTCCCTACATGAGGACTCCTGAGCTGGGCGTGGGGGCGTGGTGGCCCCTCCCTGCAATCCCAGCACTCGGAGGCTGAGGCAGGAAGATCATAAATTCTGACCCAGCCTGGGCAACTTAGCAACTAAATGAGACCCTATCTCAAAAATTTAAAAAAGGCTGGGGATGCCCTCAGGGTGAAGACCCTGTGTTTAGTTCCCACTACCCCCCATCCTTTATTACCTGAGCATAAAATAAATTTAGAAAACTAAATTTCTGTATCAATTTCAGATGCTGGCAGCTTGTAAATGTAAATGTCAGAATGTGAATGCTTTTTGCCTAGTTTATACACATGGAAAATGCTGCTGTCTGTAAAGAAGCAGCAGTGGAGGCCACATGATGCTCCCGAATGTCACATGCAAGAGGCAGAACCCACTGGCAAAGCTCTCGGCGAAGCACAGGGCGCTCAGCATGCACAGGCGATTCTGAGAGCAGAGGAGCAAAACAAAACCCCACAAAACCAATGAAGCTGTGTTTCTTAAAGCTTCAAAAACTTACGTAATAAAATCCATCTTCGTCGATGTCACCGAAAACAGTAATAATGTCTCCCGTGCAAAACGTAAGCTCAGCCTGTGAAGACAGGACAGAAAGTCCACGGCAGTTTGCTAGACAAAGGGGCTGTTTCTAAAAGTCAGCTCTTGGCGTCTGCCTGCCCCTCCCAGGTCGGGGGCGGCGCTGAGGCGGCCTCAGCCTAGCAACTGCAGTGGCGCCGAGTCCTGGCCGAAGCGCGAGGTCACACGGCTCTGCAGGCGTGGACACCTCCATGCCAGTCACCACCCAGCCGCAAGGACCTACAGCGCTTGGGAAATTCGCGGCCGCGAAGCCGGCACACAGACGCCCCGGCCCTGTCCACCGAATGGCACTCCCGAAGGCCTGCCTGTGCCGCCCAGCCCAGCCTCGGGACAGGCGGGCAGTGCCGGGCACACCGTCCTCAGGGAACCACCATCCCCACACACTCCAGGCCACCACAAAGCGCTTTTACATTTCCGGACGTGAGATCAAGAGAGCAGAACCCCCAGCAGTGGCTTGTCCAGCACAGGGGCCCCGGGGGGCCCGGATACGCAGCCACAGGGCCACAGCAGCGCCCAGGGGACAGCGCGTCCGGCCGCGCTTGCTCTGTCACAGGACAGGCAGCTCAGCTGGCCGTGGGGGCTTCCTTTCCTATTTCCCTCCAAAGGTGTCGCTGTGGGTCACAGGCCACCTGTCAGTCGTGGCTCAGGGGCATCTGGGCACGGGGACAATTCCTCCAGACAGTGACCCCTCATTCCACGGCCTCGGCGGGGAGCCCTCCAGGACGCCGTTTCCGTTGGCCACAGACCTGCGATCGAGTGTGACCTGCACACTGGACACCTACGTGACTCGGCCGAGCTGCACAGAACAGTTACGCTGGGCAGTGGACTAGTTAGGGCCGTGGCCATGGCCGGGGGACAGGGACAGCGCGGTGTCTGGACCAGGGGCGGGGACAGCAGGGCAGGTGAGATGCATCGTGCTGCTGCAGGCGGCAGTTTACAGCGAACACGCTGCTCGTCCCTGGAATTTCCCTTGAGCGGTCTGGACAGCAGCTGGCCGTGGACACCGGGCCATGGTGCCTGGCCACGCCCGGAGGGGGCCCCAGTTCTTATCCCCGCCCCTCACCATCATGCTTCCTATGGGGTCCCCCAGCAGGGGCGGGAGGGCATGGGTGCGGGGCGTGGCCACCCCCAAGATCCCGCTGTACCTCCACATCCACGTTGGGCGAGCTTTCCCGCGGGTCATAGTCATACAGGGCCACCACTCTCCGCGTGGACACCGAACGCGGCCTGCCGCTCCTCCTGCTCCTCTCTGTGACCCGACGGGGAAAGGAAGGCCACCATGAGGCCAGTCCTGACCGAGGGGTCCCCGGGGCCCACACCCGGCACGCCACCCTCCAGCTTCAGCTCGTGTTGTGCCGTGGACCCTGGACTCGTGTGTGTGCGCGTGCGTGCGTGCCCCTGCGTGGGCAGCGACTCTTTCCCTCCTCCTCTGGGTCCGCAGACCTCCCCTGTGGCACGGGGCTGCCAGCGCTCTGCAGGAAGCAGGAGGTGGTCGGTGGCTCTGCAGAAGACCTGTGGCTCAGTGCCAAAAACCTCCTGCCGAGGGCCGGGGATTTAGCTCAGTGGCTCCGCCACCTGCCTTGCAAGCGCAAGGTCCTGAGTTTGATCCCCGGTACCAAAAAAAAACCTCCTCCTTGAGCTGGGCGTGGCGGTGCATGCCTACAGTCCGAGCACTCTGGGAGGCTGAGGCAGGAGGATCCCACGCTTGAGCCCAGCCTGGGCAATTTAGCCACTTAGCAAGACCCTGGCTCAAAATAAAAATGAAAAAGGCTAGGAATGTTGGTTGGTGTGAAGGCCTTGGGTTCAATCCCCAGCACCACCCCCCAAAACCCCCCAAAGCCATACACACAAGATAGGATGTAAGCAAGTCCGGCTACTGTGTCTGGCCGGCCGGCGAGCCCGGGTCCTCAGAGCCGGGGGGAGTGGCGCTGGGGCCGGGCGGGGGCGTGCAGTGCAAGATGGGAGCCTCACCTGGAAACAGTGAGCTAGCTCACTCGGCCAAAAAAGCTCAAAATGTTTTCTGAAACTTTGTGCCCGCCCTTAGAATTGCACCTGTTCTTTGACCCACTGGACTCTGACTCTGCTGTGGAAGTTGCCCTAAGGCCCTGACGTGTTGACCCCAACGTGGAGGACACAGCCTCCACGTGTCTCCAGCCACAAGCGCAAGAAGAGGCCTTCTCAGTGCGTCTGTCTTCCTTGCCGGTGGGAAAGGTCACAGACCGTGGGTGTGACGCTGCCTGGGGACAGTGTGGCCATCTTCCCGCTGCTGTCTGCCGACTGGCTCAAGACACCCAGAGTAGAGCAGTGCACACCTTGTGCAACGGGACAGGAGCTCACGTGGCCTCTGGCTACAGAGAACCCCCGAGGCCCAGCTTCCCAGCAAGCAGGCGCTCATGGCCTTGGAAACGTCCCACAGCCAGGCTGATGTTCCGGCCTCCGCCAGGAAGAGTGGCTGGTTTGTTTTCTGACGGGATGCAGCTTCGGCCGCACCTGCCACGGGTCTGGGCACACGCGTGAGCGAGCGAGCGAGCGAGAACCCGCGCTGCCCGCACCTATCTCCTCCACCGGGGTGCTGAGGGGCAGGAAGCCCTGGCGGAGCAGCTGGCCCCGCACCTCCTCGTCGTCCGCCTGGACCTCGGAGACCATGTTGCAGGGAATGAGGCCGAGCCGGGCGCAGGTCTCCCCGCGGTAGAAGCCGTCGGGGTCTTTGTCTCCGTACACCTGCGGGGGACGCGCACCGTCACCTGACTTCCCCAGAGGCCTGGGGTGGGCTCCGCGGCCCCTGTCTCCGGCCACAGACTGAGGGCTGCTGGGGCCGGCCCTTCCCCGCCTCTTCTCTCCTGCAAGCTCCAGGGGGCTTCCCAGGCTCCTCCCCCTCCCGAGCCCCTCCCCTCCCGGGCTCCTCCCCATCCCCTCCGCCCACCTTGATGATCTGGCCTTCTTTGAAGGGCAGCTCCTCCTCCACAGCGTCGGGGTTGGGGGACATGGTGAGTGGGTCATAGTCGAAGAGAGCCACGAAGATGCGGGCTGGCAGCTCGTCGGGCCCCGGGTCGGTCTCCGACTCCTCATAGAAGTCCGGGGAGAGGCGGTCGCGCCCCGCGTAGTCATCTGCGTGCGAGCAGGCGAGGGGAGGTGGTGACCCCGTGCCCCTCGGGAGCTTGGGGCTGGGGGCCCTCAACTCTGGTCTTCAAAACAAGGACAAACCTGGCTGGACGCGGAGGCGGACCCAGGGCCAGGGCCGGGCAGGGCGGGCAGTGCACACACTGTGCATGGCTTCGTCTCTGTGCCTCGGGCCGCCCACTCCCAGGCTCAGGGCCGGGCGGACAAGCACCCCACACCCGCACTTCGGCCAGCAGGAGGGCAGTGACCATGGGGTCACCAAGGCCTGGACATTGAGCTGAGCCCTGCATTCCTCCCCGAGACCCCAGATCGCAGCAGAGCGGGGCTTCTCTGCCCTCCACCTCTGGCTGGAACACTGCGGCGTCTCTCACTGGGGCCACCGGGTACTCGGCGCTCCAGTCCAGCCCAGGCCTGGGCAGCACCTCGGCAGGAGCCAGACCCACGACAGAACCCGGCGCGTTTGCCCAGAACCTACGCACACTGGGTACTGAGATCTACGCCGTGGCTCAGCGCTCCCTACGCTGCAGGCCGGGTCAACGTTGTGTGTGTTGCTTGGGAAATCCTGAAGATGGGACGGGAGGCGGGCCCACCTCTGCCTGGCGGAGGAGCGGCCAGACGCTGGCCCCCAACATGGGACTGAGCGGGCGGGACAGGTGTGTGAAGGATGGGCCCTGGGGAGCGAGCCACCTGGCTTCCTTCCCAGCCCAGAATTCAGTCTAAAAGCAAAACCCCGGCCGGACTGCCGGGCCCTCGGGGAGGACTGGGAAGGCACGCTTTGGGGCTGCGTCTCCTTTTGTTGCTGTTTTCTGCACCACTTTGACTTTTGCTGGGAACCAAGCTTTTCAGCAACTGGCTTGGCCAGCATCTTCACAGCGCTTCGGACTTTCTTAGTAGTCGAGGAAGACACTGGTTCTCTATTAACTGAAAACACTGTATTTAAAGGATTTCTATGACAAAAACAAGAAGTTAAAAGTGGGAACGGACTCTGCCTGCTCCGTGAGCTCCAGGTGTGGGTTCTCTTCCCCTCCTCCCTTCTGGGCGTTTCCCCCCAGCCCTGAAATGCAGCCCAGTGTGCTGCGCTAACCCTTCTTCCTGCCGCCTCGTGTGTGTGCCTGTGTGTATGCACACGTGTGCATGCACACAAGTTCACAAACGGTGATTCCGGGCTCCGAGATCTCGTGTTTGATGATCTTGGAACCACTGCTGCTGCCGCCCTGACTGCAGGCTGCTAAGGGAGGCGTCCCCGCCTGACCTCCAGCCGCCCCTCCTGGGACCGACTTCCAGAAAGCAATTTAGAGCAAGGCATAGAGTGGAGTGGAGCAGAAGTGAAGCAAGGCCGGGGATCCAGGGGCAGGGAGCGTGGCACCCGCTCTCTGCTGTGCCCTGTGTCCACAGGAGCTCTCTGAACCCAGGGCTCGCCAGATATTTGGGGTAAGCCACCACCCTGCTCAGCTCTGGCTCAGGTTTTGGCCCTCAGCTGAGCATTGGCACCTTCGAGGCTATGCTGGGAAACCTCTCAACGAAACAAAACAACAAAACAGAAACCCGGCAGGCAGGCAGGCAGGAGATGAGCGTAATTATAAGAGCAGCAGGGTGCCTGGGCAGGCAGTGGGGCTCCTATCTCCTGTGTGCCCTGCCTGCCTTCCTGCACTGAGCTAAATTGCTACCGCTAAGGGTTACAGAACAATCTGGGACAGAAAGAGACAGGCAGCAGCAGGCAACTCACCAATGGCCAGCCGGGGCCTCTGGGGACTGGCACCTCCGAGGGGGAACCTCCGGCCGCCCTGCTCCACCCTCTCTGCCCGTCCGGCCGATGCAGGGCTGCCTAGGATCTGGGACAAGACAGGAGCAGGGTCACAGTCTCGCTGGGCCCAGGAGGAAGAGCAGGTCAGTGAAATCAACTCGGATTGGGAGCAAAGCTGTAAAGGCAACTTGGCGTAGCTTTTAACTGAAGGGTTAGCTGAATGGTCAGCTATGCCCACTCCCCAGCCAGGCACTTTCTGACCACTGCGGGATGGGGCAAAAATGAGCCCGAAGGAGGCATCTGCAGGCTGCTGCTGCTACTGCTGAGACCAGACACTCAATCTGAGCAGATGCTTCCAACCAGCTCAGGACTCCTGCTCAGGTTTGGCCACGTCAGTGCCCCCTGGCACCCTCGCCCTGACGCCAGCTGCCACACAGCAGGAAAGCAAGCAGTTCCAGACCTGGGCGGGCCAGGGTGGGGTGTGGGGGAAGCCTCCAGGACCCCACGTGTCTCAGCCCCACCCTGAGTACCTCCTGACTGGGCGTGGAGACCACAGCAGCACCCCTGCTCCTAGGACGGCGAGGGAGGCCCTGGCCCAGGAAACGGGAACCAGGGGCCCTGCGCCTCAGTGGGGTGCCTGGGTGGCGCCCTCAGGTGGGCAGTTCTCAAAGTGCATGCCTGGGATCCCCGCCAGCCCCACCTGGGCACCCAGGTGACTCAGCGTGGAGGGAACGGCCGGCCCAGGGCTCAGGGAGGCTTGCAAACTGGCGACGTGGGGGAACAGGAAGAAATAAAAAGGCTTGGAAACAGCGTGCAAAAGCAACTTTCTTCACTAATACTCTCCATGCGGTAAAATGATCAATGAGGGCCTAGAAGCAACATTAAAACCCACACAACAGGGCAAAAAGAACGCTAGGAGTCCTGCCTAGGTCTCTAAGGCTGGTTTTGGAAAAATGGAAGTTGCCAAGGCGGCCACTGCCGTTCAGCTAACCCGTAATTAAAACTTAGGCTCAGTTGTCCTTTAATCGAAGCAGCCAGGGTCATTACCGTCCTGTGGAGGAAATGTCATCGACAGCAAAGGAAAGACGCCGCCGCCCGGCCAAGCGATGGACGCAACAGACCACAAGCGCAGGAGAACCGAGCGGGCCGAGGCCCAGGGTGACGCCCACGAGGGACACGCGAGCCCGGAGGGCGGAGGGTGAGCGCGACCCAGGCAGGCAGGAGGGGGCGGCACACACCCAGGGGCTGTGCGCAGCCTGGGAAGCAGGTGGCCCGTGCTGGGCGGCCGCCCTACTGTCCGGCCCGGCCGCGCCTTTCCACCAGACACCCCGAAAACCGTCGTGCTCGGTGGCCGCGTCCCAGCCTGGCTTCCTGGGCGGGGACCTCTCTGGGCTGGCTTGCGTGGCACCACTCCCGAGGACGTCGGCGGGGTCCACCTGCTCCCCAAAGTCCTCCTCGATGCTGCTCTGCCGGGTCAGGGTCCGCCTCCGGGCCAGCAGGGGCCGAGGGCTGCTCCGGCAGGGACAGGGGCCGGGGCTGGGGCTGCACCCCGCCGCCGTGTTCCTGACGCTCCGCAGCTCCTCCTCCTCGCTGCCGCAGTCCAGGCCACTGTCCGGGCTCCGTGCGACCCAGCGCCCCAGCCCACCGCTTCTGTCTTCCGGGAGGAGGTCGTCCGCATGGGTGGCCCCTGGGGGCACCCTGTGCTTGGTGGGGGGCCAGGAGCCAGGCGGCACAGAGGGACCCCAGCAGGGCGGGACAGGTCCGCGCTGTGCGGCCAGCAGGGCCCTGGCTCTGGATGCCCCCGGGCCCTGCCACAGCAGCGGCTCGCAGGGGTCTGCGTCCTCCTCTGCTACCTCGGGGATACTGAAAAGCCTCTTACTGCGGCGGGGCGGCGGGGCGGGCTGGGCCTGCTCCAGGGACGCACCTTCCAGGCTTCTAGCCTTATAGCACTCCTTGGGACAGGGGAGTGACAGAATGGCGGCCACGCGTGGGCGGAGGGGAGCAGAGGGAGGAAAGAAAACAGACACATTAGTGGAGGTGGCAAGGCGGGCAGACGCGTGCTTCTGCTCCAGGGCTGGGAGCCGGTGGCCCCGGGAGGAGTCGGGCGCAGGCGAGGACAGCGCAGGGGAGTGGGTGCCATGCCATGCGGTGCCCCGAGGAGGCGGCTCAGATGCGGGGACAGGGCTGCAGGGCCAGTGCAGTGGCCGTGCCCAGGGCCCATGGGACGCTGATGTGCGGCCCCTGCCTGTCACCCAGACCCTCTGATCCTGCTCGAGGCAGCGCCCCTTCCTGCCGGCTGTCAGCACTGAGCTGTGTGAGTCCAGGCCGCTCCTGCCCGAGTCTGTGGCCCAAGCTCGCCAGTGTCTGCAGGGCACGGGGCCCTCTGCCTCTGTGTCCTGGGCCGCCCCACACAGCCTGGTTCATGAACGCCTGCGTGCGTGGTCCACACATGCTCACCCCCTTGCCCTGACGGTCTCAGCCTCAGTCTCCTCAGATGAGTCTGCTGCTCCCCACCGTCTCCTTGGGGCCCGGGGCTCCCTGTTGTGGGCAGGGTCTGCCGTGTGTGTGTGTGTGTCGGGGTGACTTCCTAGGGATGGCTCTCATCACGTGAGAAAGCACAAGGACAAAAAGCCACCCCAGGGTCAGGCAGGGCAGCTGGGTGCTTAGGAGAGCAAGCAGGTAGTGGGGTGAGTGGACCAGGTGGTCAGGAGGCCAGTGTCTGATCACAAGGGACCCGCCAGGCCCAGGGGGAACCTGAGCCACATCTCCAGACCACGAAGGGGACTTCTTAGAGGGGACCCAGAAGCCAAACCGCCCTGGACAACTCCTGCCTGTCACACCCAGGAGGCCCCGCACTGTGACCCCTTTTCTGAGCACCGCTGGGGCCCAGGTGGTGACCCCAGAGCTTTGCATCTGAGCCTCCCAGAGGAGAAGGCAGCTTCTGGTCTCTGTGAAAGCAGCCCCATCCTGCACCCCGAGAAGCAGCCTCAGGAATGGGGCCACACATGCTGCCCATCGCCTCCTGCACACTGGCACTGGCACAGCCCAGGCATGAGGGACACTGGGACAGCCAGTGTGTCCACTGAGCCTGCCCCCAAGCTGGTGAGGAGGCTTGGGCTCAGGCCATGGAGTCTGCAGGGGGACCTGGCGTGTTCCACCACACGAGAACATGTCAGTCGGGCAGGTAGGGCTGAGCTCCCAGCATTCCGCATGCGCGCTCTGCACCAGGCTGGGCGCGGAGTGGTCCTGCCCAGTGCCCTCTGAGGCCCCTGTCCCCAAGTCGGCCGTGGCCCTCCAGCTGCCTGGCCCTGTGCCTGCCACCTTCATCTCACAGGTGCTCAGCCCAGCAGTGGCACAGGGGCGAGGTCCCCACGGGGACAGCAGGAGCCCTGCTCACCAAGCCCTCAGGCTGTGCAGCAGCTGCCCCAGCCCCTCCCAGGCCTCAGGTGGACGAGCACCTCGGGCTGGACTCGGTCTCCTCAGTTCAAGTCCTGCTACAGAGCCTGGTGCCCTGGGGTACCACGGGGCCCCAACTCGCCAGGAGCTCCAGGGGCTCCCGAAGCAACTCCCGCAGTGAGAAGGAAGCGAGCCCAAGTCCGCAGCCCCCGGCCCGGCCAAGGCCTGGCGAGGCCCCGGTGCACTCCCTGGCCCAGCCGCTCACCTTGAGGGCTCCGTGGGAGCTGCTGCTGGGCCGCCGCCGGCCACCGTCCTCCAGCTGCATCTCCGAGTACAGCTCCTCCTCGTCCTCCTCCAGGATGTCGGACAGGTCCGAGCCCCGGCTGCTCTCTGTGTGGTACTCATCCCCATGGCAACAGTGGGGCTGTGCAGGGACAGGAGCCGAGTAAAGGGATGCTGACCCCGAGGGCGGACAGGGCGGTGGGGTCGGACTCACCCCACCCCAATGACCAGGCAGGCCCGTCTCCCAGCCCAAACGGTGTGGAGGCCCTGGGTGTGGGTGGGACAGGGACCCGGGGGCTAGCAGGGTACTGTGCTGGCTTCCACTCTGACCCGCTGGACAGAGGTGGGGGCACCCAGCATGGGGTCGCCTGTCGGCTTGGGAGCCACCCAGGATGGGGGGCACTCACTCCTGGGTATCTGCCGAGTCGTGGAGGCCTAATCCTGGCAACTATATCTGGCCCCTGCCCCTTCCTCTCTGGCGCTGTCCCCCACTCTGCTTCCATGAACGGAGCAACTTTCCTTCTCCGCTCTCTCCACCTTGATATTCCTGCCTTGGAGCAGCCGACCATGGACTGTAACCTCTGAAACTATGAGCCAAATACAGCTCTCCTTTAAACTGCAGGTGTCGGGCATTGCGTCCTGGCACAGGGAAAGTGACGAAGACGCCAGCACACAGCCAGTGTCCAGCAAATGCTGTTCCAGCAGTGGACACAAACTCCCAAATGAACCCGGTGGGTACCTGTAGCCGACCCTCTCCTGTCCTGACTCAAAGACCTGCGCAGACCAGGTTCCGGCATGTGGCACTCCTGGGGGAGCCTCACATGTACACTTTGACACTGTCCCGGAACAAGGTGACGCAGGCTCTCCTTCAGAGCCGGCAGGACCGCTGTGGCCCGGCCAGCCAGCCCTCTCTTCCCCGCGTCCTGGGCCAGGCCACTGTGGCCGCGAGCCTCACCTGCCTGCCCAGCTCGGACCCCTTCAGGAAGTCGTCCACCGAGGGGCCCCTCCGCTTGAGCTCAGGCGAGGCGTAGCCATCCTCCTCATCCGAGTTGGCATACAGCCCCACACTGTTCCTCTCCAGGAAGAGGCTCCTTTTCTCTAGCTTGGAAAGAGAAGGGGGCAAGGGTGAGCAGGGCAGCCGCAGGGGACGGTGGAGCACTCCCAGGGCACTCGGGCCCCAGTGCCACGCAGGGCAAGGCGGCCCACACACCAGGCCCCGCAGGCCCCTCAGGCGAGAGCACCAGGAAGCCTGGCCAGTGGCCCGGGCTGCATCTCCTTGAGTCCTTCCCTCCCACGGTGCCAGGATCCACTCTAACGGGGTTCTCCTCTCCTCCTTCGCCTCCCTTGCCCACTTAATTCCCATCAACTAACTGGTCCCTTTTGTGACTTTGCAATACTAGGGATCGGCCCCAGGGCCTTCAACTGTGATATATCCCTAGCCTCTTTTAAAAAACTTTTTATTTTGAGATAGGGTCTCTCTAAGTCCCTAAACTGCCCAGGCTGGGCTTGAACTCTCAATCCTGCCTCAGCCTCCCTGAGTGTTGGGATCACAGGCCTGCACCACCACACCTGGCTAATGAGCAGGTTCTGGGCCCAGCCGGGTTGGGGCCTCTCCTGCAGGCTGGAGCCCTGCCCAGGCTCCTCCTGCCAGGAGCTCTGAAGTTGAAGGACACAAGTCCATGGGCAGCTGCTGCTGCCTCAAAGGGGAAACTGAGGCTCACCCCAAGCATCTGGGCACCTAGTAGGGAGGGGCCCAGCCCTGCACAGCTGGCCTGTGACCGCTCACTGCACACACCAGTCTGGAATGCGGTCCCACCACAGTTCCTGTGGAAAGTTCCACAGGTGAAAGTGCCACACAGCGGTGTACAAATGGGAGTGTGTGCACACACTTGTGTGCAGCTATACTTGCAGAGACATGGGATGTGTGATAAAAACAGAGTCGGTTTAAATGAAAAGGTTTATCATCGCAGAAGACACATTGCCATGGATCTGCCTCAAAATAACTGTCCCTGAACATGCTCATCCTGTTGTCGTTACCACTTTCTTCAGCAGCTCTGCAGTCCCCTTTGCTCAAGGTCTTCAACTGTGCTGTCCTGGCTGCCAAAACATCTCCCTCTCAGGGTCATTTTGCCTTTGGGGAGGAGCCAGGAGTCACATGGTGCCAGATCCAGTGAATAAGGTGGGTGAGGACCCAGCATCATGTTTTTCATTCAACAGAAATAGTTGGAAATGTTTTGAATCAATAGGATAAGTATGTCTGAAGTAAGGGTAAATATTTTGAAGGGGTTCGTGGCAATGTGTCTTTCACTGTAATACATTTTTCAATTTTTTTTTTTTGATACGGGGGATTGAACTCAGGTCCTTGTGCTTGCAAGGCAGGTGGTGGAAACACTAAGCTAAATCCCTGGCCCCATTTTTCAATTTTTAACTTAAAAGGTACGTTTTGATCATACCTAAGGTACACGTGTCTATGTGGAGATACGCATACCTGTGTCAGCTCTACCTGCATTCCTGCACACATGCACACACATGCCTATGCACACACACACACATGCATGCGCGCATGCTCCAGCTGGAACCCTAAGTGAGCAGCATCAGCCCACCCAGGGCCATCCCAGGCCACCGTGCAGTGCGTGGCTCTCACACCCCTTAGCAGGACCACACACTCCCCTCAACTATGTGGCTACTCATATACAGAACAGAAACACACACGGTCCAGCTGGGCCCAGGTACAGACCCACCAGCACAGCACAGGTGAGTGCAGTGCCCTTCCCAGCTGCCCTGTGCCACCAGCTCCGGGGCACATGGACAGCGCTGCCCACCTGCACGTGCCCCGCAGCCCTGCAGAGGGACAGACAGGGCCCCAAGGAGCCCCAGCTTACCCTGCTGCTCTCGGCCACCCGCTGTGCAGCCTCGCGGGCCATGGCCTTGGCGACGGAGGTGGACACGGGGGCGCCCTGCGGCTGCGGGAGGATGCGGCTCGGGGAGGGTGACCTCCGCCCGGGGCCAGCTCCCTGCAGGCCGGGCAGCTCCAGCAGGTTCCCGTGCGCAGAGCCCGGTGTCCGGCCCTGCTCCCAGGCCTCCACCTTGGCATGGACACCCGGGTGCTCCTCTTTGGTATCAGGGACGCTGGCTAATGGCTTCGGTGGAGGCGCTGCCCTGGGCATGGGGGCTGGAGGCACCAGGAGGTCAGGGGGGATCGGGGTGGGGGCTGAGTCGGCAGACTCGCCCTGGGCAGAGAGGGTCCGCACGGTCACAGCCCTCGCCTCCAGACCTCGCAGCCGCCCAAGCTCCACCGCGGTGCTGTCTGCCATGGGGAAGATGACCTCGGCCACCTGCACAAAGACAAGGACAGCTGATGCTGCCTGGCACCCACAGCCTCGACCCACGCCTCAGGAGGGACAAAGCCTGGCCAACCAGTGCAGGTTGGCCCTCAGCCGGAAGCCCAGGAGTCTAGAGCGTAGAGGACCATGAGTGCACAGGCCCAGGGCACATCCAGCCAGAAGCCCACGAGGCAGCATCCCTGTCCTCCACCTTGGGAGCAACCCCAAGCCAGGTGCATGCACAGGGCTGCTCTGGAGGCTGGAGACCCTGGGCAGGGGCATCGCTGGGCACTTTCCAGCAGGAGGTGGCTCAGTGCCCACCCACGGCCTGTCAAACTGATCCATCGCTCCTGATGGAGCAGCAGGTGGACAGAAGATGCTCCTCCAGCCTTCCCTGTGCCTGGCGGGCTGAGATGGCAGACACCTGCCTCCCAGAGTCAGGGTCTGGCCATCTGCCCGTGAGTCACCCCTGCTAGGGCTCCAAGGAGGGGCACTGATGCTGGGGTTCAACCCAGAGCACAGCAGGCCACGGAGTGGGGTGCTGGACCAAGGAGAGGACCCAAGCAGGTGGGGCCAGCGGTGCAGCGCAGGGGGCGGCTGAGATCTGGACTTCTCCCATTCAGGGAATGGGTCCCCCCTAGCACCCCACTGAGCCAGTCTCTGCCCGTGGGGCCCACCCCAAGCCACTCACCCGCTGCCCCTTGGCGTACACGCCGTAGCCAGTGACATGCGCTCCATTGGACAGCCCAGTGGCGGTCAGTGCAGGTGGCTTCCAGGAGACCTGGACAGTGGCTGCTGTGACCCCAGCTTGGAGAGTGACATCTTGTGGGGGCGCTGGAGGGCCTGGGAGGACAGAAGGAACAGAGGTCTTCAGGGCAGGGCCTGGTGGGGGGCCATTACTGCTCCATGGTCCCTCCTGGAAGACAGATGACGCCTTAACCTCAGAGGAGGGGACAGGTGACGAGACAGCAGAGGTGGTGGCACTGGTCAGTGCCGAGATGTGGGACCACAGTCCCCAAGTGGCTGTTGCTCCTCTCCTCCGGGCAAAGTACCTGTGCTGTTTGGTTCACTAGTCCCCTCTGCCCAGGGACAGGCAACAGGTCAGCCAGGGACAACTTCGGGAGGGTGTGGGGACACAGGAAAGGGCGCCCCATTCCCTCTCCTCTGCCCCTAGTGCCCTCCCTTTCATTCATCAGGCGCCAGGCACAGCAGGCCCAGACCTCACATCTCCAAGTCACCACGCCGTGCACTGAGAAAAACAGAAAGCCAGAGGGGTGCTGGGTCCCACAGGGATGCATGCTCCATGTCCAGCTCCACACAGCTCCGGGCCTGACTGCTTCCTCGGGCGCCGCAGCATGAACTCTGCTCACCAGTCTTGAAAGAGCCATCGTGAGCAGCTAATTCGAGATACAGGGAAGGAGCAGCCATGGCACGGGCATGGCGGGTGGCTCCAGGGACAGCAGTGGCCAGCCCTGCCTGACCCCAAGGGGACTCCCTTCTCTCCAGGCCCGGGGCAAATCCTCAGCACCTCCCCCTGGAAAGCGCAGGTCACTGTCCTGTGGAAGGAGTGCTGTGGCCTCTGGAGCAGGGCTCTGAGCTGAGCACATCTGCACTGCCACGAAGCCCCCCGAGCCTTCTTCACGCCCTGGGTCCAAAGCAGAGCCCACCCTGCTTAGAACACGACTCAGACACCAGCGCCCTCCCCACTGCGACCGCCACCTGCTCCTCACACAACACAGACACAGTGCTGCTGCCCACGAGGACTTTGGCTCCTTGACCACGCCGGGCAGCTGTGTCCTCCCAGACAGACAGCTTGGGAGCAGCATCATGCATGGCTACCAATGCGAGTGCAGAGACTGAGGGCCTGAGTAAAAACCCCAGGCCTTGCCGACCACCACAAGCAGCCTGAGCTCAGCCTCCCCCCGTCACAGCCTTATCTGTAAAGTGGACACAAGGCAGCACCTAGTGGCCATGAGGTCACCGTCATTTTAGTCCAGGTCACACAGTGGACCAAGGCAGAGGTGACGGCACCAGTCCAGCTGCCCTTCCCCAGCCCACATGGCCCCTTGCTGTCCCCTGGCTGCTTTCCTGGCAAGGAGAGGACGGAAAAAGACAAGATATAATGGGTGGAGAGACAGAGGACTGCAAAGAGTAATCATATTAATCACGAAGGAATCAAATGAAAGCCCTAGAGCAGAAAAATATACTTGCCAAAATTCTTAAAAATTCATGTGGTAGTCTTAACAGCAGATTGGGCCCACAAAGGAAAGAATCCATAAACATGAAGAGAGAATAGAAATGACCCTAACCGAAGCACAGGGGGACACAAGATGGTAGTAACAAGGGGTTCGTACGTCTACAAGACAACAGCAAACGCTCCAACCCGCGTTCAGTTACAGTCTTGGAAAGAGAAGTCAGAATAAGACAAAAAATATGTGCAGCTGTGTTTGAAATTTGGAGAATAGTACCCTGAGACTCAGAAATCTAAGTAAAAAGTGGAAAAGGATAAATAAAATAAAGCACAGGCACATCAGACTCAAACTCCTGGACATCAAAGATAAAGGGAAAAAAGGCTTAGGGGTGACAGCCAGGTCACCACAGAAACAATGAAGGCCACAGACCATGGAATGGGGAGCTTGGAGGGCTGGGAGAAAAAAGGATATAAGCGAAGATGAGATGACATGAAATTACTTTAGATAAACAAAAGCAGACTGAAAAGCGTCCTAAAGGAAAGTCTTCAGGCTGAAAGGAGACAGTACCAGATCAAAACGTGTACCTGCAGCAGCAATAAAAAGGGCAGTAGAAATGGTAAATGTGAGACTATTTTTCCAAATTCTTCTAAGGGAAGCAAGAATTTAAATAAAATATAATAACAATATCTTGAAGGAACTGTAACATGAAAAAGTAAAATATATAAAAACAATAGCAAAACCAAAAGAGGACAAATAGAATTATGATGCTATACAATTCTTTTTTTTTTTGTTACCAGGGATCGAACTCAGGTCCTTGTGCTTGCAGGGCAGGTGGCAGAACCACTGAGCTAAATCCCCGGCCCCTATGATTCTTTCATTGTAAATATTGGTATGTTATTAACCTAAGGTAATTTATAGTACGTTAAGTATGCATGCTATACTCCCTAAAGCAGTCTCAAAACACACATACACACACATACACAATGTGTCATTAAAAAAAAAAAAAGACAACTGAGGAAAGGAGATAGAATATAAAAAATAACCCAAAAGAAGGCAGAGAAAGACAAACACATGAAAGAGCGAAAGAGCCAACACGACAAATTAAAACAGAGAGCAAGATGACAGACTTCAGGCATGTCAGTGATCACACTGAAAGCACAAAACATTCCAGGTCAGAGGCGGGGACTGTCCAACTCAGAAGGCCGTCAAGACCCAGCGACAGACTAGTTCTAAGGGACACACTTACAACACAAAGCACAAGGGTTTAAACACAAAGCGTAGAACAAGACATGTGTAGCTCAAAGCACATGACCACATGAAGAGCGGGCAGGAGAATTCCAGACAGAAACCAGACCAGAGACAAGGAGGACTCTGCATGGAGAGAAGGGAGTGCTCCAGCGGTTCTTAGTGTGCCCGCTGCTGCCAATGGGGCTTCAGGATACACGAAGCAAAATTAAAGACAGAATTAAACAGATAGGTGATTGCGCCCAAGAACTGAAAGATCAAGGAAACAAAACCCAACACGGACAGGGAAGGCCTGAGGAGCTCTGTTACACAACGTGACCTAAGCACACTTTACCCGTGCCATGCCACACCAGCCCTGGACAACACACCTGCTCTTCCAATGATGCCCGGAACTCACGATAGGACCGGTGTTCTGGGCCGAAAGCGAGCTCTCCCCATGCCTGAGTCTCCACACCTCTGAGAAGACAACTCAGACAGTATTCTGTCTGATCCCAAAGTCATTCAGTCCGAACTCAGTAACAGCAACACGTCACCTTCTTTGAAAACCCTCAAGTACTTAGAAATCAATTCACTTGCAAATAAACTTGCAAATGTGCATGAAGACCCGACCCTACCCTACACAAGGAATCAGAAAATACTTGAAACTCATGATAATGGGAAGGGAATGTATCATATATTGTGGACTATGGCTAAATATAAAAGTATTTGTAAGTCTAAATACTTATACTATAAAAGGACACTTTTAAATAAACAATCTAAGTTTTTGCTTGGAAAACACAGGATTAGAAGAGCAAGTTAAACCCAACATCTATAGAAAAAATAGAAGAAATGAGTGTGAATCAATAAGGTATAAAATTATAAAAAACAGAAAACTCAACCAAGCAAAAAGTTACAGTTTTGAATACATTAATAAAATAAATACGTCCGGGCCGGGGATTTAGCTCAGTGGTTCCAGCGCCTGCCTCGAAAGCGCAAGGTCCCAAGTTCGATCCCAGGTACCCAAAATAATAATAATAATAAATAAATAAATACATCTGTGCAAATTGAAGAGAAAGCATAAATTACCACTAAAAATTCAGGAGACATTACTATACATCCAAAGACATGTAAAGTTCATAGTAATACTATGATCGATTTTATAGGAAAAATCAGACAATTCCCATGAAATGGGGAAATAACTTGAAGAACTACTTATCCAAACTAAGAAATGAAGAAATAGAAGCATCCTAATGACCCTAAATCTATTAAATAATTGCACTTGGAATTTAAAACATTTTCACAGAGAAAATTCCAGGTCTAAATGATTTCACTGATGAATTCTATCCAACACAAAGGCTAGGCATAATACTGATATTACTAAATTTCTTCCAGATATTACAAAAACGACAAAAACCACAATTCTCAGGACCCACGCACGGCTCTGGTGCCAAAGCCAAGGACGCTGTGAGGGCTCAGATTACAGACCTGCGTTCTTCGTGAGTGAGTGGAGATGAAAGAGCCCTCAGCAAAGACCAGCAGTTCTAATGGCCGTGCGTCAGAAACAGCACGGCAGGGCTGCATGGCGTGCACCCAGGAGGGCAAGGCTGGCCCCTCCCAAAGTAAGGTCATTCACCATCCACGGCAATCAAACAGGGAGCATCCGGACTCGGCAGCTGGACAAACTGCCAAAGTTCTCATCCACTCCGGATAAAACTCTCAGCACTCAGGATAGGAAGTTCCTGACACTGGTGAGGGACGTTTCAGAATTCTTCCAAATAACATCATCGTCAATGGTGAAAAAGTGGACAGTTCCTCCCCGGTGTTTATTTCTGTCAGCCAGAAGCCAGCCCAGGGCACATCAACAGAAGAACTGATGAAGAAACCATGGTATTCTTCCACACTGGACCCGGAAACAAAGATAAAGAACTCGCACAACGATCAAAGATCGAATCAGTGTGGTGAGCCCGTGCACATGTGTTGTTTTTCTTTTTTCTCTCTCAAAACAAAAGTTGTTGGCATAGGAGTCGTTTTTTCTAAACTAAACCCTCAGTATTCAGCTTTAATTGCAGTGTTGACACTTTGCGATAAATACTGGATTTGGGGTTGCAGTTTGGGCACTCGGTCTCTAAAAGGTTTGCCATCACTGATCTAAATATGAAAACAGAACACTTAATCTGCTGAAAGATAAAATAGGTGAAACTCTGGAAGGCATAGGCATAGGCAAGGACTTTCTGAATAGAACTCCAATTGTACAAGAAATAACATCAAGAATCGACAAATAGGATCACATCAAAGTGAAAGGCTTCTGCAAGCAAAAGGAAGCAACCAGAAGGATGAAGAGACCACCTACAGAAGAGCAATTTTCCAGCCATACCTCAGACAGAGGACTAATACTTAGAATGTATAAAAAAACTCAAAAAATTAGAACCCCCCCCCCAAAATAAAACACCCAATCAAAAACTGGGCAAGTGAAATAGTCACTTGTCAGAAGAAGTGTAAAAGACCCATAAATACATGAAGGGAGGTTCAACATCACTGGCCACTAGAGAAAGGCAAACTAAAATAACACTGAGATTCCATCTTACTCCAGAAAGAATGGCTGTCATAAAGAAATCAAATAACAGCAAGTGCTGTCGAGGCTGTGGGGAAAAAGGACCCTTCTATATTGTTGGTGGGAGTGTAGACTAGTACAACCACTGTGGAAGTCAGTGCGGAGATTCCTCAGAAAACTAAAACCAGAAATTACATTCGTCTCAGATATTCCCCTACTAGATGTCTTCCTGAAGAGTTAAAAACATGTCACAGTGATCCATGCTCACCCATGTTCATAGCAGTGCAATTCATAGTAACTAAATCTTGGGAGCAGCCTATTTGTCCATCAACAAATGAATGGGTAAAGGTATTATCTATTGTGTGGTATTTATGTACAACACAACATACCCTGCTATAAAGAATAAATTTGAGTCATTTACAGGAAAATGGATGCACCTTGAGGCCATAATGTCAAGTAAAATAAATCAGACACAATGGTTTCTTTCATATGAGAAATCCAAAGTATAAATAAAGAGCCAAACAAAAGACAGACAAAAGAAAACCGGAAGATCCTTTGCAAACAGGAAGGAAGTGTTCATGTACCAACTCCCCACAATGGAAGTACATAGTCGTTAAGTACCACAAACAGGTACTGATACAGAAGAATAGTAACAGCAGATTATACATACAAACGAACTCCCTACTGCTGTACCTGACAGCACAGACAGCGCGGATGGCGACCTGTCTTCCTGCCCCCATTCCTCAACCTCTGCCAAAGCACCCTCTTCTTGGGCACACAAAACGGTCCTGTCTGTCAGAGGTGGGGACTTCGGGGACTCTTCAGAGCCCTCAGGAGTCTCCTGCACTTGCCACATGGACTCTCCCGTGATCCCAAATGCTCCTGAGCGCGCTAGGGCTGGAGAACCAGCCCACACGGACAACTGGAAGGTTTCATGTTGTTGGGGCAATGATAAGGAAGGGAACAAGGGGATCATCGGTAACACTGTCACCAACGGGCTCAGACTGGACTGGATTAATCCAGCTGGACAGACCAGAGGTCCAGCTAGGACAGTGTGGACAGATGCTCGCAAGGTGAACAAAGCATCACACACGAGAGCCGGGATCGCATGGTGCTCTGCCATGAAGCAAGCTGGGCAGGCAAGCCATCTTTCCTGGCCCCCGAGCGTGACCGAGGGACTGGGACCCTGTCCCCTCGCAAGGACCACGCTGGTGTGGTTTATCACCACAAGCAGAGGGACGCTCAGCCCGGATCCCAGGCACACTTGTGTGTGGGCAAGCTCCGGCCGCTCTCCTGGGCCCACAGCGGGACACGGCTCACCTGCGGGCAGCGTGGAGAACTCCACCGAGGCCTCCTTCTTCTCCCGCTGCTCCAGGGGCAGCTGCCAGGGCATCTGGTGAGGCCGCGCCAGGACCCGGACCTTGTAGGCCATGTTGGGCCTCAGGTTGAGGAACTGGTACGTGTAGCGCGCCGCCTTGACCACGTCGAACTCCTCCTCATTGAGGAAGATGACGTGGCTGTAGTTGCTGTTGGTGGGCAGCCAGGACAGCTGCGCCGAGATCTGCGTGATGCTGTCCACCCGCAGGTGTGAGGGGGCCACCACCACGTCCTTGCCCACCAGCAGGGTGCACTGCAGCGCGTCCGAGCTGCCCCGGCTGGTGACGCACTGCACGGAGATGCGGTAGGTACAGGTGGCCGTGTCCAGCTTCTCCACCAGGGCCTTGGTCCTGGCGCCCAGCGGGAGGCTCAGGCGCGGCTCCGTGTCCACCAGCACAGTGTAGCCGCTCACGGTGCCCCAGCCAGGCGGCAGGGCCGGGGGCTCCCAGCCCACGATGACGCTCTTGGCGAGCTGTTTGATCAGGGCGAGCCTCCTGGGGTAAGGCACAATGTCTCCTCCGACGTCGTCGATGTTCGTGTCCAGCGGCCCCCTGCCAATGTCAGTGATGCCTGGGTCCGCGTGGGTTGGGGAGTGCAGGTCCAGGATGCTCTCGCCCTCCAGGCCCAAACCCACACCCACGCCCGAGTGGTTGAGGAGGTTCTGGTCCTGCTCGGTGCCCAGGGTGCCGGCCAACCGCGACTCGCTGTCCTGGACGAAGTCCACGAAGTTGGAGGGCACCAGGCCCCTCTGCCCGTCCAGGAGCTCTCCTGCAGGCACAAGGACAGGTGTCACAGAGCCATCCCAGTGCACAGCAGGACCTGGACAGTGGACCCCACTGCAGGGTGACCCACACGCCTTATCTCACTGAGCCCCCAGCCTGCAGTCTGGCTTCCGCCACCAGGCCCACCGTGCTCATCTGCCCGGGTGCTGGGCAGGCAGGAACCGTCCCTGACAGGATGCCGCCCGAGGGCAGGGACTGCAGGCCCCAGCGCCCACCCTGCGTGACCCCGGCACCCAACAGGTGCTCAGTAAACGTTAGATGGATGAACGAACATGTCGCATCATGCTCTGGGAGGTGAATCAGCAGTCTCCCGGGCGCCATGGATCCCAGTGAGAAATAGAGGGCAATGTGCCTGACCCCTGCAAAGCAAGTGAATATGTCTACCTGATGCGAGATGGAACTCCAGTTGGTGTCACAGCTGTTGGTAAGTCAAGGGACAAAAACAGTTGCTATCCAAGTTGCTAAACAGTGGCTACACATGGCAGTGGGGGCTTTTGTGTTACGAACCAGTCTAATGTCTCTGGGGTCTTGGTGAATGGGTTCACAGGCTGCCTCAGCAGAGGCCCTGGCCGTGGGCGAGTGTGTGGAGGGCTTCGGAGACCAGGCGTGCGGGCGCGCGGCTTCCAGCACCGAGCTCAGGGGAGGCGTATTCCACTGTCACCCCAGGACACCGGGCCCCCGGGAGCCTGGGAGACACCGGATGCGGATTCTGCTCCAGCACAGCACACCCTGCCTCGGGGACCAGAGCGCTGCAGCCAGCCTGTGCGCACGCCCACCCTGCAGAGGGCCTGTCCACCACGTTAGCAGCCCTGGTTCTATCTGGGTAAAGAACTTAGAGCTCATCCCGGACCCAGCCGGGGAATGGGTCTTGAGGTAGCTAATTCTACGCCCTGAAGTCAGTCTGATGCCGGTGATAGTGGTGATAGCTGACTTTTACTGAGCAGCTGCTATGTGCCAGGCTCCACCCCAAGCATTTCCTATCCAGCACCTCATTCGTCCTCCCGTCACCCTCTGAGGTGGACCCTATTGCTGCCTCCACTCTCCAGCAGAGAAAACCGAGGCCGAGAGATGAAGGGTCACACTGACTACGCACCCTAATAAGCACGGTGGGAATGCTGCAGAGATTTCAGCAAGGGCTTGGTTCTGGCAGCTGTGTTGGGCACATGCACCTACACGGGCGTGTGACTCAGTGGACAGCACACCCAGAGCCACGGTGCTGCCTCGAGGTCCAACTCCCAGTGCCTGGGTCAGTGCTCCTGACATCTCAGCAGCAGCTGAGGCCCCCTGGGAGCCCCCAGCCAATGAGCCAGGTGCCCCACACTCTGGGGGACACCGTGAGGGGACCCTGCAAGCTCGGAGGCATGGGAGGGCAAAGTGGAGGCCAATGGCCACGCCATCAGGAGCCCACAAGTCTCCCGCCACAGCCCCGCCCAGAGACCTTCATAGAAGCCGTCCTCGTCCATGTCCCCGTAGACGTAGAGGTATTTTCCCGCCGTGAGAGGCAGCTCAGCTTCGGGATTCTCATTGGGCCCATCGAAGGGGTTGTAACTGGAGAAAGAGCACAAGGCGTGTCAGCTGCCCTGGGTGGGGCTGCTCTGCCTCCCCGGACCCGCCTGAAGCAGGGGGACGAACCCACAGGACAATGGGCTGCCGAGTCCTCAGGGCCCTGTGAACTCGGGCCACCACCCGCTCCCTCGCTCCGAGCGAGGAAGGGAATTCTGCAGCAGCGCACAGCTGAGGACAGCGTGTGATTTCCACACCGTGGTTCCTTGCCTTTTCCTCCATAACTATGTGTTTCCAAGTTAATGAGCAAACAGAAAGGAAATGGGTCCTGTAATCATTACACACAACTTAGCTAAGGTGGAAACCTACATGCACCTCTTAGCACTCTGCTTAGTTTATTTCACCATGCAGTAATCTATATTTCCACCTCACAAAACATTCTGCCATGCCATTTTTAGTGGGTGTATAGTATTCTACCAAACAAGGTAGCATTTTCCTTGATGTCCAGCATTGATGTTATTCCCGACTTGACCAATGTATTCAGTGCTGCATCAAATACCCTTCCACACATATATCTGCACACTTCTACAACTTCTCCCTAAAGATAAATCCCAGGAGTCTTTGCCTGGTCAAGGTATGGGCATTGTTTAGTCTTGGGTATGTGCTGTCAACATGCCCTGCTGAGCACAGCCACCGGGAACAGGAGCGTGCACACCCTTCGGTCCTCAACACTGGGGTTAGCATTTATAACAAAATGAACTAAGATGAACTTGGAATGTCCAAGTAACAGAAAAAGGCTCAAGAAGGAAACAGAGACGCGAGGGCCCTGGCAAGTAGCTCAGTGGTGCCACACCTGCCTGACCAGCACAGGGTCCTGAGTTCAATCCCCAGTATCAGAAAAAAAGGGAAGAAATCCCTAGGCCAAGAATATAGCTCAGCGGCATAGCACCTGCCTGGCAATCGTAAGGCCCTGAGTTCGATTCCTGGTACCAAAAAACAAGAAAGTAGAGATCGGCCTGCTGCTTCTCCAAGGTGCTGACCCGACCACGCCATCCTGTCCGTGTTTTAGCTGATCGCCGTTAAACCTCAGCCAGGAAAGCAAAGCTGTTATTCCCAAGACAGTGTGACGGGAGCCGCGGTGGGGAAGCCACCACCCAGGGTGGCCCTGACGGCCATGGCCGCTGTGCTTGTCATCGGCCTGCCCGGTGGGAAATCGGTAGATTCCCAATCGGCAGCAAGCCGCGCCATGGTCCGTGGTCGGCAGGAGGGCCGCCGGCAGCCACCCTGGCTGAGGAAGGCAGAGGCAACAGCCTGCAGATGAGCCATGATGCAGTCATCCGCCCAGCGTGGCCTGGGCCCAGGGCAGGGAGGACAGCCTCACACCTGCGGCCACAGCTCCTGGTACCTCGTCCTCCACCCACCCCGCAAGGGCAGCAGCCAGGCACCAGCCCTGGGGCAGAGCGTCCGCTTCCTGTCCAAGTCCTCTGGGGCCCTTGGCTGCTCTGCGTGTCAATCATGGGTACAGCCAAGGACAGAGGCCGCTGAGCCTCGGGGGCAGGAGCCATCAGGGACTCTGGCTTACATCTGTTTGTGGACACAGCGGGGCCCGGCTGCGCTGCTGACCAGGCTGCCAGCCATCTTCCCAGTCAAGAGTTGAGGGGCCTGGGCTGGCAGCATCAGCTCCCAGGACACACGCCACAGGTCCTGGGAGAGACAGCTGGGCGCGGCAGGAGCCAGGAAGGAGGGCTGAGCAGGAGAACACTGGGAAGCCCTCCCCCAGGGCTCTGGGCCGCGCTCCACTCCATGACACCCCTTTGCTGCCCGCTGTGGGCTGAGCTGTGCCCCTATCCCCACTGGGGCATAGTCTCTGCAGATGTGGAGGTGGCGCAGGCAGAGGGACACACGCCCCAGGGGAGGAAGGGGCACCTCAGTTCAGGCCGCAAGCCGCACCGCTGCAGGAGCAGGATATGTGCGTCCAGCACATCTGCGGCCGTCAGGGCCTGCAGCCTGGAGACTCACACTGTGAGGCTCAGTGTGGGAATCTGCTCCTCCCAGAGCTCGCCCCCGGCCGCCGAGGCTGCAGGGCTGGCACCTGCAATCCTGGGCACACTCTGGTGTGTCGAGGCGGTGGAGGCAGGCATGGCCTTGGGGACCAGACCTAGCCCCTGGCACCTTCCACCCTGGCGTGGCCCCGCTGTGCCTCTGCAGTTTGATTCTCTCTGCTCCCCCAGCAGCTCCACTTGGATGTTCCCAGCTTGGAGCAACACACATGGGCCTGAGCCCCTGAACCCCAAGCCATGCTGCACCCCGCTCTGAGAGTGTGGTGTCACATCCATGTTCTCAGCATCTGGCGCTTACCTGTAGCGGGCAACACACAGGTGGACCTTCCCCGAGTATCTCTGCTTCGAGGTATTGGAGTTCCGTTCATTGTCCATCTGTGGAGACACGTGTGTGTGCTAGGAGGACCTCAGTCTGCACTGTCCCCTGCCTGGGACACACAGAACCCTGCCACGACTCGAGGGCTCTGGGAAGCGGACCCAGACCACAGATGCCACGAGGTGGCAACCTGCCCGCCGACACCCCAATCCATGTCCGCCGCCCTCCGGTGTCAGGTGGGGAAAGAGGCTGCCCTCCAGACTCTGATGGTGCCTGGCACACAGGAAAGGCGACACGAGGGCCCGGATCCCTTCCCAGGTGGGGGATTGAGCCACCCACCTCCTTACGAGCCCTACAGCTGTTTAGGGACAATCGTGGGGTGGGAAGGGCTGGCCGGACAGCGTGGTCCCTGCCCACCGCACGGCCACCTGGCCTGCCTGGGACCCCAGCTCAGGCACAGGCAGGAAGGATGCTCAGGAATCGAAAGGAGGCAGAGGGAGGACACTGGAAACACGGGCAGGGCGTCCTTGGGGATGCAGAGGACACGGCGCCAGCCAGCGGGAGGACTCACGTCGGACTCAAATCTGCATCTTGGGCTGCTGGATCGTGACAGAAAGCCGGGCTCGGCAGACAGGGGCTCTGGCTGGTCCCCGGGGAGTGGGATGTGGTCACTGATCACAGAGTAACGCCCAGCGGATCCCTTGTGACCTGGTGGGGAGCATGGAGCCGTTGGAGAAAGGAGACAAGATGTGGAAACTGCAGCAGCTGATCTGCCCTGAGCCCGCCCTGGCCCCATCCACCCAGCAGTGCCCACCTGGCATCAGGGGTCCACAGGATGGGGCTCCAGTCAGAGGGATTAGTGGGAATCCCTGGCAAAGAGGCTTTCATGTTCCTTGGCTTAAAGTGGAGGAGCTATGAGGCTCGGCGACACTGCAGCCCTTTTATCACCAGGAAGAGGAAAGCTCAGAGACAGGAGCCATAGCTGGGGAGAAGCTGGCTTGCTGTTCGTGATTACAGGCCCTGAATCACACAGACCACCTGCATGGAGCCCTGCAGCTCCAGGCTGACCAAGTGTGGCGGGCAGAGACCTGGGGACAGCTGCCTCCCACCTGCCCAAAGCCACATTGGGAGCACAGCAGCTGCACATGCATGCCCACTGGGGGCTCGGCACTCCCCCGCCCTGAGGACTGGCAGTGCCCAGGACTGCCCTGCAGACCCAGGTGCTGCTGCCCTCGCTGGGTTGCCTGGAAGACCCGGTCTGGAGCCTGAGACAGACACATGTGAGCACAGAGGCCTGAGCTATGATGCCAGGGACTGGGGTCTGCCGACACCGCAGCAGAGGGGAGCCCAGTTGCCCCACGCCCTGTGCTGGCGACAGAGGTAGCTGATGACACAGACTGCAAAATCGCCTGTGTCCCCTCTAACTTGCACAGCCAGTTCCCTGGGGAAAGAGGACTGGATGCAGCAGCTTTTTCCTGCCATTCCCCTAGACCAGCAAACATGGGTCAGACTGCTAGGGTTTACGCCTAGACGTCCCCAAAGCCACAAGCGCTCGTACGTGGGGCTGCTGGAAGGTGATTGGATCCTGGGGCTGAAGCTGGCCGGCTGCCCGGAAGGGGCAGTCACCGGGGGCGTGGCCTGGAAGGGCTCTTCTCCCTCCCAGCTCCTCCCTTCTCTCCGCTTCCCATCCTCCGTGCTGAGGAGCTCTCCTCCGCCAGGCCCCTGTGCAGTGCCACCTTGCCTTGGAGAGAGCAGGTCCCGGACTGAACCTCTCCTCCCTTAGTTTGTGGGTGTTGGGCATTGCGTTCCAGCGACGAGAAAGTGACTAAGGCTCAAACACAGGCCCTCGAGCAAGCTGTCGCACCTCACACTATCATGACTCCAGCGTCTACACAGCCTTGGGCCGCACCGTGGTCCCCAGGAGCTCCCAGCGCTATTCCGGAGGGGATGTGGCTGGGGAGTGGTGTTCCATCCAACTCGCCCTTGGGATGCCTCCCGATCTCTGAGCGTGACTCTGACCTCTCCCCTGGCACCCTGACCTCCGCTCACGTGGGACCAGGCTCTACCTAGCGTCAGGCCCTGCTGGGCTCCCGCTCAGCTCACTGCTGCCCGGCGCCCTCAGGTGTGCGCGAGGAGCCTGGCCACAAACAGGTGGAGTGGCAGAACCCGGCTGGGTCTTCCCAGAGCTGGTGGCCACCCCGCATTTTCCCATCACCCCCGCCCCCAGGTCCCGCAGAGGGGAAGGTCTGTGGGCAGGAAGGGACAAAAAAGTGTGCAGCATGTGCTCAACAGAGCGGGGTTTGCCTTCAAAAGAAGGGAGCCCTGCACCCCACAAACCTCTTCCCTTTTGTGAGGGAAGGGGCTGGGCAACAGAGCCACACCCTAAAACCAGAGGGCAGGGCCAGGCGGGGCGGAGACACTGGTGTGGGCCTGGAGCCACGGTTTCCCCCGGAGTGACTGCCCGAGATCTAACCCAGGACAGTGCCACAGTGCCACAGTGCCACCGTCTGGTGCCCGCACACAGAGGAGAGGGCGGACAGCAGAGGGGGCCAGGGCTCAGCTCTGCCCCACATGCTCTGCAGAGACCGCTCCCAGCACACCCGCAAGGCTCAGGGACGGTGCACACTGCCCCCGTGCAGGGACGTGTGCGTGACCAGGGTTACCACTGGAGCTCACACATCTGCACAGGTACGGCTCAGGTGCCATTTGTAAAACTTAAAAATAGTAACAATGCCATGCTGTATACAGATTCGCTAAGAGGAAGGGGAAGAGGTTGTTTTTAAACCCATTTCCCAACCCACTTAGAAAAAAGTTACAGCTTGCTTAATTTTCAGCGTTGGAGAATTAATATACCTTGTAAATACAAATAACACTGCTAAGTACAAGTACTGTAAATAGAATGGTGTCCTTTGTTTCCAAAGGCTCGACACACTGGAGCAATAGAAAGACGATGAAAGTAAAATACTTCTTGGGGGTGGTTAGGGCTGGAATCTGAGCTGTCAGAGTAAACGCCACAGCCACAAGCACATACCCCGGGGGAAATAGGATGTGGGCCTTAACCAGCGTCCCTCTTCCCCGCTCGACCTCCAGACTCCCCAGGAAAACACCTGCCAGCCTGGTCTGCCTGCAGCTCACGTCTGAACGCCATGCACAAGTGTCCTCATGTGGGTCTGGGCCCTGCTGGTGCACCTGCCAACTCCACGCCCCAAATGTGCCCCACACTGGCAGGAAATGTCCCCGACAGATGGAGACACTGGCTGGGCCTCCACAGGCACACGTGTGGCTTTCCCTCTGGTAGCCGGATCCGGGTGCCTGCACCCCATAGAGCGTGGCACAGGCCTCCGAGGGCCTCCACAGGGATGGAGGGGCTGCGCGGCACTCATGGGGGAGTGTATCGGAGGCCAAGCCCCACCTCCTGTCCACCGACTTCCCCTCGGCTCCAGACAAGGGTGAGGCAGGGACACCTTCATCCTCCTCAGCCCCGGCCCAGCCCTGACCCTGGTGCCCACTCTCCCACGCCTGTGCGGAAGGAAGAGCGGAGGGAGGGAGGCGTAGGGCCAAGGTCGGCCAG